>NC_041391.1:241200456-241326829 GCF_002162155.2 Triticum dicoccoides
GGCTGAGGCTACGGTCCGTGACAAGGAGTTCGGCTCTTTGAGAGGAGCGCGCAATACTTAGGTTTTCAAAATGTTGAGCGCGAGCGAAACACCCAATGGGCGGCTGGCGGCAACCCGGCGGAACCGGTTGGTGAGCAGCCGGTCGTGCGGCTATTTTTTAGAATGACGAGCCGGGTTGGTCAACCCGGCGACCTTTGACTTCGTGTTTGATACGCGCGGGAGCTCTGGCCCGTTGTGCTTGCCAGCCGACAGCCGAACCGGATCTGTGGCTTAGGGCGAAGTGAGGGGCCGCGGCGTCCTTAGCGCATCAGGAATCACCAAGGAAGGCGGTGGGTGGCGACCAAGCCGGCCAGCCCCCGAGCCCCCGGGTCGAGCGAGTCGGACCGGTGGATGGGTTCAGGAGCATAGTTATGCATAAAACTAGGGGACACAATAACTAGGTCGGCAAAAGGCAGCCCCCGAGCGCCGTTCGGGGACCCCATAGTTTCATACGTTTACAAAAGGTAGTGATACATACATTCGTACTGCTAACTGTAAAACTGGTGGAGGAGTTCCGCATTCCACGGCCGCGTCGTTTCTTCACCGGCGGTGTCTCTCTTGCGCTTGTTTGACTTGCGTGCATCGATGAGGTAGTAGGCGCTACGATCGCACATGGCCCGGCTGACGATGAACGGGCCCTCCCATGGAGGGGACAGCTTGTGCTGGCCGGCTTGCTCTTGGACGAGTCGGAGGACGACGTCGCCCTTGCGGAATGCGAGGTGTTTGATCCTCTTGTTGTGGTAGTGCCTCTGGCCTTGCTGGTAGATGGCCGAACGTCTAAGTGCCAGGAGGCGAGCTTCTTCGAGTAGGTCGACGCCATCTACGCGGGCTTCTTTGGCTTTGGCTTCGGTGTACACCACGACACGCGGTGAGTCAAACTCAAGGTCGGTCGGGATGACGGCTTCGGCTCCATAGACGAGGAAGAACGGGGTGAACCCAGTCAACCGGTTCGGCGTAGTTCGAAGACTCCAGAGGACGGCCGACAACTCGTCGAGCCAGCTGCCGGGTGAGCGCATGAGCGGCTCGACGAACCACGGCTTGATGCCGGATAGGATGAGGTCGTTGGCCCGCTCGAACTGCCCATTGGACTGCGGGTGTGCAACAAAGGCCAGGTCGAGGCGGATGCTGAAGACGAAGCAGTATTGCACGAGCGCGCCCTTGGCGAAGTTGGTGTCATTGTCCGTGATGATGCTGTTCAGCAAGCCGTAGCTAACTGCAATGTCCTTGATTAACCGGGCGGCTGTCGTCCCGTCCAGTTTCTTGATTGGCCATGCTTTGATCCACTTGGTGAACTTGTCCACCGCCACCAGCAAATGTGTCATGCCGCCTCGGGCAGTTTTGAAGGGTTCCACCATGTCAAGTCCCCATACCGCGAAGGGCCGGTCGATCGGGATGGTGCGGAGTGCTGACGCCGGCTGGTGGCTACCCTTGCTGAAGCGCTGGCATCCCTTGCACTTGAGGACGAGTGACTCAGTGTCTTGGAGGGCCGTAGGCCAGTAGAAACCATGGCAGAAAGCCTTGGCTACCAGGGATCGCAATGCGGCGTGGTGCCCGCATTCTCCCTGGTGTATGTCAAGGAGGATGTCGATACCTTGGTCCTGCTCGATGCAGCGCTGGAACACGCCGATGGAGCTGCGCTTGACGAGCTCATTGTTGATGATGATGTAGGCAGACGCCCGGCGTTGAACCTGCCAGGCCTCGATCTCGTCCATGGGGAGAACCCCGTTCTCCAGGAACTCTGAGATGGGCAGGTCCCAATACGGGGCCGCCACCATGGCGAACATGGCCACCAGGGTGGGTTCCGGGTTGGCAGCCCCCGAGCCGGGTTGAGCGGCCCCCGGGTCTGGGTTGTCGACGATCGGGTTGAGGGTGATGGTGGCTGGGTCAGCGGCTTCGATCTCCGAGCCGAGTTCGGTAGTCCCCGGGCTGGGTTCGGCAGCCCCCGGGCCGGGTTCGGAAGACCCTGGGCTGGGTACAGCAGTTCGCGGGCCAGGTTGAGGTGCGGCCGGGTCGTCTGGGACGTGGATGGACTCGGAGTCCGGAGACGGCTTGACGGACGGCTTGTGCAGGTGCTCGAGGGCGACGCTAGACGGGATGGACTGTGGGGACGAGGCGATCTTGGCGACCGTGTTGGCCGCCTCATTCTCCGCACGCGGGACATGGAGGAACTCGCAGCCCTCGAAGGATCCGAACAGCTTCTGGATGATGAAGCGGTAGCTTGCCATGTTGGGGTCGTGGGCGTCCCACTCGCCGGAGCACTATTGCACCACCAGATCTGAGTCGTCGTAGCACAGGATGCGCCGGATACCGAGTTCCTTGGCAAGCCGAAGGCCGTGCATAAGGGCTTCATACTCGGCGACGTTGTTGGAGGCTGCAAAGTGGATCTGGAGTACGTAGAAGAGTGGGTCGCCCTTTGGGGATGACAGCACGATGCCGGCCCCTAGGCCGAGTCGCATCTTGGATCCGTCAAAATGCATGCACCAATGCGTTGAGTCTGGAGGTGGCAACAGGTACTGGGTCTTGGTCCAGTCGACGAGGAAGTCGGCCAGGGCCTGAGACTTGATCGTGGTGCGGGGCTCATAGAGGATGGTGTGGTCGGCTAGCTCGAGTGCCCACTTGGCGACTCGGCCAGAGGCATCCCGGCATCCAATGATCTCGCCAAGGGGGGCTGTGCTGACCACGGTGATGACATGCTCTTGGAAGTACTGCTTCAGCTTCTTGGCGGTGAAGTACACACCAGAACACATCTTCTGGTAGTGCGGGTAGTTCTTCTTGGAGGTGGAGAGTACCTCGCTCAGGTAGTAGATCGGCCATTGGACGGCTTGGACCTTGCCCTTCTCTAGTCGCTAGACCACCAGCACTGTACTGACCGACTGTGAGGTCGCGGCTATGTAGAGCAACAACAGCTCCTTGTCGACCGGCGCGGCCAGGACTGGTGTGGTGGAGAGCATGCGCTTGAGGTCTCAGAAGGCCTCATCTTCCTGGTCGTTCCATTCGAACGGCGTCATCTTCTTCATCAGCTGGTACAGGGGTAGGGCCGTCTCGCCTAGCCTGCCGAGAAACCGGCTGACCGAGGCCAAGCAATCGGTGAATTTCTGGACATCGCGCAGCTGAGCGGGCTTGCGCATGCGCTCGATGGCCTTGATCTTCTCCAAGTTCGCCTCAATGCCGCGCTCCGAGACGAGGAAGCCGAGTAGCTTTCTGGTCGGGATGCCAAAAACGCATTTCTCCGGGTTGAACTTGACCTTGTATTCGCGGAGGTTGGCGAATGTTTCCTTCAGGTTGTCGAGGAGCGTGAGGTGCTGCATGGTCTTCACCATGATGTCGTCCATGTAGAGGTGGATATTGCGTCCGAGTTGTGGCAGCAAGCATTTCTGCATGCAGCGCTGGAAGGTGGCATCGGCGTTCTTCAAGCTGAACGACATGGTGATGTAGCAATACGCCCCAAAGGGCATGATGAAGGATGTCTTCAGGGCGTTGGCCTGGTCCAGCTTGATCTGGTGGTAGCCGGAGTAAGCATCCAGGAAGGACAGGAGCTCGCACCCGGCGGTCGAGTTGATGACTTGGTTGATCTGCGGGAAGGCGAACGAATCCTTGGGGTAGGCCTTGTTAAGGTTGGTGTAGTCGATGCACAAGTGCCAGGTCTTGTTCTTCTTCAGGACGAGGACTTGGTTGGCCAGCCACTCCGGGTGGAACACTTCCATGATGAAGCCGGCCGCCAAAATCTTGGCGACCTGTTCACCGATGGTTCTTCTCTTCTCTTTGGAGAAACATCGCAGGGGTTGACGGACAGGCTTGGCATCCTTGCGGACATGGAGTTTGTGCTCGGTGTACTTCCTCGGGATACCCGGCATATCCTTGGGAGTCAATGCAAAAATATCCCGATTCTCATGGAGGAAGTCGACGAGCTCGCCTTCCTATTTGCCGTCGAGGCGGGTGCCCGTGACAACGTACTTGTTGTAGCTGGGGTCTTCTAGGTTCAACTTAACTTTCTTGGTCTCCTTGGAGGGCTTGAAGGCGGCCTTGCCAGCCGGCTCCTCGGTCGGGATCGACGCGGCTAATGCTTCGCCAGCTAGGGCGACGATCCGGCCGAGCTGGCGTCGCTCCTCGGCAATGACCAACAACTTGGCCAGCTTGGCACCGTCTCGAGCACACTCCAGGGACTTACGGTAGTCGCCGGTGACGGTGATGAGGCCCTTCGGACCCGACAACTTCATCTTCAGATATGCATAGTGGGGGGCTGCTATGAATTTGGCAAGCGCGGGTCGGCCCAGTAATGCGTGGTACGCACTGGACAGGTCCACCACTACGAACCATATCGGCTCGCGCCAGAAATGGTTGCTGTCTCCGAATAGGACGTCGAGCCGGACCCGGCCAATGGGAGAGTAGGAGAGGCCGAGAACGATGCCGTGGAAGATCGTCCGGGTCGGCTCCAGGTCCTTGGCCTCGAGGTTGAGCTTGGTCATCGTGTCGCGGTAGAGGATGTTGATGCTGCTGCCGCCGTTGATGAGGACTCAGGAAAACTTGCATGTGCACCATGCGACAATGGTGGGGTTGAGGACGAGGGCGTAGCCACCCGGATTCAGCATGACAGCCGGGTGGTCCTCCCGGGTCCAGGTGACCGGGCGGTTCGACCAGTGCATGTACTCTGGCTTGGCCAAGACGACGGTGTTCACCTCCTGCCGAAGGAGGCGCTCGCTGCCCTTGTCGTTGTTAAGGCTGGTGAAGACGATGTAGGCCGCGTTCTGGTCCGGGTAGGCATCGTCGTGCATCGTGCCGCTGGCTAGGGGCAGCGGTGGAGGCGGAGGCGGTTGTCCCATGCCCAGAGCCGGAGCCGGAGGGGGCGGGACGTCGCCCCTCATGATGCGCTTGGTGATGCCGCACTGTCGAAGCATGTGCATGGACGGCCTTGCGCCGCTGTGGTGCTTGCAGGGGGGCGTCGAGCATCTCTTCGAAGCTCATGGACGGTTGCCACGCCGTCTTGCCGGTCTGCCGGCACTTGGCCGCCGGGTCCGCCGTAGGCTCGGTGGCCGCGACGAGTCGGTTGTCATAGCGTTGGGCCGGTTGGTCGGCCTTGCGCTTGTTGTTCTGCTGGTGCTTCTGTCGGCTACTCTCGCCGTCCGGCTTCGGAGGGGGAACTGGCTTTTCCTTGCCGGCCTCATCCAGCGCCACCTGGATCTTCATGGCAGAGTCGGCATTGGCGTACTTGTCCGCCGTCACCATGAGCGCAGCCATGGTGGCCGGCTCGGAGCGCAAGAGCTTGTGCTTGAGGAGGGTGCCTTCTCGGCACCCGTTGACGAAGTACTAAATCACTTGAACCTCGTGGACGCCCTCGCAGCTGTTCCAGTGCTCGGTCCAGCGTGCGAGATACTCGCGGCCGGTCTCCATCGCCCCCTGCACGCACATGGCGAGCTGGCTGGGGCGGCCGGGTCGCTTGTAGGTCCCCGTGAAGTTGCGGACGAAAGCCTGCTCGAAGTCGACCCTCGTGTTGACACTGCCCATCAGCAGACTGTTCAACCAGGTGTGGGCCGACCCTTGGAGCATGAGTGGTGTGTAGCGCATGGCGAGTTGGTGGTTGCCGCCGGTGATGCCGATGGCGGTGGTATAGTCGGTGAGCCAGTCCTCCGGCTTCACGGTTCTGTTGTACTTGGGGGGTGTCGCGGGGGAGCATGAACCCTTTCTGAAAGGGCTCCTCCAGGATGCATGGGCCGAAGCACGCCGTCCCAACGACGCCTGTCGTCGATAGCGCGTGCACCGAGTCGACTGGCGATCGGGCCACGGGGGGGCCGGGTCGGTTGGAGCCGGATGCCGACCAGGCTGGCCGGGTCCGCGTCGGTTCTCCAGGGCAGGCTCGTCGCCTAAGCCGCCAGCGACCGTCAGGCTGGGTAGCGCCGAGTCCGGGTTCGGCCGGAGTGCGCATCACCGGGTGGCGAGGATGCCATGTGTTGATGATCGCCGGGTCCGACAACACGGGCGGAGCCGGATCCCGCCTGCTTGGCGAGCTGGTTGAGGCGGTCTTGCTGCGTGTTGGCCGCGTTGAGGAGGTCATGCATCCGCTTGATGTGCTCCTTCTGCTCCTCGCCTATGAGCTGATCCAGGCCGACCGTGGCCGCCTGGGCGGCACGCATGTTCTTCACTGGGGTCTCGTAGACGGTCAGGATGGCGCCAAGGGCGCGGCCGATCGCTCCTCCCCGGGATCGCACGTCGGTGATCCGGCTTGGCTCGGCCTCAGTAGGTGTGAAGCCGTAGGCAACGTTGTGCTCCAACTGAGCGGAGTCCAAGCGACGCTGCGTGGCGGTGAGCGTCTCAGTCAGGTCCAGCATCTGCTGGCGCCTTTCCTCGAGCTAGGCTCCGGCCTCGGCGACGTTGGAGGCATCGATGTCGGTGCTGATGGGGACGCGGAGGCTCTGCATCACGGTGCACAATGGGTTGGACGTGTCAGCCCGTTCTGTTGTAGCCTTGGCTTCGGCGGCCTTCCCCGTCTTGCTTGATGAAGAGGAGGTGTCTGTGCCGGTGACGAAAACCTCTAGGTGGACGTCCATTGCCCCGACGGAAATGCCGCCGCCGAGGGAGAGGGGAGAGTCGAAGTAGCTGAGTACCTCGCTAGGGTACTCATCGGCCACGGGCGCATCGGAGATGCGCAGTGCGGCGAAGGAGGTGGCGAGCGCGTCGATAACGTCGTCTGCCAGCATGACGGGCTCGTCGGAGTCGGAGAGGATCCCCGTCTGAAGCATGCTCCCGGCCAGATCCTCGAGCTGCCCCACGATGGGCGCCAACTGTCGTGGTGGGCGCACGGCAGGTGCCATGGGATGGCTAAAGAGAGGAGGAGGCTCGAGGGCACTGGTGGGCTCCAGAGGCGGGGTTGGCATGAGCGAGCGCGGGACGCAAGACATACCCAGGTTCGGGGCTCTCCGGAGAGATAACACCCCTAGTCCTGCCGAGTGTGGTTGATATGTGATCGTACAAGGTTGCTCCTGGAGCTGTATGGAGGAAGAAGGAGGACTGGCCAAGGCTTAGGCTGCTCCTTCTCCCTAGGTGTGTTCTACTGATCGGTGGCTAGTTCATGTGTGCTTACTTCTTCTCTATCCTTGCTTGCCCGTATACGTGAGGGCTCCTAGGGGGTTTTATAGGCCAACCCCCTAGGGGTAAAATGGTAATGTTACAGGGCCGAAGGGTCGGGTCGTCAGCATCTGGGGACCCGGGGCTGGGCCCCGCCTGGTGTCTGTGGTTCGCCGGGTTCCCCTAGGTGTGGGCCCCGTGTGCCTAGGGGGACTGTGCGCGGTCTTGTCGATCACCAGGGAGTGGCTGAGTCGAGTCGGGTACAGTGGAGGTCCGTCAGGTCGCCGCTTGCTGGCGTCAGCCGTGACGACGGTGGCACTATTGCCACACCGACCCCGGTCAGCGGGCAGGTGAGGGGCACTGTTGCCATGCTCCGGCTGATCAGAGGCCTAGGCAGGGCACTGTTGTCTCGGTTATCACTGGATGAAGACTCGTCCCGTCGTATGGCCTGGATGGGATGGGAGCTTGAAAGTGCGTTATATCGACTAGAGGGGGGGTGAATAGGCGATTTTTATGAATTCTTCACTGAGGAATTTGCCGGTGAGGAAATTCCTTAGCGAAGAACTATTTGCAGCAGAATAAGTACTCAGAAGTAAGCATAACAGAGCACACTCATGGTCATCATGATGAAATGAAGACTAGCACAGAGTACATAAAGCGTAAACATAGGATAACAAGATGAACACAAACAGACTGAAGAAATTGAACTGAGGAATTTGAGAAAGTCTTCAGTCAAAGTCTTCAAGCACAGATATGAACAACATTCAACACAGTAATGAGGAAATGGAAGGGTTGAAGAAATAGAACCAGTTAGTTGGTGAAGACAATGATTTGGTAAACCAGTTCCAACTGCTGTCCCAGTTGTACATCTGGTTGGAGCGGCTGAGTATTTAAACTCGAGGACACGCAGTCCCAGACACCCAGTCTCTGAGCCGCAACTCAGGACACCCAGTCCTCACCGTATTCTCCTTGAACTAAGACCACGTAGGCCTCGTCCAATCACACGTGGTAAGTCTTCAGGTGACTTCCAAACCTTCACAGACTTGGTCACTTGGTGATCCACAATTCCTCTTGGATGCTCTAGACCTTGACGCCTAACCGTCTGGAAGAAGCACAGTCTTCAAAGGTAATAAGCGTCAGATCCACACAGGATCAATTTCTTCAGTGATGCTCAATCACTTTGGGTTTGTGGGGGTTTGGTTTTGGGATTTTCCTCACTTGATGATTTTCGCTCAAAGTCCTCGGAGGATGGGTTGCTCTCAAATGACAAGTGTCAAGTTATCTCGGAGCAGCCAACCAACTAGTGGTTGTAGGGGGCGGCTATTTATAGCCTAGGGAGCAGCCCGACATGATAAGACATAAATGCCCTTCAATGATATGACCGTTAGGTGGATAAGATATTTTGGGACAGCCGGCGCGCAGCACAGCAACGGTCAGAAATTTGACTCTCAAATTCCTCAGGGCTATCATGTTCCTCACTGTGTAGGCAATTCGCACTGGCGAATTCCTAACTCCTCAGTCAGAGCAAAGTCCTCAGTGACCAGAAGAACTGCGTCTCTGTCACTGAAGAAATTGACTGAACTGTATGAGATTTCCAATGGCTTCACTCGAAGGGATTGGTAGGTGTAGGATTTTGAGTTGAGCATCACATGGAAATTTTTCCTTAGTATTTCCTCGACCCCCTTTAACAGTACGGTGTTTCCTATGACTCAAGAAAGAGTAAATGAAACTACGAAAACAAAAGTCTTCACGCTTCATGTTCCTCAAGTGAATACCAAGTCTTCAAGGTCACACCAATTTCTTCACTTTCAAAGTCTTCAGAAAGTCTTCAGAATATCAAAGTCTTCAGTCGAAGAACTTCATTTTTAGGGGTCGACTTTCTCTGTAAATATCAAACTGCTCATAGACTTATGGACCTGTGTACACTCACAAACACATCAGTCCCTTAACCTATAAGTCTTCAATACACCAAAGTCACTAAGGGGCACTAGATGCACTTACAATCTCCCCCTTTTTGGTGATTGATGACAACATAGGTTAAGTTTTCAACGGGGATAAATATATGAAGTGTAAATACTGATATTGAGGAATCTGATTGCAAGATATGGAAGAACTCCCCCTGAATATGTGCATAGTGAGGAATTTGCTTTTGAAGGCAATGCACATTTGAAGAATTGAATCATGGAGATCTCCCCCTATATCTTGTAATTCATACACGCATTTGATATATAATATGAAGAATTTGAAATGCATGATGAAATATGGTGCCTGATGTAATTCAGCATGCGTGCAATAATATTAACAAGGAATAAGCATGCTGAATAGCACATGAAAAGTATCAGAGCTCAGTGCATCAAAAGCATCAGAGCACGACCAAAAGTATCAAGGCACCATCGGATTTAAGATTACAACTCGATCCAATAAAAGTTTTGGAAGAACGAGAGTTGTAACTTAAAAAACGCCCTTAGTATAGACCCGCTTGAAGACTAACTTAGATTTCTCCCCCTTTGTCATCAAATGACCAAAAGGATTGAAACTGAGGACTAACGCCCCTGAAGAATTTCACGTTGATGGAGGAGCGCCAGCGTTGTCAGGGTTGTTTGTTGAAGTAGGGCCTGCCGCAGTGTCGTCCAAATCTTTAAATTCATCAGTGTCACGCGATGAAGAATAGGAGCTGGCCACCAGATCAGGAACTTTGACTCTCTTGAATTTCTTCGGAGGAGGTGCAGACCAGTCAAATGCTTCCTGGAGACCAATAGTCTTCAGTTCTTCCGCACTATATACATGAGTGAGAATAGCCCAAGTGCGGTTGAGGGTTTCATGAAGGTGATAATGGTTCTTCTTTACTGCATTATGTGTTGAGGTCATATTGTGAAGAACAGCAGCAAACTGACGCTTCACCCATTTGTGATTACGATCAACCTTCTGATGAAGACTGAGGAGTAACTCACGATCAGTCATCACCCTGGGAGCTGTGGCTTGAGGAGTTTGCTTCGCTGAGGTATTTGCGGCAGTGTCATGTGTGGCAGAGTCGTCATTGGTAGAATAAGATGTAGCCAGACGAAATTGACCATCCAATGGACGAGTGCCTTCATCAATCACAGCAGCTGCCTTGCCTTTATCATTAGATGATGAAACTGGTCGCGTGAGGACTTCAATGGGAGGCAAGTAGCTACCATGGTTCGGAGTGTCAGCTTTGTAATTCAGTGAAGATCTTGCCCTTATGAATCTCATAATCCAAGGCGCATAGGGCTTCAGCTCGAATGGTGACATTGCAACATTTGCAAGAGTCCTCATGAAGAAATCATGGAAGTTGACGGGAACGCCATGAATGATGTTGAAAAGCATGTTCTTCATGATGCCAACGACATCTTCGTCATTTGAGTCGTGGCCTTTGATAGGACTCATTGTCTTCGTCAGGATGCGATAGACAATCCGAGGCACATAAAGCAATTCCTTGACGAGGAATTTGGTTCGAGGGGCTTGCCCTGGCTTCAAAGGCTTCATGAGCACTTGCATATAATGATTTGTCAGTTCACGGTCATTGTAGATGCAACGTGCACTATCATGGGGAGGATCAAGAGGAAGGACACGAAGCAATTCAGTTGCTGGTGCCTTATAGTGAGTGTTTTCGGTCATCCAATCCAGCACCCATGAATTGATATCTTCAGCGTCTCCAGTGATATGCAGTGTGGCGTAGAACTAAAGAATGAGTTCTTCATTCCAATCACAGATATCAGTGCAGAAGTTCAATAGTCCTGCATCGTGAATAACTCTGAGGACTGGCTCGAAGCACGACAGAGATTCCATATCCACATGAGGAATATGTTCATGATCGAAGATTTTGTCCTTGTCAAATAGCACTAAGGAATAGAAGTTGGCTTGACTTGCAGTCCAGAAACGCCTCTTTCTTATGCGAACAGAGTCATATGGATTATAATCAGTGAAGAACACATGCTCAGAAAAGAAGTCTTCAGCCTTGAATTTTTGCTTGCTTGAGAACGGATTCTTCGGTTTGGGCAGAGGAGTGTTAGTGATTTGCAGCACAACCTCAGGAATCACGAGCTCAGGTTCTGCAAGCTAAGGAATTTCTGGTTCCTCCTCTTGTGCAACTTGAGGATCAGCAGCAGCAGGTTCTTCAGCACTAGCGGCTGAAATTCCTTCATGAACAGAAGGAGTGGGATGAGTTTCTTCAGAGCCCATCTGAACTGTGGTTGCCGGGGACTGAGGAATTTGTTGGATTGGTGTGAATGGATGAGTATGGGGATGCTGACTTTCCCAAAAGTCATCATTCATCGCTGATGTAGTGCATCCAATATCCACATCTTCATCTTCATTTTCAATTTCCTCAACACCTGCCTCTTCAGCTGTGAACTGAGGCATAGGTGAGGAAATGACTGGCGTTGAAGGGATTGCTTCCACTTCAATTTCTTCATCAAACTGCTCTGAAGTAGCAGCAGAATGATTTTCTTCATCAGATCCGCTTGGGATCTTGTAGTCTTCTCCATAAGGAACAATTTCCTTTGATGACATGGAGGAAATCAGAACGGCATCAATAGGATTTTCAAGAGAGTTGGTCATTGGCTTCATTTTCTTCGCAGCTGAAGAATTTGACGCAGCTGTTGCCTTCCTTTTCTTCACTGCAGCCTGCTCTGCAGCCTTGGTCTTCTTCACTTCATAGGCAGAAGGAAGAATTGGAGTTGGTGTAGGCGCGGGAGGAGCTGAGGAATCTGGTTCATTTTCTTCAGGCGCAACTGGTGCAGTTGCCCTGATCTCTTCAGTTTCTTCAGGCGCACCACTAGTGGATGCCCGGGCAATTTCTTCAGCGGCTGGGATAGAGTCATCAGCCCTGGAACTTACATTTTCATCAGCATGCTGAATGTCATCAGCGGTGCTGGCATGTTCTTTAGCAGGCTGAGCAGAGTCTGCAGCCTGAGGATTTTCTTGTTGCGATGGGGCTGCAATAGTTGTCATTTTCTTCGTCAGGTTGACGAATCTCACTTTGGCTCCTTGCCAATCAGCATTGTATGCATCAAAGTCCTTGCTGAGGGCTTGGATTTCAGATTGAGCCTTGAGAAGTTCCTCAAGAGTCAGTCTGACAACATTCTTCTTCAGGAGCTTCTCCTTTCTAGATTGAGCCTTTTTATTTCACGAGCCTTTTCAAACTTCCATTTCTCTTGAGAGATGAAATGGGTCAGCATGTGACTTTGACCGAGAGTCAGAGGCAGATCAGGCATTGGAGTGTTCGGATCGTTGTGCCAGAGATCGATGTAGTCGAGGATCTTCTTCGGATCCAAAAGCAGTGGCACAAACGTCCCTTTGGCTCTAGCGGCCTTCACTTGTCTATCTCTGATGATTTCTGGAAGTTCTTCATCAGAAACTTCATCATCAGATGGCACTTGGAATGCAACCTGTTTCTTCCTTGGACTTGGCCGAGGACCGCATCCAGCTGTTGCTTTAGTCTTCAACAGTGTGGGGCCTGATGAGGACATTGGTGCAGCTGAGGAACTTGCTGAGACACCAGAAGCAATTGAGAAACCCTGAGTCCTTTGACATGTAGCCAGATGCACAGGAGTTGAGGACTTTGAGGGAGCTGCTAAGGACTTTGTTGGAGCAGTAGCAGTCTGAGGAATTTGCCGTGAGGGCGTAGCTGAGGAACTTGGCCGTGAGGGCGCTGATGGTGAAGCACTTGGCTTGCGAGCAGGCTTCTTCGGCATTGATTTCCTCGGTTTGACCGAGGTCTCAGCGGCAGCAGCAGCAACAGAATCCTCATTGAATTTCCTCACTGCCTCCTTGGCTTGCCTTGCCAATTTAGCTTGGTGCTTAGCCCATTCTTCAGGAAAGTCTTCACCACTTTTGATGCTAGTGGGATCAGCAACTTGGCCAGGTGCCAGTGGAGCTCTAGGGCACGGAGGATTGAGGGCGAATTTCTTCATGTACTTTGGAGTAACATATCGATATTCTCTCCACTCCCTTGCCCATCTCCGTTCAATTCTCTGAATGCGCACCTTGCGCTGATTCTTGTTTTCTTTGCCAAACTTGGCTTCATCAGGTGTGCAATAATCCTTATAGAGTTCATCAGGGATTTCGAAAGTAGTCATGACCTCAGGCCTCTTTCCTCCTTTCTGCGGTCTCTTTCCTTCAGCCATATTCTTCAGATGAGGAATTTGAACAACTGAGCACTCTGAAGAAGTATGCAGTTTTTCTTCGAGGAACGCTGCAAATGAGTTAAGTTGATGAGAACCTAGTGATTCAGCAGCGGTCATGAGTACCTGTGAACAGAGTGTAGGTGCGAGGAATTTGAAGAGGTCATATGCGTTCTCAGAAGGATTTTTGAAAAGACAAGTTTTGAGGAATTTAACCAGTTGAGCCTTGAGGAATTTCACTAAGCGTTCTTGTCTTAGGTTCCAGAGTCGTACAGATTGAAAATCTGCACAATTGAGGAATCTTGAAGAAAATGAGTGCTTAGAGAAATGAATCAAGAGCATATAGTGTGTGAGGTGTTCATATGTGTGAAGATTTGAAGAATAAAACACCTTTGAAGATTTTCAGGAAAGTTTGAGAGTCAAAGTGAGTAATAAAAGTAACTTTTAATTACCCGAACCGAAGAACACGATGAACTGAGATGAACAGATGTGAAGCTCGTCCGGTTCGATCTCCCATGCCCTAACTTGGCAGAGGGAAACAACTACGGCGGCGGCAGAGTGAAGATTTCCGCAGCCGGCGCAAGTACGACGGCGATGAGGTCGAGGCAGTGAAGCTATTCCTCACCGGCGATGATGGAGTAGCAGCGGCACTAGGGTTCGGGAAGCTCGAGCGAGAGACAGCGACCGAGCGGAGTAAATGAAGTGAGGAAGGGGAGAGGGGTATTTATAGCCACGGTAAAAACTATTTGCCCGAAGATTTTGGGACGAACATGCCCCTGCCCTTTCTCCTTCACGCGACATGTGTCACCCACGTACTGTGCAGATGAGATCGTGTAAGATTGTGGGTGAATAAACTAATGCATCGTGGGATGCGGAACGGTTTGAGCGGTAAAACCGAAAATCTGGATAAGATTTGTTTTAAAGTTTCGTTCGCAATTTCTTCAACTGTCAAGGACATAGTGAAGACTTTGAACGAGTTTCAATTAGAACGCACATGAAGAATTTGTGAATAGATTGGGTTGAGTAAAGCATAGAGGGGGAAGGGTCCGATCACATTCACTTAGCAGAAATCACAACTCGAAGAAATAGCCATAAGTGAATGCTATAGAGGACATAAACTTATATATATGTATAGTCAATGAAGAGAAACTTCGGAACCAGTGAAGATTTTGCAAAGTTGAATAATTTGAAAAACTGCAGAATTTCAAAACCGAGAAAAAAACTCAAATTAAAGATTTTCAACTTTTTGTGGTGGCGTGACCCACCGTATAAGAATGATGATTTCAGACACCGCGTACAATTGTCGTAGGGTTCTGAGAATCAAATTCTTCATTAATTTCTTCACATTTAGAGTGTTATTCTTCATTGATTAAAGAAAAACGTTTCTTCATGTGTTGCACATCTAAGTCATCAATTCTGCATAAGGGTTAGGATGTGTGTCCTTTTCAAAGAACATTCGAAGATTCTAAGATATTTAGCTCACACCGCAACTTGCTAAATCTCTTCTCATCCAAGGGCTTAGTGAAGATATCAGCTAGCCGTTCTTCAGTCTTCATGTGCTCGATGGAGATATCGCCCTTCAACACATGATCACGAAGAAAATGATGACGAATCTGGATGTGCTTTGTCTTCGAGTGCTGAACTGGGTTGTGAGCAATCTTGATGGCACTCTCATTGTCACAGAGGAGAGGCACATTCTTCATGTTGATGCCATAGTCCTTGAGGGTTTGCTTCATCCAAAGCAGTTGAGCACAGCAAGAGCCAGCAGCAATGTATTCAGCTTCAGCAGTAGACAGTGATACACAGTTTTGTTTCTTTGAGGACCAACAGACCAAAGATCGTCCGAGGAAATGACAAGTGCCAGATGTTGACTTGCGGTCCACACGATCACCAGCATAGTCAGAGTCAGAATATCCAATGAGATCAAAGCGGAGCCCTTGGGGTACCATAATCCTAGTGTTGGTGTGTGAGCTAGATATCGAAGAATATGCTTCACAGCCTTATGGTGTGATTCCTTCGGTGCAGCTTGAAATCGGGCACACATGCAAACACTAAGCATTATATCTGGCCTAGATGCACATAAGTACAATAAAGAACCAATCATGGAGCGGTATACCTTGTGATCGAAGTCAATACCATTTTCATCAGTGCATAGATGGCCATTTGTGGGCATAGGAATTTTGACGCCTTTGCAATCTTGCATGCCGAATTTCCTCAGTACATCTTTGAGGTATTTCTCCTGAGATATGAATATGCCATTGTGATGCTGACGATTTTGAAGACCTAAGAAGAATTTCAACTCTCCCATCATAGACATTTGATATTTTTCACTCATCATATAGGCAAATTCATCACTATAACGTTGGTCAGTACAACCAAAGATAATATCATCAACATATATTTGGCACACAAACAGTTCACCATCATATGATTTAGTAAAAAGAGTAGGGTCGAGTGAACCGGGTGTGAAGCCATTCTTCACGAAGAATTCCTTCAATGTATCATACAACGCCCGAGGGGCTTGCTTGAGGCCATACAGGGCCTTATTGAGTCAGAAGACTTTGTCAGGATTCTTGGGATCTTCAAAACCTGGGGGTTGAGCAACATATACTTCTTCCTCAAGCTTACCATTGAGGAATGCACTTTTCACATCCATTTGATATAAGATGATATCATGATGGTTAGCATAGGCACGTAATATGCGAATAGCCTCAAGTCTAGCAACAGGTGCAAAATTTTCATCGAAATCAATTCCTTGAACCTGTGTGTAGCCTTGAGCTACTAGTCGTGCCTTATTCCTCACCACAAGGCCATTTTCATCTTGCTTGTTGCGGTAGATCCACTTTGTGCCAATGATATTATGCTTGCGAGGATCTGGGCGATTGACCAATTCCCAGACATTGTTAAGCTCGAACTGATGTAATTCTTCTTGCATAGCCTGAATCCACTCCGACTCCAGAAATGCTTCATCTACCTTAGTGGGCTCTGTGATAGATACAAAAGCATAGTGCCCACAAAAGTTAGATAAATGTGAAGCTTTTGAGCGTGTGAGAGGACCTGGTGCGCTAATGTCATCGATGATCTTCTCCACTTGCACTTCTTTTGCAACGCGAGGATGAGCTGGTTGTCGTTGAGGATTTTGATCAGCATCTTCTTCAGCACCATTTTCCTCATCATGTTCTTCAGGTGCATCATCTCGATGTTCTTCATGAACAGGAATGAATTCTTTAGCAGATTCTTCAGTTGGAATGATATCCTCAGTTGCCTTGAGCTTGATAGCATCCTCAGGTGCTGGTTCATCTAACACAGAAGGTAGGTGCTCTCTTTGCGAGCCATTAGTTTCATCGAACCGCACATCTACAGTGTCAACAATCTTGTGAAGAACAATGTTGAAGACTCTGTAGGTGTGCGAGTCCTTTCCGTAACCAAGCATAAAACCTTCATGTGCTTTCGGTGCAAATTTAGAGTTGTGGTGAGGATCTCTAATCCAGCATTTAGCACCGAAGACTTTGAAATAACTCACATTGGGTTTCTTGTCAGTGAGGAGTTCATAGGCCGTCTTCTTGAAGAATTTGTGAAGATATACTCTGTTGATGATGTGGCAAGCTGTATCAATTGCATCAATCCAAAAACGCTGAGGCGTCTTGTATTCATCAAGCATAGTGCGAGCCATCTCAACAAGAGTTCTATTCTTGCGCTCCATGACGCCATTCTGCTGAGGAGTATAGGGAGCAGATAACTCATGAGTAATACCAAGTTCATCAAGATAGGCATCAAGACCGGAATTCTTGAACTCAGTTCCATTTTCACTTCTGATATGCTTGACCTTCACACCAAAGTTGGTTGAAGCCCTCGAGGAAAATCGTTTGAAGACTTCCTGCACTTCATGTTTGTAAGTAACAATGTGTACCCATGTATAACGAGAATAATCATCAACAATGACAAAACCATATAGAGATGCATCATTAGTGACTGCTGAGTAATGGTTAGGTCCGAAGAGGTCCATGTGAAGCAATTCGAATGGACGTGTAGTGGTCATGATAGTCTTCGCTGGATGCTTGCCCTTGGTCATTTTTCCAGCTTCACAGGCTCCGCATAAGTGATCCTTGAGGAATTTGACATTCTCAATGCCAATGACATGCTTCTTCTTCGCAAGCGTGTTCAAATTCCTCATGCCTGCGTGACCAAGTCGTCGATGCCATAGCCAGCCTTCTGAAGCTTTTGCAAGTAGACACATGGCTGGTTGTGGTCCTGTAGAGAAATCAACAATATACAGATCTCCTCTCCTAAAGCCTTCGAAGACTTTGGAATTGTCAGCTTCCATAATCACAACACAACGATACTTGCCAAAGACAACAACCATATCAAGATCACAAAGCATTGAGACTAACATTAGATTGTATCATAAGGACTCAACAAGCATGACTTTTCCATGTGTTTATCCTTAGAGATTGCAACCTTACCAAGACCCAATACCTGACTTTTGCCTTTGTCAGCAAATATGATATGCTTCAGAGGTGACGGTGACAAGGGAGCATCCATCAATAGATTCTTGTCACCAGTCATGTGATTTGTACATCCACTATCGAGGACCCATTCAGTGGTTTTGGGTTGATCATCCTGCAGATGAATTAGTGTAGCTTACAATCTCATATGCTTCATCAGTGAAGAATATGATATCAAGTTCATCAGATGAATTTCATCAAGCAGTAAACAGATATAGCAGTATGAGGACGTGTGAAATGAAAGTTCATTTCATCATGATTCGCATGCGTCCTTTCAGGCATTTCGTCAGGTCCCCAGCAAATTCTTCAGACGTTAGAGCACGTCTGGAGACCTGACCCTGCAGAAGAGATTAGTTCTTTTTCTTCACCACCCACATCTGAAGGGGTGGCAAAGAGTTCATCATTCTGCGAGCACCATGTGAGAATGGGGGCAAAGATGCCAAACTGTTTCGTTTCACATAAGATGGGTTAGGGTAAGCATATGAATAAGCAGAGTAATTCTTCGAGGACTTATGAACATAATGGTTTGAAGAATAATGCACATATTCATAGCCCTTAGCTCTACCCTGCGAGACAGAGTTGTTAGCACGATGATAATCATATGAGGACTTTGATCCAGTTGAGAAATTTGATCCATGTGAAGAATTTGGTCCATATGAGGACTTGGATCCATATGAAGAGTTTGGTCCATATGAAGAATTTGATCTGGGATTCCTGTTCTTCACTGGTGGTGTCATGAGGACATTCACCTGAAGACTTTCAACATAACTTTTGGGAACCCAGATTTTCTTCATAGGGGAACTGTTCCTGCAGTTAGTGCCAACATATCTAGCAAATACTTCACCATTCTGATTTTTGAATAGTTTATAGTTGGAGTCAAATGACTCATCAGAAGAATGAGGAGATTCACATGTAAAGCCAGATAAGTTAGATGGATCAACTGGAGGTCCCTTTGCAGCAACCCATAAGGTTTTGGGGTACTGCTCAGGCTTCCAATATGTTCCATCAGCATTGAGTTTCCTCTCAAATGCAATACCCTCTTTCCTAGGGTTTCTATTGAGGATCTTCTTTTTAAGCACATCACATAGAGTCTGATGCCCTTTGAGGCTTTTGTACAAGCCTGTCATGTACAATTCCTTCAGCCCTGCATTGTCAGTGATACTAGCAATGTCCTCAGATGAGGAATTAGTGATAGCAGAGGCGGATGAAGAATTTGTAATAGTTGAAGCATTTGAACATTCAGGTGAAGAATTAGCAGATTCACGTTCAATGCACTTTAAGCATGGAGGAACAAATTCTTCTTGAGAAGCGCTGATTTGTTGAGCTAGTAATGAATCGCGCTCTTTCTGAAGATCTTCATAACACACTCTTAGCTTTTCAAGATCTTCCTTTCTCTGAAGTGATTTAGAAGAAAGCTTCTCGTGATCAGTCAAGAGGGTATTATGTTGATCTTGAAGGACGTCAAACTTGGAGTGAATTATCTGAAGACATTCACCCAATGCTTTTGACTGATCCATTTCTTTGCGCAACATATCATCACTTTTGTCTAGCATATCTTGAACTTGTTCTAAAGCTGTTTGTTGTTTAGTGGCAATGCAAACAAGTTTGGTATAACAAGATTCAATATCATCATCAGATTCATCATTATCAGATTCATCATTATCAGATTCATCATCACAAGACTCGGATGAGGAGCATTCGGTTACCTCAGCACCGTTTGCCATGAGACATGATGCAGAAGATGATGATTCTGGCTCGAAAGTCATCGTTTTGAGAGATTCCTTGAAGTCCTCAAACCAGGGATCATGACGAGTTCGATGACCTTCATAGACATCAGAGATTCGGTCCCAGATGAGCTTCGAATTGCCAAGATGCATAATTCGCCCGAATTGATCTCTGGATAGGCAGGAGCAGATGATATCCTTCGCTATGATGTCAAGTCGAGTGTACTTGTGAATATCATCAGCATCCGCCATCTTGCATAGATCAGAAAGGCCAATCTCAGTGACGGTCCACAGCTCGCTGTTCCTTGCCATGAGGCGCTTCCTCATCATGGCCTTCCAGTTGGGATAGTCATGACCGTCAAAGATAGGGCATGTCACTTTCTTCATACCTGCGGTCGACATAACTAAAACTCCAGGCGGTTAAACCAAAATCACACAGAACAAGGGAGTACCTTGCTCTGATACCAATTGAAAGTGCGTTATATCGACTAGAGGGGGGTGAATAGGCGATTTTTATGAATTCTTCACTGAGGAATTTGCCGGTGAGGAAATTCCTTAGCGAAGAACTACTTGCAGCGGAATAAGTACTCAGAAGTAAGCATAACAGAGCACACTCATGGTCATCATGATGAAATGAAGACTAGCACAGAGTACAGAAAGCGTAAACACATGATAACAATATGAAGACAAACAGACTGAAGAAATTGAACTAAGGAATTTGAGAAAGTCTTCAGTCAAAGTCTTCAAGCACAGATATGAACAACATTCAACACAGTAATGAGGAAATGGAAGGGTTGAGGAAATAGAACCAGTTAGTTGGTGAAGACAATGATTTGGTAAACCAGTTCCAACTGCTGTCTCAGTTGTACGTCTGGTTGGAGCGGCTAAGTATTTAAACTCGAGGACACGCAGTCCCGGACACCCAGTCTCTGAGCCACAATTCCTCTTGGTCACTCGGTGATCCACAATTCCTCTTGGATGCTCTAGACCTTGACGCCTAACCGTCTGGAAGAAGCACAATCTTCAAAGGTAACAAGCGGCGGATCCACACAGGATCAATTTCTTCAGTGATGCTCAATCACTTTGGGTTTATGGGGGTTTGGTTTTGGGATTTTCCTCACTTGATGATTTTCGCTCAAAGTCCTCGGAGGATGGGTTGCTCTCAAATGACAAGTGTCAAGTTCTCTCGGAGCAGCCAACCAACTAGTGGTTGTAGGGGGCGGCTATTTATAGCCTAGGGAGTAGCCCGACATGATAAGACATAAATGCCCTTCAATGATATGACTGTTAGGTGGATAAGATATTTGGGACAGCCGGCGCGCAGCACAGCAATGGTCGGAAATTTGACTCTCAAATTCCTCAGGGCTATCATGTTCCTCACTGTGTAGGCAATTCGCACTGGCGAATTCCTAACTCCTCAGTCAGAGCAAAGTCCTCAGTGACCAGAAGAACTGCATCTCTGTCACTGAAGAAATTGACTGAACTGTATGAGATTTCCAATGGCTTCACTCGAAGGGATTGGTAGGTGTAGGATTTTGAGTTGAGCATCACATGGAAATTTTTCCTTAGTATTTCCTCGACCCCCTTTAACAGTACGGTGTTTCCTATGACTCAAGAAAGAGAAAATGAAACTACGAAAACAAAAGTCTTCACGCTTCATGTTCCTCAAGTGAATACCAAGTCTTCAAGGTCACACCAATTTCTTCACTTTCAAAGTCTTCAGAAAGTCTTCAGAATATCAAAGTCTTCAGTCGAAGAACTTCATTTTTAGGGGTCAACTTTCTCTGTAAATATCAAACTCCTCATAGACTTATGGACCTGTGTACACTCACAAACGCATCAGTCCCTTAACCTATAAGTCTTCAATACACCAAAATCACTAAGGGGCACTAGATGCACTTACAGAGCTGACCCGTGGCTGGGTTTAGGAACACGCCAAGTGTGGAGCTGGCTTGTTGGGGAAGTCTTGGTCGTGTCGGGTTCGCCTGTCTTGTGCTGGTTGTTGAGGCCGAGTCGAGGGGCCTGGCCGGGTCGGAGAGTTCGGTCGTGTCGTGGGGCCTGGCCGGGTTGAGCGTCCCGGCTAGGCGTGCGGCGGCTTGAGGGGCGACACCGGCCCCGTTGTTTTTGAAAAGGATCCGGGTTCCGTTGCCTGCCCGGGGTTCATCCCCCCGATAAATTCTAACGTGGATTTTGCTTTTCACTGTATCCATGCTACTTTTTAATACAAATTCATATGTATATGATGAACACCATGGTAGTGAGAAACTTTTGGATGGATTCAAACATATGACCTACAAAATAGCACAACAAATCGGTTTAGTGTCAACTTTTCGAAACCTAGTATGGCACGAATTCAAAATAATTACCCATATGCTTGGTCCTCAGTCCAAATCTTACAATGTACACCGAATTGAAACATCGATATTAAGTCTCGTACTATCTACATTCAGATGTAGTTTTTAGCCCCCCCCCCTCGGCACACACGCTACATACTTCCTGTATCGGTCAATATTCCTCTCCTAACCACCTTAGGAAGCTATCGGTTTCCAACACACGTTCATTCTTTCTCTCCATGTTTTTATCTCTAACTCTCTCAACTACACAACCCCCTTTTTCCACTCTATTACCAAATGTATTTACCTCACAGACCTGCCATTGCACCCCATGACGAGCTCTCTCTCTCTCTCTTCCACCCTCTCGCGCTAGATACATCCATTGCCTATCTAGCCCCCAACCTCTCGTGCACATGCACGCACGTTGTCTATCTAGGTTACTCCCTCGAGACTGTCCCACTCGTTCTTCCGCACGGCGGGCCACACTCGCTCAATCTTGCTCTCTTTGTCTGAGTCTCGATTAACCTCGTTTTCTTTCACACACAAATGATATATCTCCCTGTTCGGGCCTCGATCAACACACTCTATACTCTCTCACGCAGATTTTCTATCTAGGTCAGTCCATCCAAGCCGCCCCCACTCTTTCGACCTCATGGCGGGCCACGCTCGCTCAATCTCTCTCTCCCCCCTCTCTCTCTCTTTGTATGTCTCGATTGACCTTGCTCTTTCTCGGACACAAATGATATATCACCATGTTTGAGCCCAATTCGACATATTCATATTTTCGTAGCATTCGACCCCACAACTCCAAACACCGTTGCAACCCCCGCACCTCCCCCAGTTGATTTCCCTCTGGCTCGGTCATCGCTCTCTCGCATGCCCTTTCTTGCCTTCAACGTCACACCATGGTATTATTTCAAAAAACTATGTTGTTCTCTTTAATTATTACAAATAAGCTACAAACCTACACACCGATAGTCCACTTGGAATGGAACAAATTTTGATCCACAAATTAAAGTTCTACAAACTACACACCGAGGGGCGCACCTATCATGAAACAAATTTGGACCCATATACAAATTAAAAAAATAAAGGACGATGATCGAACATGCGAACAAGGCCTTCAGGCCGCACGTCAATAGGCAACATACATAGAACATCAATGTTTGTTGTACCCCATTTGTTCATATAATGTTTTTATATTACCACATCCTATTTAATGGATAACATGTAATATTATCTTTAGTAAATTAGTGGGACCGTCTCGTTAGCACGTACTATTCGCCTTCACTTACTGGTGGGTTCCATGTGCTCTCTCTCTCTCTCTCTCTCTCTCTCTCTTCCACCCTCTCGCGCTAGATACATGCATTGCCTATCTAGCCCCTAACCTCTCATGCACATGCACGCACGTTGTCTATCTAGGTCACTCCCTCGAGACTGTCCCACTTGTTCTTCCGCACGGCGGGCCACACTCGCTCAATCTTGCTCTCTTTATCTGAGTCTCGATTAACCTCGTTTTCTTTCACACACAAATGATATATCTCCCTGTTCGGGCCTCGATCAACACACTCTATACTCTCTCACGCAGATTTTCTATCTAGGTCAGTCCATCCAAGCCGCCCCCACTCTTTCGACCTCATGGCGGGCCACGCTCGCTCAATCTCTCTCTCCTCCCTCTCTCTCTCTCTTTGTATGTCTCGATTGACCTTGCTCTTTCTCGGACACAAATGATATATCACCATGTTTGAGCCCAATTCGACATATTCACATTGTATACTCTCTCATGCACATTGTCTATCTAGGTCACTCTCTCCAACCCGTCTCACTCTTTCGATCGCACGACGACCCACACTCGCTCAATCTCTCTCCCTTTATATATGTAATCGATTGACCTTGCTTCCTCCCACACGCAAAATATATCTACATGTCTGTGACTGGATCATCTCTCAAGCTCTATCTTATAGCCCTCACCCTTGCAAAAATCTCAATCAGACAATATCTCTCCAGAGCATATATATCTGTTCAATGAATGTTAGACCACACTCACTTTGTCTCTCTATCTATATGTCTCTCGATTGACCTCACTTTCTCACGCCGTATCTTCCACACATTGAAGCTACCTCTCCATCCCTCACAAAGCCGGAGCTATTTACATTGCAAGGGGGACTCCAACCTTGGATTAATTTGTGTAGGCATTTATTCCGGTGGGTTTAGATTATATTTTCGTAGCATTCGACCCCACAACTCCAAACACCGTTGCAACCCCCGCACCTCCCCCAGTTGATTTCCTCTGGCTCGGTCATCGCTCTCTCGCATGCCCTTTCTTGCCTTCAACGTCGCACCATGGTATTATTTCAAAAAACTATGTTGTTCTCTTTAATTATTACAAATAAGCTACAAACCTACACACCGATAGTCCACTTGGAATGGAACAAATTTTGATCCACAAATTAAAGTTCTACAAACTACACACCGAGGGGCGCACCTATCATGAAACAAATTTGGACCCATATACAAATTAAAAAAATAAAGGACGATGATGGAACATGCGACCAGGGCCTTCAGGCCGCATGTCAATAGGCAACATACATAGAACATCAATGTTTGTTGTACCCCATTTGTTCATATAATGTTTTTATATTACCACATCCTATTTAATGGATAACATGTAATATTATCTTTAGTAAATTAGTGGGATCGGCTCGTTAGCACGTACTATTCGCCTTCACTTACTGGTGGGTTCCATGTGCTCTCTCTCTCTCTCTCTCTCTCTCTCTCTCTCTCTCTCTCTCTCTCTTTCCTCCCCTTCTATTCGCCTTCACTTATCTGGACGCGTTCACAAGTTACGACACCAGTTTGACGTAGTAGTAGCACTAGTCAATGTGTACATGCAATGCACGTTGATTTGGAAGTATATTAAGTGCAATTGGATATTAAGTAGGATATTATTTGCATGTTATTATGTGATTAGCGCTATTTTTGGCATGAAATTAACTGCACACTAAACGTGTTGAGAACTCGACATTGAAGCGGTCTAGGTTGTTGGATGACAAGGAATACATGTGGCTTGATCATGTTTTATATTTATTTTGATATGGCTCTAGCAGAACATTCAATTGATCAAACCATAGATTTCATTCAGTCTGACTCCGACTTTACATTCATACGACGATCGATCTAAAATGAATGGAAATGATAAACGTTCAGATTTTAAGCATGACAATCCGATCGTTTTTCATGGAAAATTTAGATTACGCGGCGGCGGCGGGGGCGTCTTGCGGTGGGAAGCGGCTCCTCTGTCGTTCTCTATGTGTTGTCGGGTCACTGACCGACGGTGACGGCGGCGTCTTGTGTCGTTGTTGGCATATTCCTTTACATTGGCCCTATCTTCAAGGAAGTCCACAATGTTTTGGACTTCGGAGCAAGTCAACTGGCGGGAGGAGGCGACTGGTGTTGTTGCAAGGAAGCGGTCCACGGCGGCCATCCATGCCGCTGAGGGGGGCACTAGCACCCGCGCGGGGACATGCACTAGCAACGGCGCGGTGGAGACATTCGTGTGCACGGGCACCGGCACGGGCGTTCACGTCAGTGCACGCGCAGGCGCATGCGCTTGTAGGTGCACGGGCACGAGCACGGGCGTGCGCGTTGGTGCACGTGCAGGTGCATGCGCTGGCAGGTGCACGAGCGCGTGAAAGTCGGCGGGGACCTCGTGGAACCCTATGGCATCAAGCTCGGTGACAATGTGCGGCCCCTAGCTCATCAATGCCATGGGGATGGGCGCTGGCACAGTCGGGGCGACGGGAGCCGGAATGGGAGCGGGGCAGGCGCGACGTCCTCTCGCAAGGCCGGTTCAAGCTCGTCCCAAAGCGCCTTATGTTCTTGAGACTCCGGCTGGGTGTCTTCCACAGGAAACTGGAAGACTAAGGGCAGACCATCGTGATGCGGCATGGTGTACGTTTAGGTCGGGCTGGTTGGAGGTAGACAACAGGAGAATCGGAGAGGAAAAGAGAAGATTGTAGCGATACCGGGTAGTGCGGGGTTCATTTTAAACTGCGGCGCCAGCGACATTAAAAGTGGGAGCAGTTGGGACAAAGGTGGGCGGCGGAGCCTGGTCAAAGGGCTTGCCTCCCGGTGAGCCTACACAGCGGTCTGCTCGCACGCCTCCCTGGCAGCCGGTGCAGCGGCCTGCTCCCACGCCTCCCGTCGACTCACACGCTTGCTCGGACGGCACCTGTCGATGAGAAGCAGGACTCGTGGCGGCACATAAACGCCCATGGTTTCAATAGTGAAATAGTTCGCCTTGACGTGACACGTTTTTGTTCCAAAATACCTTGGCTCTTCATTTGTGCAACTTGCCATGAGCAGCTTGTCTCAAATTGAAGAAAAAAATTACGAAGGAATATTTGTGCCATATCACGTGACCATGCTCAATTTCATGAATTTCTGGTCACTTTGGGATTTTCTGAAATTTAAAATCCAGAATTTGAAACAATATCATAACCTACATCATGCAATAAATTTTCAAGCCATACATCTGTCCTGTTGTATTTCTTAAGAAAGGATTTGGTCAAACATTTTTCTTAGTTAGACTTCAGACAAGTTATATATGCAGAGTAAAAGGATAATCCCTCCGTACTAATGCATTGCCTGATATATTAACTCAAGTACTAGGCACGAACAAACGGGCTCAATTATGTGCTCATCCTTGTGTAGTAGTAGTACTAGGCAATGCAGTTGACGGGTGACCTTGGAGAGCGGCGACCGAGGGAATTGAACCATGCTCGGCATGGTAGGTAACATTGTATAGTTACTAAAGCATCCCTCCATTGTTCATCAGTAGTCATTATGGACCGGGGACATGAGGGGAATTTCCTAGGGCTGGAATTCTGGCCGCCAGATATTTCGACTCGAAACGCGGAGGCTCGACTAGTTGGGGTTTCCTAATGTGCGTACCATGCATGACACCAGAAGGAAACGAGCCCGTCTTTTGAGGATCAACGCGAGCCAAGGTCTGGCTGGTACGCCCTTGGGTCCTACCATTCGAGAATACAAAAGGAATCTTTTAAATTGCCGAACGAATCTATGTGTATTACAATTCCCGTATTTTCCTTGCAAATACTAATCTCAACGTGGTAATTGATTTACGACGAGTTCTTGAATTAGAGTGAGTTTGTGATATAGTGATCTCAACGTGGATTTCACATTTCATGGTATCCCTAGTAAGTTTTTCATTGCAAATTCAAATTTAAAAGATGAACAATATAGTGGTGAGAAAACTTTGTATGTATCAAGCATATGACCAGACAAACACGCACACACGCACACACACACACACACGAACACAACAACAATCAAATAAGTATAGTGCATCTATTTTTCCAAACCATGCATGTATGACACGAATTCAAAAATACTCCTTCTGTTCCTAAATATTAGTCTTTTAGAGATTTCAACAAGTGGCTACATACGGAGCAAAATGAGTGAATCTACACTCTAAAATATGTCTATATACATCCGTATGTGCCAGTCCATTTGAAATCTCTAAAAAGACTAATATTTACGAACGAAGGGAGTAAAATGTAAGACATGCATGGTCCTCAATTCAATATTTAAAATGAACAGGAAACTGAAACATGAATATTAGGTCTACTGCTACAGTACATGCAAATGTTGTGTTTAGGTGGAGCTATGTAGATTGTCGGGGGTTAACCCCTCGACCTTAGATAAAATTGTGAAGCTCTGTTTAGGGTTGTTTAGATTATATTTGTCCACACCCTCCCAAACACCGATTGGTTATGCACCCCCACCCCTCCTCCCCGGGAGAATATCATGTGCCCCATACCTTAGATGCTATATGCCGATACGAGTGGCTTGTGTCGGATTACGGGTTCCGCAAACCCTTGAGAGGTTTGAACTCTGGGGTGCGTGCAGAGATCTCAACCTACCCAGCCTGCCTACTCATGATCCTCCCGAGCCTAGCGCGTCAAGCTCCAAGAGACAAAGAGACACATCAGTTTAACCTGGTTCGGGCCACCTTGCAGTGTAATACCCTACTCCAGCGTTCTGGTGGATTGCCTCGGAGGGTTGAGAATGAACTAGTATAGTGGATGAACTGGCCTCAGGAGGTGAGGTGTTCTTGAGCTCAAGGGAGCTGGTGTGGTGTGAGCTAGTTTGGCTTGTCCTGCCTCTATTGTTGGAAATATGTCCTAGAGGCAATAATAAATTAGTTATTATTACTAGATTTCCTTGTTCATGATAATCGTTTATTATCCATGCTATAATTGTATTGATAGGAAACTCAGATACATGTGTGGATACATAGACAACACCATGTCCCTAGTAAGCCTCTAATTGACTAGCTCGTTGATCAATAGATGGTTACGGTTTCCTGACCATGGACATTGTATGTCGTTGATAACGGGATCACATCATTAGGAGAATGATGTGATGGACAAGACACAATCCTAAGCCTAGCACAAAGATCGTAGTTCGTATGCTAAAGCTTTTCTAATGTCAAGTATCATTTCCTTAGACCATGAGATTGTGCAACTCCCGGATACCGTAGGAATGCTTTGGGTGTACCAAACGTCACAACGTAACTGGGTGGCTATAAAGGTGCACTACAGGTATCTCCGGAAGTGTCTGTTGGGTTGGCACGAATCGAGACTGGGATTTGTCACTCCGGTAAACGGAGAGGTATCTCTGGGCCCACTCGGTAGGACATCATCATAATGTGCTTGTGATCAAAGAGTTGATCGCAGGATGATGTGTTACGGAACAAGTAAAGAGACTTGCCGGTAACGAGATTGAACAAGGTATCGGTATACCGACGATCGAATCTCGGGCAAGTACAATACCGCTAGACAAAGGGAATTGTATACGGGATCGATTGAGTCCTTGACATCGTGGTTCATCCGATGAGATCATCGTGGAACATGTGGGAGCCAACATGGGTATCCAGATCCCGCTGTTGGTTATTGACCAGAGGATGTCTCGGTCATGTCTACATGTCTCCCGAACCCGTAGGGTCTACACACTTAAGGTTCGATGACGCTAGGGTTATAAAGGAAGTTTGTATGTGGTTATCGAATGTTTTTTGGAGTCCCGGATGAGATCCCGGACGTCACGAGGAGTTCTGGAATGGTCTGGAGGTAAAGATTTATATATGGAAAGTTGTTGTTCGGGTTCCGGGAAAAGTTCGGGTTTTTTCGGTATTGTACCGGGAAGCTTCCAGAAGGTTCTGGAGGATTCCGGAGGGGTACGGAGGTCCGGAAATTGTTCCACCACGTCCAATACAGTATCATGGGCTGTAAGGAGCGCCCTAGCCTTAATGGGCCAGGGGCACCAGCCCCCCAAGGCCCATGCGCATGGAAGGGGGAAACCCTAAGTGGGAGGGCCTCCACTTGACTTGGGAGGCACTCCTCCCCCCTTGGCCGCCGCCCCCAACCCTAGATGGGATCTAAGGGGGCCGGCCCCCTCTTCCCCCCACCTATAAATAGTGGACGGGTGGGAGGGCAGCCGCACCCCAAGTTCTAGCGCTGCCCTCTCCTCTCCCAAGTACTCCTCCTCTCTCGCGGTGCTTGGCGAAGCCCTGCAGATTGCCACGCTCCTCCACCACCACCACGCCGTTGTGCTGCTGCTGGATGGAGTCTTCCTCAACCTCTCCCTCTCTCCTTGCTGGATCAAGGCATGGGAGACGTCACCGGGCTGTACGTGTGTTGAACGCGGAGGTGCCGTCCGTTCGGCACTAGGATCTCCGGTGATTTGGATCACGACGAGTACGACTCCTTCAACACTGTTCTCTTGAATGCTTCCGCTTAGCGATCTACAAGGGTATGAAGAAGCACTCTCCTTCCCCTCGTTGCTGGTTTCTCCATAGATAGGTCTTGGTGACACGTAGGAAAATTTTGAATTTCTGCTATGTTCCCCAACAGTGGTATCAGAGCTAGGTCTATTGCGTAGATTCTTTGCACGAGTAGAACACAAAGTAGTTGTGGGCGTTGATTTTGTTCAATATGCTTACCGTTACTAGTCCAATCTTGATTCGACGGCATCGTGGGATGAAGCGGCCCGGACCGACCTTACACGTACTCTTACGTGAGACAGGTTCCACCGTCTGACATGCACTTAGTGCATAAGGTGGCTAGCGGGTGCCAGTCTCTCCCACTTTAGTCGGAACGGATTCGATGAAAAGGGTCCTTATGAAGGGTAAATAGCAATTGGCATATCACGTTGTGGTTTTGCGTAGGTAAGAAACGTTCTTGCTAGAAACCCATAGCAGCCACGTAAAACATGCAAAAAACAATTAGAGGACGTCTAACTTGTTTTTGCAGGGTATGCTATTTGATGTGATATGGCCAAGAAGAATGTGATGAATTATATGTGATGTATGAGATTGATCATGTTCTTGTAATAGGAATCACGACTTGCATGTCGATGAGTATGACAATCGGCAGGAGCCATAGGAGTTGTCTTTATTTATTGTATGACCTGCGTGCCATTGAAAAACGCCATGTAATTACTTTACTTTATTGCTAACCGGTAGCCATAGTAGTAGAAGTAATAAGTTGGCGAGACAACTTCATGGAGACACGATGATGGAAATCATGATGATGGAGATCATGGTGTCATGCCGGTGATGATGATGATGATGGAGCCCCGAAGATGGAGGTCAAAAGGAGCAATATGATATTGGCCATATCATGTCACTTTTTGATTGCATGTGATGTTTATCATGTTTATGCATCTTATTTGCTTAGAACGACGCTAGTAAATAAGATGATCCCTCATTAAAATTTCAAGAAAGTGTTCCCCCTAACTGTGCACCATTGCGAAAGTTCGTCGTTTCAAAGCACCACGTGATGATCAGGTGTGATAGATTCTTACGTTCACATACAACGGGTGTAAGCCAGATTTACACACGCGAAACACTTAGGTTGACTTGACGAGCCTAGCATGTACATACATGCGGAACACAAGAGACCGAAAGGTCGAGCATGAGTCGTATAGTAGATACGATCAACATGAAGATGTTCACCGATGATGACTAGTCCGTCTCACGTGATGATCGGACACGGCCTAGTTGACTTGGATCATGTAATCACTTAGATGACTAGAGGGATGTCTATCTGAGTGCGAGTTCATAAGATGAACTTAATTATCCTGAACATAGTCAAAAGATCTTTGCAAATTATGTCATAAGCTCGCGTTGTAGTTCCACTGTCTAGATATGTTCCTAGAGAAAATATAGTTGAAAGTTGACAGTAGCGATTATGCGGACAGAAGAAAGCTTATTTACTTAATGCACCGCTCAGTGTGCTGAACCCCAAACGTCGTTTGTGGATGTTGCGAACATCGGACATACACGTTTTGATAACTACGTGATAGTTCAGTTAAACGGTTTAGAGTTGAGGCACCAAAGACGTTTTCGAAACGTCGCGGAACATATGAGATGTTTTGAGGGCTGAAATTGGGATTTCAGGCTCGTGCCCACGTCAAGAGGTATAAAACCTCTGATAATTTTCTTAGCCTGCAAACTAAGGGAGAAAAGCTCAATCGTTGAGCTTGTGCTCAGATTGTCTGAGTGCAACAATCACTTGAATCGAGTGGGAGTTGATCTTCCAGATGAGATAGTGATGTTTCTCCAAAGTCATTGCCACCAAGCTGCTAGAGCTTCGTGATGAACTATAACATATCAGGGATAGATATGATGATCCTTGAGGTATTCACGATGTTTGACACCACGAGAGTAGAAATCAAGAAGGAGCATCAATTGTTGATGGTTGGTGAAACCACTAGTTTCAAGAAGGGCAAGGGCAAGAAGGGATACTTCATAAAACGGCAAATCAGCTGCTGCTCCAGTGAAGAAACCCAAGGTTGAACCCAAACCCGAGACTAAGTGCTTCTGTGATAAGGGGAATAGTCACTAGAGCGGAATTACCCTAGATACTTGGTAGATGAGAAGGCTGGCAAGGTCGATAGAAGTATATTGGATATACATTATGTTAATGTGTACTTTACTAGTACTCCTAGTAGCACCAGGGTATTAGATACCGGTTCGGTTGCTAAGTGTTAGTAACTCGAAATAAAAGAGCAACGGAATAAACGGAGACTAGCTAAAGGTGAGCTGACGATATGTGTTGGAAGTATTTCCATGTTTGATGTGATCAAACATCGCATGCTCCCTCTACCATCAAGATTAGTATTAAACCTGAATAATTGCCATTTGGTGTTTGTGTTGAGCATAGACATGATTGGATTATGTCTATCACAATACGGTTATTCATTTAAGGAGAATAATGGTTACTCTATTTATTTGAATAATACCTTCAATGGTCTTGCACCTGAAACGAATGGTTTATTGAATCTCGATCGTAGTGATACACATTTTCATGCCAAAAGATATAAGATAGTAATGATAGTACCACTTACTTGTGGCACTGCCATGTAAGTCATATTGGTATAAAACACATGAAGAAGCTCCATGTTGATGGGTCTTTGGACTCACTTGTTTTTGAAAAGTTAGAGACATGCGAACCACGTCTATTGGTGTATACGCATGAAGAAACTCCATGCAGATGGATCGTTTGGACTCACTTGATTTTGAATCACCTGAGATATGCAAATCATACCACGTGGGAAAGATGACTAAAAAGCCTCGTTTTTCAGTAAAATGGAACAAGATAGCAACTTGTTGGAAGTAACACATTTTGATGTGTGCAGTCCAATGAGTGCTGAGGCATGCAGTGAATATCGTTATGTTCTTACTTCACAGATGATTCGAGTAGATGTTGAGTATATTTACTGGATGAAACACAAGTCTGAATTATTGAATGGTTCAAGTAATTTCAGAGTGAAGTTGAAGATCGTCGTGACAAGAGGATAAATGTCTATGATATGATCATAGAGATGAGTATCTGAGTTACGAGCTTTGGCACGCAATTAAGACATTGTGGAAATTGTTTCGCAATTAATACCGCCTGGAACACCATAGTGTGAGGGTGTGTCCGAACATCATAGTTGCACCCTATTGGGCATGGTGCGTACCATGATGTCTCTTATCGAATTACCACTATCGTTCATGGGTTAGGCATTAGAGACAACCACACTCACTTTAATGGGGCACCACGTAATTCCGTTGAGACGACACCGTTTGAACTGTGGTTTGGAGAAAACTAAGTTGTCGTTTCTTAAAAGATTGGGGCTGCAACGCTTATGTGAAAAAGTTTCAGGTTGATAAGCTCGAACCCAAAGCGGATAAAATGCATCTTCATAGGACACCCAAAACAGTTGGGTAAACCTCCTAATTCATATCCGAAAGCAATAGGGATTGTTTCTTAAACCAGGTCCTTTCTCGAGGAAATGTTTGTCTCAAAAAGTTGAGTGGGAGGATGGTGGAGACTTGATATGGTTATTGAACCATCACTACAAGTAGTGTGTAGCAAGGCATAGGAAGTTGTTCCTGTGGCACCTACACCAATTGAAGTAGAAGCTTATGATAGTGATCATGAAACTTCGAATCAACTCACTACCGTACCTCATAGGGTGACAAGGATGCGTACTGCTTCAGAGTGGTACAGTAATCCTGTTTTGAAGGTCATGTTGCTAGACAACAATGAACCTACGAGCTATGGAGAAGCGATGGTGGGCCCAAATTCCGACAAATGGTTAGAAGCCATGAAATCCGAGATAGGATCCATGTATCAGAACAAAGCATGGACTTTGGTGGACTTGCCCAATGATCGGCAATCCATTGAGATAAATGGATCTTTAAGAAGAAGACGAACATGGATGGTAATGTCACCATCTATGAAGCTGGACTTGTGGCGAAGAGTTTTTCACAAGTTCAAGGAGTTGACTACGATGAGATTTTCTCATTCGTAGCGATGCTTAAAGTCCGTCGGGATCATGTTAGCATTAGCTGCATTTATGAAATCTGGCAGATGGATGTCAAAACAAGTTTCCTTACCAGTTTTCGTAACGAAAGGTTGTATGTGATATAATCAGAAAGGTTTTGTCGATCCTAAGGATGCTAAAAGGTATGCCAGCTCCAGCGATCCTTCCATGGACTGGAGTAAGCATCTCGGAGTTGGAATATGCACTTTGATAAGATGATCAAAGATTTTTGTTTATACAAAGTTTATGAGAAACTTGTTGAGGGAGTCCTGGACTAGGGGGTGTCCGGACAGCCGGACTATCATCGTCCGCCGGACACCAAGACTATGAAGATACAAGATTGAAGACTCCGTCCCGTGTCCGGATGGGACTTTCCATAGCGTGGAAGGCAAGCTTGGCAATACGGATATGTAGATCTCCTACCATTGTAACCGACTCTGTGTAACCCTTGCCCTCCCCGATGTCTATATAAACCGGAGGGCTTTAGTCCGTAGGACACAACAACCATTACAACAATCATACCATAGGCTAGCTTCTAGGGTTTAGCCTCCTTGATCTCGTGGTAGATCCACTCTTGTAATACACATCATCAATATTAATCAAGCAGGACGTAGGGTTTTACCTCCATCAAGAGGGCCCGAACCTGGGTAAAACATCATGTCCCTCGTCTCCTGTTACCATCCGTCTAGACGCACAGTTCGGGACCCCCTACCCGAGATCCGCTGGTTTTGACACCGACATTGGTGCTTTCATTGAGAGTTCCTCTGTGTCGTCACCGATAGGCTTGATGGCTTCTTCAATCAACAACAACGACGTCCAGGGTGAGACTTTTCTCCCCGGACAGATCTTCGTATTCGGCGGCTTTGCACTGCGGGCTAATTCAATTGGCCATCTGGAGCAGATCAAAAGCTATGCCCCTGACCGTCAGGTCAGATTTGGAAGCCTAAACTTCACCGTGGACGTCCGCGGAGACTTGATCTTCGATGGATCCGATCTGCAGCCGAGCGTGCCGCATTGTCGCGATGGGCATGATCCAACTCTGCCGCCGGACAGTATCTTGGAGGCCGCACATGAATCTGCTCCGACCCATAGTCCGGAGCCGATCGCGCAGATCAAGGACAGGTGGCTAGACACCGCCTCGGGAACTGCAACTTCCATGGCGATGGAGCTGAACACTGATCTCGTCCCTTACAAAGCTCGTGACTCCGAGGGGCCGGACTCCCTGCCGGACTCCGAACCTCCTGTGCCCCTGCCAATCGAATCCGATTGGGCGCCGATCATGGAGTTCACCGCTGCGGACATCTTTCAGCACTAGCCCTTTGGCGACATCTTAAATTCGCTAAAGCATCTCTCGCTATCCGGAGAGCCCAGGCCGGATTATGGCCAGGATGGTTGGGATGCGGACGACGAAGAAATTCAAAGCCCACCCACCACCCACTTTGTAGCCACTGTCGACGATCTAACCGATATACTAGACTATGACTCCGAAGACATCGACAGTATGGACGACGATGCCGGAGACGAACAAGACCCAGCGCCTATAGGGCACTGGAAGACCACCTCGTCATATGACATATACATGGTGGACACCCCAAAAGATGGGGACGGCGAAGAAGCAGCGGAGGCAGATTCCTTAAAGAAATAGCCCAAGCGCCGACGTCAGCGGCGCCGCTCTAAATCCCGCCACAGCAAGAATGGAGATTCCGGCACGGGAGACAATAACACCCCAGAAAGTGCCGAAGACAATCCCCTCCAGCAAGATTCAGCGCAGGAGGATGTAGAAGCAAGCCCTCATGAGAGAGCGGCAGACGAAGAGGTTGAGGATGATAATTACATACCTCCCTCCGGAGACGAGGCAAGCCTCGACGACGACGAATTCGTCGTGCCCGAGGATCCCATCGAACAAGAGTGTTTCAAACGCAGGCTAATGGCCACAGCAAACAGCCTAAAGAAAAAGCAGCAACAGCTTCAAGCTGATCAAGACCTGCTGGCCGACAGATGGACCGAAGTCCTCGCGGCCGAAGAGTACGAACTCGAATGTCCCTCCAAGAGTTACCCAAAACGCAAGTTGCTCCCCCGATTAGAGGAGGAGGCATACATACCTTCATCACCAGCGCACAATAAGGCCGACCGACCACCCTGTGGTCGCGACAGATAGGCATCCAGGCCCTCCACCAAGACCATACCCCGGCATCGCTCCAAAAGTATGAAGCCACGGGGGAACGTGCCGGACTTGCGAGATATATTGGAGGACAAAGCAAGGCAATCCAGATCCATCTATGGATCACGTGGGCGCCCCATGACCCACGACGAATACCGTCGCGCCGAATACAACAACTCCGGCCGGGCCGAACACAGCAGACAACGCTCTCTTGAGCTACGTCGCGATATTGCTCAATACAGAGGCGCCGCACACCCGCTATGCTTCACTGACGAAGTAATGGATCATCAAATCCCTGAAGGGTTTAAACCCGTAAACATTGAATCCTACGATGGCACAACAGACCCCGCGGTTTGGATCGAAGATTATCTCCTACACATCCATATGGCCCGCGGCGACGATCTCCACGCCATCAAGTATCTCCCACTCAAGCTTAAAGGACCAGCTCGGCATTGGCTTAACAGCTTGCCCGCAGAGTCAATTGGGTGTTGGGAAGACCTGGAAGCTGCATTCCTCGACAACTTCCAGGGCACATATGTGCGACCACCAGACGCCGATGACCTAAGCCACATAATTCAGCAGCCAGATGAATCGGCCAGGCAATTCTGGACACGGTTCTTAACAAAGAAAATCAAATCGTCGACTGTCCGGATGTAGAGGCCCTCGCAGCCTTCAAACATAACATCCGCGACGAATGGCTAGCCCGGCACCTAGGACAGGAAAAGCCGAAATCCATGGCAGCCCTCACATCACTAATGACCCGCTTCTGTGCGGGAGAGGATAGCTGGCTAGCTCGCAGCAACAACCTCAGTAAAAATGCTGGCAGTCCGGATACTAAGGACCACAACGGCAGGTCGCGTTGAAGCAAAAACAAGCGACGCGTTAACGGCGACAACAATGAGGATACGGCAGTCAACGCCGGATTCCGAGGCTCTAAACCCGGTCAGCGGAAGAAGCCATTCAAAAGAACCACTCCGGGTCCGTCCAATGTGGACCGAATACTCGACCGCTCATGCCAGATACATGGCACCCCCGAAAAGCCAGCTAACCACACCAACAGAGATTGTTGGGTATTCAAGCAGGCAGGCAAGTTAATTGCCGAAAACAGTGACAAGGGGCTACATAGCGACGACGAGGAAGAGACCCGGCCACCGAACAATAGAGGACAGAAGGGTTTCCCCCACAAGTGCGGACGGTCAACATGATATACGCAACCCATATACCCAAGAGGGAGCGGAAGCGTGCACTAAGGGACGTATATGCGATGGAGCCAGTCGCCCCGAAGTTCAATCCATGGTCCTCTTGCCCGATCACTTTCGATTGAAGAGACCATCCGACCAGTATCCTCCATGGAGGATTCGCTGCATTGGTTTTAGACCCAATCGTCGATGGATTTCACCTCACGAGAGTCCTGATGGATGGCGGCAGTAGCCTGAACCTGCTTTATCAGGATACAGTGCGCAAGATGGGCATAGACCCCTCAAGGATTAAACCTACAAAGACGACCTTCAAAGGCGTCATACCAGGTGTTGAGGCCAATTGTATAGGCTCAGTCACACTGGAAGTGGTCTTCGGATCCCTGGATAATTTCCAAAGCGAGGAGTTAATCTTCAACATGGTCCCGTTCCGTAGCGGCCATCACGCTCTGCTCGGGCGAACCGCGTTCGTAAAGTTCAACGCGGTTCCGCATTATGCATACCTCAAGCTCAAGATGCCAGGCCCTCGTGGAGTCATTACGGTCAACGGAAATACGGAACGCTCCCTCCGAACGGAGGAACATACAGCGGCTCTCGCAGCAGAAGTACGGAGCAGCCTTCTAAGGCAATTTTCGAGTCCGGCCGTTAAACGACCGGACACAGCCAAACGCGCCCGGAGCAACATCAACCAAGACCACGTGGCATGTTCCGAGCACGCGTAGCAATGCGGCCCCAGCCCCAGCCCTCGCATGATCGCAAGACAAGCCCTCCGCGTACATCACTACGCTCTGGAGATACCATGGGCATATGGGGAGGGGCACGACCACAACAAACCCAGAGTGGGGCTCGACCACACCAGGGGATCCCAAGTGTGTCACTTTTTTTATTTTTCATTTTTCTTCTTCTTATATACAGGACTCCGTTCACCAGAGGCCCTGTCCGGCGGCGCGCCCGCCGAACTCACGATGCAACAGCCAGGGAGGGAAAAAGGCTGCGACAAACACTCAGGTGGTCTCCATTACAAGCATTAAATTTGATTATATACACCAGTCCGCAGCCCACCCCTGGAGGGGGACATGTTTAATTAGTCCAATCCCTTGCTTACCGCACTATTTGTATCATTCCGCACTCATAGCAGAATTCCTCGAATAAATAATGCAGCACTTTTTGCCTATAATTGCATCATTTTACATATATGTTCATTAATGACATCTTGCACCCGTATATTTTGGTACGGCCGAATACACCATGGGCTTATGTTCCCCGCATTATGGTGTGATAAGTCCGAACACTTTCGCAAGTGCGGCACCCTGAACTTATAGCATTATATGAATCGGCTCCGAATCATGTCTTGGGTCAATAGTTGGGTTTGCCCGGCTCCTATGTTTTGGTACCTTACGTTCCGTTCCATCGGCTAAGGTAGCACTTGGAGAACCACTGCGATTGCGCCCCGGTTGAGCTGGGCGAGCGCCTTAGTGGAGAAAGCTAAAACTGACTGGCATGATAAGGCGAGAGACTGGTTGTTGTTCGAGAGGTCTTTTCGAGTCCCTAAAGACTTACGCCGCTTCGAGCGAAGAACCGGATCATGTCCGGCCAAGGCGTGGATAGCGCCCCGAACTCGGTCTTCCAAATACTAGGGGATTCGCTGAAATTTCAAATTATAGAATTCTATGGCTAAGTGAGAGTGTTCAAGCATTATAAGTCCGGTTGCCTTGTTCGTTGTGTTGAGCGCCTCCCTAGATGGACCAAAAAATGGGAACAAGAGTGCTCAAGTTTATCCCAAACACCCCAGCACTAGTGGCATGGGGGCTGAAGCCGAGGACTTGCCATCTCTCAGGTTTTCTAAACGGCCGCACAGAAGGTAATATTTAAAATTAAACAAGCGTTGCTTAGCGCATATGAACAAAGTTTTCAACGCATAGGATAATACATAGCGAGTTTACTCAATAATTACATCTCTGGGGCACTCATCCGTAATCTTGCGGGCACCCTTCAGGACAGTCTTATAATACATCTCGGGCGTATGATACTCCTTGCCCGCTGGCGGCACGTCAGTGATAAGCCTCTCCGCATCCAGCTTGCCCCAGTGCACCTTTGCGCGGGCAAGGGCCCGGCGAGCACCTTCAATACAGGCGGAGCGCTTGATGACCTCCACCCAGGGGCACGTATCCACCAGCCGCCGCACGAGGCCAAAGTAACTTTCAGGCATGGCCTCTCCAGGCCACAGCCGGACTATGAGGCTCTTCATGGCCTGCTCAGCTACCTTGTGGAGCTCGACCAGTTGCTTCAGCTGGTCGCTAGGGGGCACCGGATGGCCGGCCTCAACGTACTGAGACCAGAAGACCTTCTCCGTTGAGCTCCCCTCCTCGGCTCGGTAGAATGCGGCGGCATCGGATACACTGCGAGGCAGATCTGCAAACGCCCCTGGAGAGCTCCGAATTCGGGTAATTGTCAAGTAGTTTACATTAACATGCTAGCTTTGCATGAAAAATGCCTTACCCACCGCTATTTTCTTCATATCCTCAACCTCCTGAAGGGCCTTATGGGCCTCGGCCTTGGCGGATATGGCACTTTCGAGAGCCGAGGCAAGCTCGGACTCTCGAGTCTTTGAGTCATGCTCCAAACTCTCATGCTTCTCCATGAGAGCCTGGAGCTCTTGCCGCACCTCCGCCACCCGCACCTCCTGCTTCTCTCGCTCTGCCCGTTCCGCGGCTGCATTGCGTTTGGCTGCGGACACAACCTCCTTCAGGGTTGCCACCTCGTTCGTGGCCCCTGCAGTACCCACCTTATCCTTGTTATTTGTATTGCAACCTAAATACTTTTCTGTAAGGTAACTATTCATAGTGGTGTTACTCACCTTCTTTGTCCTCGAGCTGCTTCTTGGCACGGCCGAGCTCTTGCTCAGACCGCTCGAGGTCCTGCTTCAAAGCACCGACCTCCGCAGTCAGTGCGGCAGAGGTCAACAGCGCAGCCTGCAAACCCATATTGACATTATTTTTAGCAACCCTGCGTATATCTTTTTTTTAGATCCTCAGTCCGGTTTTTCTTTCCGAACACCGAACCGAGCATCAGGGGCTACTGTCTATGCGGTATTACATTACATATTTTTAACTTCTTACCTCAAAGCCTGTTAGAAGGCTACCGCAGGCTTCGGTCAGCCCGCTCTTGGCGAGCTGAACCTTCTGAATCACCGCACTCATGATAGTGCGGTGTTCTTCCTCGATGGAAGCGCCTTTGAGCTCCTCCAACAGGTTGTCCGGCGCCTCCGGTTGGACGGGGCCCGCCGGTGTCACGGTCTTGCCCTTCTTGCGAAGGGGCCGCCCGCCGGACTCTGGAACCACTGCGGGTTCCGGTGTGGAGTCCGGCGCAAAGTCCGGGAGGCTGCCTTGCGGCGCCTCCGGAGCCTCCTCCTGATGGGTCCCGTCCTGGGATCCCACCTCGGCGTCCTCAGCGGCGCGAGGGGTGGAGGCAGTCGGGATGGAATCCACATCCGACGGAGCCAACGACCCGCTCGATGAAGCGGGGAGATCATCATCGGCCGGACTGCAGGCAGTGTGCGGCATTAGAAGGACACTATGTGACACAAAAGATAAATTATAAATTACTCAGGGATCCAGATACTTACGATCTTGCCGGAGGCCTGGCCCTTGAAGGCCACTCTTCGCCACCAACGTTGGTGTTGGCAGAGCTGTCCGGGGGAATAGTTCTTCCCCTCTTGGACCCTTCGGCCTCCCCTGTTGGGGAAGCCTTCCTCTTCCTCTCTCCCTCCTTTGGGAGAGAGTCTTCTTCCTCCTCCTCACCTTTGGGGGAGGAGTCTGCCTCGGAGTCGTCGGACACCTGAAAGCGGGAACTCTTTCGAGTACCCATGGCCACCTTCTTGGCCTTCTTCTCCGGCACCACATGCGGTGCCGGAACCAGCAGCCCCGCTAGACGGGCGTCTACTGGGTTTTCTGGCATGGGAGCCAGGCAGATGATCTGCTCGGCCTTCTTCATCCAGTCCTGTCAAAGGAAAATGGAAATTGAAACCCGCTTAGAGTCAAACTATTAAAAACAAGTGTCCCGTAAAGGGGTAGAATCACTTACCTCGTCAGCTGGACGCTGCGAGTGAAATCCGCGATGTTCAGTCGCGGATGCGGGAGCTTCGGCACCCTTGAACAACACCCTCCAGGCGCCTTCGTATGTCGTGTCGAAGAGCCCACTCAATGCCTGGTGCTGTTCCGGATCGAACTCCCATAGGTTGAATGCCCGTTCTTGGCATGGGAGAATCCGGCGGACGAGCATGACTTGGACCACATTAACAAGCCTGAGCTTCTTGTTCACCAGCTTCTGGATACAGGCTTGGAGTCCCGTCAGCTCCTCTGAACTACCCAATAGCAAGCCCTTCTCTTTCCAGGAGGTGAGCTGCATAGGGATACCATATCTAAACTAGGGGGCCGCCGCCCACGTAGGGTCGCGCGGCTTGGTGATGTAGAACCACCCCGATTGCCACCCCTTGATGGACTCCATGAAGGCCCCTTCGAACCAGAGGACGTTGGGCATCTTGCCCAACATGGCGCCTCTGCACTCCGCCTGCGTGCCCTTCACTACCTTCGGCTTGACATTGAAGGTCTTGAGCCACAAGTCGAAGTGGGGCTGGATGCAGAGGAAGGCCTCGCACACGACTATAAACACCGAGATGTTGAGGATGAAGTTGGGCGCCAGATCGTGGAAATCCAGGCCGTAGTAGAACATGAGCCCCCGGAAAAAGGGGTGAAGTGGAAAGCCCAGTCCGCGGAGGAAGTGGGGAAGGAATACGACCCTCTCATGGGGCCTGGGGGTGGGGATGAGCTACCCTTGTCGGGCAGCCGGTGCGCGATGTCGCTGGAGAGGTATCCGGCGCCGCGCAGCTTTTCGATGTGCTCCTCCTCAACGGTGGAGGCCAACCACTTGCCTCCCGCACTGGACATGACTAGAGAAGGTTGAGGCGAGATGTGCGAACTTGGGCGCTGGAGCTCGAGTGCGCGGAGATGGATAAGCAAAGGAGGAAGAAGGCGTAGGTGAAAAGGTGGATCCTTATGCCTTATATATAGGCGGACGAAGACTATGCGTCCCCACCGGCCTAGTAAAACTCGCTTATCCCCCAAGCGCCACCATCAATGGCGCGGTTGGGTTACCCACGTCCGTATTGATGAGAATCCCGGGATAAGGGGAACACGATCTCTGCTTTGACAAGACATGCCAACGAAACCGCTTCGCTAAACACGCTGAGGTGGTATAATAAAAAACGATTCAAGTAAAGGCTTGGTAGTGGCGTGACGTCATGCCACAAAATACGTCAGCACATTGAAACTTTTGTACATATTATTCTCTCTATGGTGGAATGTGGAATTTATTTTGCAGAGCCGGACACTATCCTGGTGTTCACGATCTTCTATGGATTATTCGGAGGAGGAACCCGCCTTGCAATGCCGAACATTATGCGCGCCGGACTCATCGTGATTGAAGCCAGGTTCAGGGGCTACTGAGGGAGTCCTGGACTAGGGGGTGTCCGGACAGCTGGACTATCATCGTCCACCGGACTCCAAGACTATGAAGATACAAGATTGAAGACTCCGTCCCGTGTCCGGATGGGACTTTCCTTGGCGTGGAAGGCAAGCTTGGCGATACGGATTTGTAGATCTCCTACCATTGTAACCGACTCTGTGTAACCCTAGCCCTCCCCGATGTCTATATAAACCGGAGGGCTTTAGTCTGTAGGACACCACAACCATTACAACAATCATACCATAGGCTAGCTTCTAGGGTTTAGCCTCCTTGATCTCGTGGTAGATCCACTCTTGTAATACACATCATCAATATAATCAAGCAGGAAGTAGGGTTTTACCTCCATCAAGAGGGCCCGAACCTGGGTAAAACATAGTGTCCCTCGTCTCCTGTTACCATCCGCCTAGACGCACAGTTCGGGACCCCCTACACGAGATCCGCCGGTTTTGACACCGACACTTGTATTTCCAAAGAAGTGAGTGGGAGCACTATAGAATTTCTGATGAGTATATGTTGTTGACATATTGTTGATCAGAAATGATGTAGAATTTCTGGAAAGCATATAGGGTTATTCGAAAAGTGTTTTTCAATAGAAAACCTGGATTAAGCTGCTTGAACATTGAGCATCAAGATCTATAAGGATAGATCAAAACGCTTAATAGTACTTTCAAATGAGCACATACCTTGACATGATCTTGAAGGTGTTCAAGATGGATCAGTCAAAGAAGGAGTTCTTGCCTGAGTTGTAAGGTATGAAGTTAAGACTTAAAGCTCGACCACGGTAGAAGAGAGAGAAAGGACGAAGGTCGTCCCCTATGCTTTAGACGTAGGCTCTACAGTATGCTATGCTAAGTACCGCACCTCATGTGTGCCTTGCCACATGTATGGCAAGAGGGTACAAAGGTGATCAAGGAGTGGATCACCAGATAGCGGTCAAAATTATCCTTAGAGGAATAAGGATATGTTTCTCGATTATGGAGGTGATAAAGAGTTCGTCGTAAAGGGTTACGACGATGCAAGCTTTAACACCTATCCGAATGACTCTGAGTAGCAAACCGGATACGTATAGTGGAGCGACCATTTGGAATAGCTCCAAGTGGAGCGTGGAAGCAGCATTTACAATATGACCTAGAGATTTGCAAAGTACATACGGATCTGAATGTTGCAGACCTGTTGACTAAAACCTCTCTCACAAGCAAAACATGATCAAACCACAGAACTCATTGAGTCTTAATCACATGATGATGTGAACTAGTTTAATGACACTAGTAAACTCTTTGGATGTTGGTCACATGGCGATGTGACCTGTGAGTGTTAATCACATGGCGATGTGAACTAGATTATTGACTCTAGTGCAAGTGGGAGACTGTTGGAAATATGCCCTAGAGGCAATAATAAATTAGTTATTATTAGTAGATTTCCTTGTTCATGATAATCGTTTATTATCCATGCTATAATTGTATTGATAGGAAACTCAGATACATGTGTCGACAACACCATGTCCCTAGTAAGCCTCTAATTGACTAGCTTGTTGATCAATAGATGGTTACGATTTCCTGACCATGGACATTGGATGTCGTTGATAACGGGATCACATCATTAGGAGAATGATGTGATGGACAAGACCCAATCCTAAGCCTAGCACAAAGATCGTAGTTCGTATGCTAAAGCTTTTATAATGTCAAGTATCATTTCCTTAGACCATGAGATTGTGCAACTCCCGGATACCGTAGGAATGCTTTGGGTGTACCAAACGTTACAACGTAACTGGGTGGCTATAAAGGTGCACTACAGGTATCTCCGAAAGTGTCTGTTGGGTTGGCACGAATCGAGACTGGGATTTGTCACTCCAGTAAACGGAGAGGTATCTCTGGGCCCACTCGGTAGGACATCATCATAATGTGCACAATGTGATCAAAGAGTTGATCGCAGGATGATGTGTTACAGAACGAGTAAAGAGACTTGCCGGTAACGAGATTGAACAAGGTATCGGTATACCGACGATCGAATCTCGGGCAAGTACAATACCGCTAGACAAAGGGAATTCTATACGGGATCGATTGAGTCCTTGACATCGTGATTCATCCGATGAGATCATCATGGAACATGTGGGAGCCAACATGGGTATCCAGATCTCGTTGTTTGTTATTGACCGGAGAACGTCTCGGTCATGTCTACATGTCTCCCGAACCCGTAGGGTCTACACACTTAAGGTTCGATGACGCTAGGGTTATAAAGGAAGTTTGTATGTGGTTACCGAATGTTGTTCGGAGTCCCGGATGAGATCCCGGACGTCAAGAGTAGTTCCGGAATGGTCCGGAGGTAAAGATTTATATATGGAAAGTTGTTGTTCGGGTTCTGGGAAAAGTTCGGGTTTTTTCGGTATTGTATTGGGAAGCTTCCAGAAGGTTCCGGAGGATTCCGGAGGGGTCCGGAGGTCCGGAAATTGTTCCACCACGTCCAATACAGTAGCATGGGCTGTAAGGGGCGCCCTAGCCTTTATGGGCCAGGGGTACCAGCCCCCCCAAGGCCCATGCGCATGGGAAGGGGGAAACCCAAAGGGGGAGGGCCTCCACTTGACTTGGGAGGCACTCCTCCCCCCTTGGCCGCCGCCCCCAACCCTAGATGGGATCTAAGGGGGCCGTCCCCCTCTTCCCCCACCTATAAATAGTGGAGGGGTGGGAGGGCAGCCGCACCCCAAGTGTTGGCGCAGCCCTCTCCTCTCCCAAGTACTCCTCCTCTCTCGGGTGCTTGGTGAAGCCCTGCAGGATTGCCACGCTCCTCCACCACCACCACGCCGTTGTGCTGCTGCTGGATGGAGTCTTCCTCAACCTCTCCCTCTCTGCTTGCTGGATCAAGGCATGGGAGACGTCACCGGGCTGTATGTGTGTTGAACGCGGAGGTGCCGTCCGTTCGGCACTAGGATCTCCGATGATTTGGATCATGACGAGTACGACTCCTTCAACCCCGTTCTCTTGAACGCTTCCGCTTAGCGATCTACAAGGGTATGTAGATGCACTCTCCTTCCCCTCATTGCTGGTTTCTCCATAGATAGATCTTGGTGACACGTAGGAAAATTTTGAATTTCTGCTACGTTCCCCAACATCTATGATGGTGGCTAGTCCTATTTATAGTGGCCTTGGTATTCTTTGTAAATGTTGGCGGGAAGGGATCCCACAACGGCATGATTTGAAAGGGGACAAGTAGTACAACTTATCCTGACAAAAGTAGTCTTCGCCTACGAAAGGCCTCTGGCCCCAACGCTGCGGTGGGCTCGTTGATGACCTCCATACCGCCGTCCTGGTGGTCTTGGTCTCGTTGCACCAGAATGGAAACCTTTGGCTGATTCGTCAGGACTCCGCGCCTGTGGCTTGCCTCCTTTGCACCGAAGAGGAACCCTGCGCTCTGCGCCCGCCTGCCTTGGTCGTCATGGCTCATGTTAGTTGAGCCTTGTGAGGTATACCCTGCATAGAACTCTCTGCCCCTCGTGAGCCAGCCTGAGGAGACCAATTCCCTCGGGGGTCTTGGCGTTGCCCGCCTCGTGAGGCTTGGCCCCTCGCGAGGGTCTTTTGCTGTTGATGCTGAAGCTGGGCCGTACCAGGCCATCGATGGAGTCTCGTGGTGGGCCGCAGGCAGGCAGGGATGGATACCCCCATATCCAGGGCACCGACAGTAGCCCCCGGGCCCAAGGAGCGCTCGGACTTGGCTTCCAGGCGAAGCCAAAGGGCAAGTGCAGAGCACCGCGGGGCCTAACCGCCTGCGGCCTTGATGACGCGTGGCGATTGCTGGAGCATGGGCGACTCCGCTTCCCACGCTACCTCGGCAACTACTCAACTCGATGGGACGATGCGGCATGCAGAAGCTCATGATGGCTCGAGGTCGTGGAGGCCGACGGTTGGCCTCCCTTGGCTATAAATGCGAGGGAGGGGCAGAGCCCGTCACCCATCTCTCCTTTGTCTTGTTCTCGTCTACTTCTTCTCTTCTTCACCTCACTCTCATGGCGCCGATCAGAAGGTACTCCGCGGCTAAAAAGAGGAAGGCCCCTAAGGAGGGGCTCAAGATGAAGATGTGCGCCGCCGCGTGGCGCCTGGCGATGATGGTAGGGCCGCCATTACCCTGTCGGCCGCACTACGGACCCACATCGAGGGTAGCTGACGCGAGTTTGTGGTGTGGGCACCGATGCCTTTCGACACCTGGATCTGGCTCCCGAGGCTACCTCCGAGGGGGGCGGTTGAGCTGTGGTTGCAGCACGATGGGTGTTGCAGCTGGGCCACCAGAGCTGAAGTCGAGGTGGTGCCCCCTGGAGATGTCTTCATGACACGTGGATGGGGTGAGGTCACCCGGGCTTGCCGCGCAGAGGGAGCCCTAGCGATTCACTTTGAGTATGACGAAACAACCACCTTGTTCTTTAAGGTCTTCCATGAGGAGGGCGAACGGCTGGAATGCTGCCTCAGCGGAAGCAGCATGCAGAATGGCGCAGCGAGTACCGGGCCTGCTGCTGTCCCCCTTGGCACCTCGTCCAGCAGTAGCGGCGACTCTTGGGAATCCAGTGACTCTCCTGAGCCCAGCGAGTCTCTGGAGTCAAGTGATGATAGCTACGTGCCGCCCACCTCTCGCGGGAGTCGGAGTGCAGCAGCGGCTGCCGCCCGACGTCGCCAAAGATGTTCTAGGGCTTAGTAGATGCCTTCTTTCTTTTGTTTTGCCTGCGCGGAATGAAGATCAGCCCCCGTGGGGTTTGTAAGGATCGCAATATACTTAATATCAGTGTTGCTTCCTTTTTATTTTGTGATGAACTCGCGTATCCCAGTTTGGCACGGTTCCTCCCTTTTCTTTTTCCTCGGCAGTGCTGAGGGAGTCCTGGATTAGGGGGTATCCGAACAACCGGACTATATACTTTGGCCGGACTGTTGGACCATGAAGATACAAGACTCAAGACTTTGTCCCATGTCCGGATGGGACTCTCCATTGTGTGGAAGACAAGCTTGGCGATCCGGATATTAGATTTCCTTCTTTGTAACCGACTCTGTGTAAACCCTAGCCTCCTCCGGTGTCTATATAAACCGGAGGGTTTAGTCCGTAGGACAGAGGACAATCATAATCATCATAGGCTAGCTTCTAGGGTTTAGCCTCTACGATCTCGTGGTAGATCAACTCTTGTAATACTCATATCATCAAGATCAATCAAGTAGGAAGTAGGGTTTTACCTCCATCAAGAGGGCCTGAACCTGGGTAAAACATCGTGTCCCTTGCCTCCTGTTACCATTAGCCTTAGACACACAGATCGGGACCCCCTACCCGAGATCCGCCGGTTTTGACACCGACATTGGTGCTTTCATTGAGAGTTCCTCTGTGTCGTCGCTGCAAGGCTCAATGGCTCCTTCAATCATCAACAACAACGCGGTCTAGGGTGAGACTTTTCTCCCCGGACAGATCTTCGTGTTCGGCGGCTTCGCACAGCGGGCCAATTCGCTTGGCCATCTGGAGCTGATCGACAGCTACGCGCCTGGCCATCAGGTCAGGTTCAGAAACTTGAACTACATGGCTGATACCCACGGAGACTTGATCTTCAACGGATTCGGGCCTACTCCAGGAGCGCCGAACAGTCACGACGAGCACAGCCTAGACCTGCTATCGGACAATACTCGGGATATCGCACCTGCAGGAGCTCCATTCCTAAATTCGGGGCAGATCGCGTCGTCCGAGGATGGGTGGATGGACCCCGCCATGGAGGCCGCACACTTATCGGCGATAGAGCTGAACACAGACTCCACCCCCAAGGAAGCCTATGTCACCGGACCCCCGGACTCGTGTCCGGCTGTAGGTTCTAGACCACGCGCCCTTGAGCCCGCCGAATCTGGTTGGGCTCCGATAATGGAGTTCACCGCTGCGGATATCTTCTAGCACTCGCCCTTTGGCAACATGCTGAACTCATTAAAGTCTCTCTCCTTGTCAGGAGACTCTTGGCCGAACTATGTCCGACTCGAGTGGGAAGCAGGCGACGAGGGAATTCGTTGCCCACCCACCACCCACTTCATTGCCACTGTTGATGATTTGACCGACGTGCTTGACTTCGACTCTGAAGACATCGACGGTGTGGACGACGATGTAGGAGAAGAACAGGAACCACCGCCCACGGGGCGCTGGACAGCCACCTCCTCGTATGATATATATATGGTGAACACTCCGAAAGAAACCAATGGCGATGAGGCAATGGAGGATAAACCCTCAAGGAAGAAAGCAAAGCATGGGTGTCGTCGGCTCCGTTCCAAGCCCCGCCACAGCAATACCGGCACAGGAGACGAAAACAATCCGGATGGTGCCGAAGATGAATACAACCCCGATCAGCCTGCCTTTGAGCAAGCCGAACAGGAAGACGAGAAGGTCAGCCCATACGAACAGGCGACGGACGGATACTCGGAGGAGGACAACTACATGCCCCCCTCCAAAGACGAGATTAGCCTCGGCGACGATGAATTCGGCGTGCCTGAGGACCCCGAAGAGCAGGAGCGCTTCAAGTGCCGAATTATGGCCACTGCGAGGAGCCTGAAAAAGAAGCAGCAGCAGCTCCAAGCTGATCAAGATCTGCTCACAGACAGATGGACTGAAGTCCTGGCAGCCGAGGAATATGGACTCGAGCGCCACACCAAAGGTTACCCAAAGCACAAGTCGCCACCTCAACTCAAGGAGGAGCCTATACTACTAGCACAGGACGAGGCTGACCGGCCACCTCGTGGCCGGGATAAAACGACGTATCAGCCCGAGTACCAGCCCGCACCCCCACGCCAATACACTACAGCCCGGGGCAATAGGTAGGACCTGCGAGACATACTGGAAAACAAGGCAGGACAGCCAAGATCGATCTACGAATCGAGGGGGCGTGCCCCTACACGTGATGATGATCGTCATGCCGGATACACTATCAACAAGTCCGGTCGGTCAAACATAGCCAACCACACTCATTCGAACTGCGTAGCCACATAGCCTGGCATAGAGGCGCTGCACACCCCCTCTGCTTCACTGACGAAGTGATGGATCACGAATTCCCAAAAGGGTTTAAACCCATAAACATCGAATCATACAATGGCACAATAGACCCCGCAGTATGGATTGAAGATTTCCTTCTCCACATTCACATGGCCCGCCGTGATGATCTACATGCCATCAAATATCTTCCCCTTAAACTCAAAGGACCGGCCCGACACTGGCTGAATAGCCTACCGGCATATTCCATCAGCGGTTGGGAAAACCTGGAGGACAAGTTCCTCGACAACTTCCAGGGCACGTACGTGCGACCACCGGATGCTGATGACTTGAGTCACATTACCCAACAGCCCGGAGAGTCAGCCAGGAAATTTAGGACTCGGTTCCTAACTAAAAAGAACGAAATTGTCAACTATCCGGACGCCGAAGCCTTGGCAGCCTTTAAGCATAATATCCGCGACGAGTGGCTCGCCCGACACCTTGGCCAGGAAAAACCAAAGTCCATGGCGGCCCTCACGACACTCATGACCCGCTTTTGCGTGGGCGAGGATAGCTGGTTGGCTCACAGTAGCACCACGCCAATAAACTCCGACACTTCAGATGTCCGCGACAATAAGGGCAAGCCACGGTGCAACAGACATAAGCGTCGGAACAATGGCGACAACACTACACTTCAGTCAACGCTGGATTCAGTGGCTCAAAATCCGGTCAGCAGAAAAAAGCCATTCAAAAGAAACAATTAGGGATCGTCCAGTCTGGACCGCATAGTTGATCACTCGTGCCAAATTCACGGCACCCCTGATAAGCCAGCAAACCACACTAATAGAGATTGCTGGGTGTTCAAACAGGCCGGCAAAATAAATGTCGAGAACAAGGACAAGGGGCTGCACAGCGACGATGACAAGGAGCCCCGGCGTCCGAACACGGGGGGACAGAAGAAGTTTCCTCGCTAGGTGAAAATGGTCAATATGATCTATGCCACTCACATTCCCAAACGGGAACGAAAACGAGCACTAAGGGACGTCTATGCGATGGAGCCAGTCGCCCCAAAGTTCAACCCATGGTCAGCCTGTCCGATCACTTTTGATTGCAGGGATCACCTTACCAGCATCCATCACGGTGGTTCAGACGCATTGGTCCTCGACCCAATCATCGACGAATTCCACCTTACGCGAGTCCTTATGGCCGGTGGCAGTAGCTTGAACCTGCTTTACCAGGACACAGTGCACAAAATGGGCGTTGATCCTTCGAGGATCAAGCCCACCAAAACCACCTTCAAAGGTGTAATTCCAGGATTAGAGGCCCGCTGTACGGGCTCCATAACAATGGAAGTGGTCTTCAGATCCCCGGATAACTTCCGAAGCGAGGAGTTAATCTTCGATATCGTCCCTTTCCGTAGTGGCTATCATGCACTGCTTGGACGAACCACATTCGCTTGATTCAATGCGGTACCACACTACGCATACCTCAAGCTCAAGATGCCAGGACCTCGTGGGGTTATAACAGTCAATGGAAACACAGACCGCTCTCTCCGTACAGAAGAGCATACTGCAGCCCTCGCGGCAGAAGTACAAATAGCCTTCTCCGGCAAACCACCAATCTGGCGACAACAACCCCGAACACCGTCAAGCGAGTCCGGAGTACCCTGCAACAGGATCGCCAGGCATGCTAAGAGCGTGACTAGCAGTCCGGCCTCCGCCCTAGCCCCATTCAGGCAGCATTTGTGCCGAGCATACACAATTACGCACTCAAAATACCCTGTGCATAGGCGGAGGCGCAACGGTGACGCGGTCCACAGTGCGGTTCAACCGCCACATACTTTAAATAACCTTCTTTCTCTTTCAGGACCCTACTTTTGGGCAGCCTCCTCAGAAGACTAGATCATCGGGCTTATCACAGGAGAGAAAACAAAGGAGGCAAAAGGCTTTGCGCACACAGGGAATACCCAGGTGGTGTCTGTCAATAATCGTTACACCTATTTTACATACCTGCATGCGGCCCGCCCTTGGATAGGACATGTCAAATAGTTCTATTTGCTTCTGCTTAATGCATTAATTGTACACATGCGCTTGGACGTATTATCTATCAATAGGAAATAATATATAGCGTCAGCTTATTATTCCTATCCTCACATTTTCCCTAAAAATGTTTATTTAATATTGAATCCGTACACTTTGGTACGTTCAGCTTGCCAGGGGCTTCTTACGGTGCCCCATAATATGGCAAGATAAATCCGAACACTTTCAATAGTGCGGCACCCCCAACTTATAGCATTATATGCATCAGCTCCAAATCATGTCTTGGGTCAATAGTTGGGTTTGCCCGGCTCCCTTGTTTTGGTACCTTACGTTCCGTTATATCGGCTAAGGTAGCGCAGGGAGAACTACTGCGATCGTGTCCCGGTTCTTCCGGACGAGCACCTCAGTAGAGAAAGCTGAAAACTGACTGTCATGATGCGGCGAGAGCTGGTCGATGTTCGAGAGGTCTTAAATCCTTAAAGATTTTTTCCGCTTCAGGCGAGGAATCAGCCTTGCCTGATTTAGGCGTGTATACTGCCCCAATTCGGCTTTCCAAATTCTAGGGGCTTCGCCGAAATTTAAAATTGTAGACTTCTATGGCTAAGTGAGAGTTATAAAGCCGCATAGTCCGATAGCCTTGTTTGCTGCGCCAAACACCTTCTTCAAGGACCAAAATTTGGATAAAGAGTGTCTGTGTTTTCCACGAACACCCCGGTACTAGTTACGTGGGGGCGGAAGCCGACGACTGGCCTACTTTCAGAATTTTATAAACAGACGCACAGAAGGTAATATTTTAAATCAACAAAGCGCCATATAGCGCAAACAAATTCGTTTTAATATTACAAAGATGACACGAGTACATTCACTCAAAGATTGTGTCCTTGGTACATTCATCGGCCATGAGGCGAGCGCCTTTCATAATGCCATCATAATATTTCTCGGGGTAGCGATGCGCCTTGCCCTCCGGCGGTCCATCCTTCACTAGCTTCTCTGCATCCAGCTTGGCCCAATGCATCTTCACACGAGCAAAGGCCCGGCGGGGACCCTCAATGCAAACGGATCGCTTGATAACTTCAAGCCGCGGACATGCATTTACCATCCGCTTTTAAGGCTGGAGTAGCTGGCGGGCAGGGGCTCACCAGGCCACATCCGAACTATTAAGTCCTTCATGGCCACTTCGGCCGCCCTGTGGAGTTCAACCAATTGCTTCAGTTGGTCACTCAGAGGCATCGGGTGTTCGGCTCCAGCATACTGGGACCAGAACAACTTCTCCGTCAAGCTCCCCTCTTCGGTACGGTAGAACTCCGTGGCATCCGATATGCTGCCTGGCAGATCTGTGAATGCCCCTGGAGAGCTCCAAATTACGGTAAGTAAAAGAAATGTCTCCTCCACATGCTTGCTTTGCATAATGAATGCCTTACCCGGCGCTATCTTCTTGGCCGCTTGAATTTCCTGCTGGGCCTTTTGGGCTTCGTCCTTGGCGTCTTTCATGCTCAAAAGGGCCTTCGCAAGCTCAGACTCTTTCATTTTGAAGTCACGCTCCAAGGACTCGAACTTCTTGCCGAGCTCCTGGAGCTCTTGCTGCACCTTGCCCACCCTAGCATCTTGCTTTTCACGCCCAATGCGCTCCACGGCCGCCTTGTCTTCGGCCTCGGATAGCGCTTTTCTTAGGGCCGCCACTTCGGTCGTGGCCCCTATTACAAAATCATGACGCTTTTTGTTAGCGTCGCCAATTTTTTCTCCTCTATATGATATGTGAACGGGGTATCACTCACCTTTGTTCTCTTCAAGCTGCCTCTTCGTGAGGCTGAGCTCCTCTTCGGCCTGCTCAAGGTCCCGTTTGAGTCTAGTGACCTCTGCTGTGTGGGTAGCAGCGGCAAGCAGCACTGCCTGCTTATTCACATAGACAAATACTGTTAGACTCCTGCGGTTTAGAGTTGACCCTCCGTTTGGCTTTTCTTTCCAAACACCAAACAGAGTATCGGGGCAACTATCTATCGGGTGATAATTTCTCACACTTTTGATTACTTACCTGAAAGCCTGTCAGGAGGCTGGTGCAGGCTTTGGTCAATCCGCTTTTGGCGGACCGAACCTTCTGAATCACCGCACTCATAAGAGTACGATGCTCTTCATCCATGGAAGCGCCATGAAGCACTTCCAGTAGACTATCCGATGCCTCTGGTGCAACAGAAGTCATTGGCACGGCCGGCTCGCCCTCCTTAGCGAGGGGCTGCCTACACGAATCCGGAACCTTTGGAGGTTCCGGTACAGTGTTCGGCTGGGAGCCCGACTTGCTGCGGCTCTCGTCGGCATAATCTGCGGGGATCTTACTCCCCTTGTGCCTAGCGTCTGGAATTTCGCCTTTGGGCGTCTCCAGATCCGCCTCCCCCTGCTCTGGTACCCTCTGGGACCACACCTCCGAGTCATCTGCAGGTTGAGGGGAGGTGGCCGTCGGAAGCGAATTCATCACCGAATCGCTCAAAGACCCATCCGAAGAGGATACCTTGGGATGGGCCCTGGCCAGACTGCATATACGTGTTTGGTGTCATAACAAACTATGAAGCTAAGTCGCACTAAAGTATTACAGAGTGCGGATACTGACGATCTCACCAGGGGCTTGCCCCTGGGTAGCCACTCCTCCTCGCTGTAGGCGGCCGTGGTGGAGTGATCCGGAAGGGACACCTTTCCCTTCTTGGGCGTCCTAGCCTCCCCTTGCGGGGCGGCTTTCCTTTTCTTCTCCTCCCCAATGTGAGGAGGAGGAATTTCTTCGTGTTTCCCCCCGCCTCTGCGGGAGGAATCTGCCTCGTCGTCCTCGGACGACGAGTCTATGACGGCCTTGCGCCTGGGACCCTTCCTGGTCCCCAAGGCCGCCCTCTTAGTCCCTTCAGCCTCCCCGGATGGGGCGACCCTTTTCTTCTCCTCCTCCCCTTCATGGGAGGAGCGTGCCTCATCGTCTTCGGATGAGGCATCTGGTGTGACCTTACGCTAGAGACCCTTCCTAGTCCCTGTGGCCTTCTTTTCGGCCTTCTTTTCCGGCACCTTGTAAGGCATCGGGACTAGCATCTCCGTCAGGAGAGCGATTGCTGGATCTTCTGGCAGTGGAGCCGGACAGTCGATCCGCTCCGCCATCACCACATAATCCTGATTAAATACACACGATGACTTAAAATCCTCCCATGAGTATGCTGGGAAAGGTACATCTGGTGATGGTCAGAAAACTCACCGGATGGGGGAGCCGCGTGACGTGCAGTCCGCGGTCCTCGGATGTGGGAGGAGGTATTTCGGAGGCCTTGAATAGCACCTTCCACGCGTCCTTGTGCATCATGACGTAAAGCTCTTGAAGTGTCTAGTGTTTCGCCCGATCAAACTCCCACAGATTGAATGCCCGTCTTTGGCACGGAAGGATTCGGCGGACGAGCATGACCTGGACCACGTTGACAAGTTTGATCTTCTTGTCCATCATATTTTTAATGCAGTTCTGAAGTCCTGTCAGCTCCGCAGGTTCGCCCCAGGCCAAGCCCTTCTTCTCCCAGGAAGTGAGCCGCATGGGAATGCCGAATCGGAATCCGAGGGCCGTCGCCAAGTTGGCGTCGCATGGCTCGGTGATGTAGAACCACCCCGATTGCCAACCTTTCACGGTCTCTGCGAAGGAGCCGTCAAGCCAGGTAACATTGGGCATCTTGCCCTCCATGGCGCCTCCGCACTCTGCTTTCTGGCCACTCACGATCTTCGGCTTCACGCAAAAGATTCGTAGCCACAGGCCAAAGTGGGGCTTGATGCGGAGGAAGGCCTCGCACACAACGATAAACGCCGAGATGTTGAGGACGAAGTTTGGGGCTAGATCGTGGAAGTCCAACCCATAGTAAAACATGATCCCGTGGACAAAGGGATGAAGTGGAAATCCTAGTCCACGTACGAAATGGGCGAGGAACACGACCCTCTCGTGGGGTCCCGAAGTCGGAACGATCTGCCCTGCGTCCGGGAGCCGGTGTGCAATGTCTGCCGCCAAGTATCCGGCCGCCCGGAGCTTCGCAATGTGCTCCTCCTTGACGGAAGAAGCCACCCACTTGCCTCCTGCTCCGGACATGTTTGGTTGTGCGGAGAAGTCGAGAACTAAGGCGCTGGAGCTCTAGGGTGCGAGAATGGGTGAGCAAAGGAAGAAGAAGGCGTGGGTAAAGTGGGAGATCCTTATACCTTTATAAAGGTGGCGAAAACGGTGCGCCTCCCTGCTTGCCTGAGGAAATCTCTTATTTTCCAAGTGCCACGGTTGAGTTACCCATGCCCGTATTAATGAGGATCCCGTGATAAGGGGACATGATCTCTGCTTCGACAAGACGTGCCGAGGAAACCGCCTCGCAATATGTGCGGTGGCTGGCTATGTGAAAACGGTTCGAAAAATGACTTGACCATGGTGTGATGCCACGTTGTCTAAAGTTGTCAGCAGATAATGTTTGTGGAATATCGTTCTCTCTACGATGGCATGTGAAAATCGTCTTGCAGAGCCGGACACGATTTAAGTGTTTGAGGTTTACTTTGGAGTATTCGGAGATGGAACCCGCCTTGCAATGCCGAAGACAATCTACGCGTCGGACTCATCGTCATTGAAGCCTGGTTCAGGGGCTACTAAGGGAGTCCTGGATTAGGGGGTATCCGGACAACCGGACTATATACTTTGGCTAGACTGTTGGACCATGAAGATACAAGACTCAAGACTTCGTCCCGTGTCCGGATGGGACTCTCCTTTGCGTGGAAGACAAGCTTGGCGATCTGGATATTAGATTTCCTTCTTTGTAACCGACTTTGTGTAAACCCTAGCCTCCTCTGGTGTCTATATAAACCGGAGGGTTTAGTCCATAGGACAGAGGACAATCATAATCATCATAGGCTTCTAGGGTTTAGCCTCTACGATCTCGTGGTAGATCAACTCTTGTAATACTCATATCATCAAGATCAATCAAGCAGGAAGTAGGGTGTTACCTCCATCGAGAGGGCCCAAACCTGGGTAAAACATCGTGTCCCTTGCCTCCTGTTACCATTAGCCTTAGACGCACAGATCGGGACCCCTACCCGAGATTCGCTGGTTTTGACACCGACAAGCGCGGCGCTCTACACCAATAGGACCCAGTCCCCAGGCAGGCTCCAGCCGTCGCTAGTATGCCAGGTCGCGATGCAATGGTCAAGGCTAGGAGGTGAGCGACCCGAGGTCCAGTAAGAGCTCATGAGACGTGATGCTCACGAGGTCCCCCTTGGCGTGCAAGCAGCTGCCCAGAGAATCGAAAAGGGGAGTGGAACTGCCAAAATGGAACTGCGAGGTGGGGTGTGCGGGGAGCAAAGCTCGTGCCGCAGCGGATCATGACTTATGTTTTGGTGTCTTGGTCCGTCAGTGAGGGAGTCCTGGACTAGGGGGTGTCCGGACAGCCGGACTATCATCGTCCGCCGGACTCCAAGACTACGAAGATACAAGATTGAAGACTCCGTCCCGTGTCCGGATGGGACTTTCCTTGGCCTGGAAGGCAAGCTTGGCGATACGGATATGTAGATCTCCTACCATTGTAACCGACTCTGTGTAACCCTAGCCTTCTCCGGTGTCTATATAAACCGGAGGGCTTTAGTCCGTAGGACACAACATACATTACAACAATCATACCATAGGCTAGCTTCTAGCGTTTAGCCTCCTTGATCTCGTGGTAGATCCACTCTTGTACTACCCATATCATCAATATTAATCAAGCAGGACGTAGGGTTTTACCTCCATCGAGAGGGCCCGAACCTGGGTAAAACATCGTGTCCCTTGTCTCCTATTACCATCCGCCTAGACGCACAGTTCGGGACCCCCTACCCGAGATCCGCCGGTTTTGACACCGACATTGGTGCATTCATTGAGAGTTCCTCTGTGTCGTCACCGATAGGCTCGATGGCATCTTCAACCAACGACGCTGTCCAGGGTGAGACTTTTCTCCCCGGACAGATCTTCGTATTCGGCGGCTTCGCACTGCGGGCTAACTCACTTGGCCATCTGGAGCAGATCGAAAGCTACGCCCCTGGTCATCAGGTCAGATTCGGAAGCCTAAACTTCACGGCCGACGTCCGCGGGGACTTGATCTTCGACGGGCTCGAGCCACAGCCAAGCGTGCCGCACTGTTACGATGGGCATGATCTAGCTCTGTCGCCGAACAGTGCCTTGGTGGCCGCACAACAATCCGCTCGGGCCCTTAGACCGGAGCCGATAGCCCAGATCGAGGACTGGTGGTTGGACACCGCCTCGGGGGCTCCAACTTCCACGGCGATGGAGCCGAACACTACCCTTGTCCCTCGCGAAGCTCGTGACTCCGAGGTGCCGGACTCCTTGCCGGACTCCGGACCTCCCACGCCCCTGCCAATCGAATCGGATTGGGCGCCGGTTATGGAATTCACCGCCACGGACATCTTCCAACACTCGCCCTTTGGCGACATCCTAAATTCGCTAAAGCATCTCTCGCTATCCGGAGAGTCCTGGCCGTACTATGGCCAGGATGGTTGGGATACAGACGACGAAGAAATTCAGAGCCCACCCACCACCCACTTTGTAGCCACTGTCGACGATCTAACCGACATGCTAGACTATGACTCCGAAGACATCGACGCTATGGACGACGATGTCGGAGACGAACAGGAACCAGCGCCTACAGGGCACTGGAAGACCACCTCGTCATACGACATATACATGGTGGACACCCCAAAAGACGGGGACGGCGAAGAAGCAGCGGAGGCAGATTCTTTAAAGAAGCAGCCCAAGCGCCGACGTCAGCGGCGCCGCTCTAAATCCCGCCACAGCAAGAATGGAGATTCCGACATAGGAGATAATAATACCCCAGAGAGTGCCGAAGATAATCCCCTCCAGCAAGACTCAGCGCAGGAGGATGCAGAAGCAAGCCCTCATGAGAGGGCGGCAGACGAAGAGGTTGAGGATCATAACTATATGCCTCCCTCCGAAGACGAGGCAAGCCTCAACGACGACGAATTCGTCGTGCCCGAGGATCCCGTCTAACAAGAGCGTTTCAAATGCAGGCTTATCGCCACGGCAAATAGCCTAAAGAAAAAGCAGCAACAGCTTCAAGCTGATCAGGACCTGCTGGCCGATCGATGGACCGAGGTCCTCGCGGCCGAAGAGTATAAACTCGAACGCCCCTCCAAAAGCTACCCAAGACGCAAGTTGCTCCCCCGACTAGAGGAGGAAGCGTACATACCTTCATCACCAACGCACGATACGGCAGACCGACCACCACGTGGTCGCGACAGAGAGGCATCCAGGCCCTCAACCAAAACCGTACCCCGGCATCGCTCCAAAAGTACGAAGCCAAAAGGGGAACGCGCCGGACTTGCGGGACATATGGGAGGACAAAGCAAGGCAATCCAGATCCATCTATGGATCACGAGGGCGCCCCACGACCCGCGATGAATACCGTCGCGCCGGACTCAATAACCCCGGCCGGGCCGAACACAGCAGACAACGCTCTCTCGAGCTGCGTCGTGATATTGCTCAATACAGAGGCGCCGCACCCGCTATGCTTCACTGACGAAGTAATGGATCATCAAATCCCTGAAGGGTTTAAACCCGTAAACATCGAATCCTACGACAGCACAACAGACCCCGCGGTTTGGATCGAAGATTATCTTCTTCAGATCCATATGGCCCGCGGCGACGATCTCCATGCCATCAAGTATCTCCCACTCAAGCTTAAAGGACCAGATCGGCATTGGCTCAATAGCTTGCGCGCAGAGTCAATTGGGTGTTGGGAAGACCTGGAAGCCGCATTCCTCGACAACTTCCAGGGCACCTATGTGCGGTCACCAGATGCCGATGACCTCAGCCACATAATTCAGCAGCCAGACGAATCAGCCAGACAATTCTGCACACGGTTCTTGACAAAGAAAAACCAAATCGTCGATTGTCCGGATGCAGAGGCCCTTGCAGCCTTCAAACATAACATCCGCGACGAGTGGCTAGCCCGGCACCTGGGACAGGAAAAGCCGAAATCCATGGCAGCCCTCACATCATTAATGACCCGCTTTTGCGCGGGAGAGGATAGCTGGCTAGCTCGTAGCAACAACCTCCGTAAAAATTCTGGCAGTCCGGATACTAAGGACAACAATGGCAGGTCACGTCGAAGTAAAAATAAACGTCGCATTAACGGCGACGACAAGGAGGATACGGCAGTCAACGCCGGATTCCGAGGCTCTAAACCCGGTCAGTGGAAGAAACCATTCAAAAGAACCACTCCGGGCCCGTCCAATTTGGACCGAATACTCGACCGCTTATGCCAGATACATGGCACCCCTGAAAAGCCAGCTAATCACACCAACAGAGATTGTTGGGTGTTCAAGCAGGCAGGCAAGTTAATTGCCGAAAACAATGACAAGGGGCTAAACAGTGACGACGAGGAAGAGACCCGACCGCCGAACAATAGAGGACAGAAGGGTTTCCCCCCACAAGTGCGGACGGTGAACATGATTTACGCAACCCATATACCCAAGAGGGAGAGGAAGCGTGCACTAAGGGATGTCTATGCGATGGAGCTAGTCGCACCGAAGTTCAATCCATGGTCCTCTTGTTCGATCACTTTCGATCGAAGAGACCATCCGACCAGCATACGCCATGGCGGATTCGCCGCATTGGTTTTAGACCCAATCGTCGATGGATTTCACCTCACGAGAGTCCTGATGGACGGCAGTAGTAGCCTGAACCTGCTATATCAGGATACAGTGCGCAAGATGGGCATAGACCCGTCAAGGATTAAACCTACAAAGACAACCTTTAAAGGTGTCATACCAGGTGTGGAAGCCAACTGTACAACCTCAGTCACACTGGAAGTGGTCTTCGGATCCCCGAACAATTTCCGGAGCGAGGAGTTAATCTTTGACATAGTCCCGTTTCGCAGCAGCTATCACGCTCTGCTCGGACGAACCGCGTTTGCAAAGTTCAACGCGGTGCCGCATTATGCATACCTCAAGCTCAAGATGCCAGGCCCTCGTGGAGTCATCACGGTCAATGGAAATACGGAATGCTCCCTCCGAACGGAGGAACATACAGTGGCTCTAGCGGCAGAAGTATAGAGCAGCCTTTTAAGGCAATTTTCGAGTCCGGCCGTTAAACGGCCGGATACAGCAAAACGCGCCCGAAGCAATACCAACAAAGACCACCTGGCACGATCAGAGCACGCGTAGCAATGCGGCCCTGACCCCCGCCCTCGCATGATTGCAAGAACAACCCTCCGCGTACATCATTACGCCTTGGAGATACCATGGGCGTAGGGGAAGGGGCACCATCACAATGGACCCAGAGTGCGGCTCGACCACACCAGGGGCTCGCAAGTGTGCCCCCCTCTTTTTTTATTATCATTTTTCTTCTTTGTATACACAGGACTCCGTTAACCAGAGGCCCTGTCCGGCGGTGAACCTGTCGAACTCATGATGCAACAGCCAGGGAGGAAAGAAGGCTGCAATGAACACTCAGGTGGTCTCAATTACGAGCATTAAATTCAATTATATACACCAAGTCCGCAGCTCACCCCTGGAGGGGGACATGTTTAATTAGTCCAAATCCCTTGCTTACAGCACTATTTGTATAAGTCCGCACTAATTGCAGATTTCCTTTGATAAATAATGCAGCACTTTCTGACTGCAATTACATTACTTTTTATATATATGTTCATTACATGACATCTCGCACCCGTATATTTTGGTACGGCCTAATACACCAGGGGCTTATGTTCCCCGCATAATGGTGTGATAAGTCCGAACACTTTCATAAGTGCGGCACCCCGAACTTATAGCATTATATGAATCGGCTCCGAATCATGTCTTGGGTCAATAGTTGGGTTTGCCCGGCTCCCACGTTTTGGTGCCTTACGTTCCGTTCTGTCGGCTAAGGTGGCACTGGGAGAACCACTGCGATTGCACCCCGGTTGAGCCGGGCGAGCGCCTCAGTGGAGAAAGCTAAAACTGACCGGCATGATAAGGCGAGAGACTGGTCGCTGTTTGAGAGGTCTTTTTGGGTCCTTAAAGACTCACGCCGCTTCGAGAGAAGTTCCGGACAATGTCCGACGAAGGCGTGGATAGCGCTCCGGATTCGGTCTTCCGAATACCAGGGGCTTCGCCGAAATTTGAAATTATAGAATTCTATGGCTAAGTGAGAGTGTTCAAGCATTATAAGTCCGGTTGCCTTGTTCGTTGTGTTGAGCGCCTCCCTAGATGGACCCAAAAATGGGAACAAGAGTTCTCAAGTTTATCCCGAACACCCCAGCACTCGCGGCTCGGGGGCCGAAGCCAACGACTTGCCATCTCTTAGATTTTACAAACGGCCGCACAGAAGGTAATATTTTAAATTAAAACAAGCGTTGCTTAAGGCGCACATGAACAAAGTTTTCAGCGCATAGGATAATACATAGCGAGTTTACTCAAAAATTACATCTCTGGGGCACTCATCCGCAATATCGCGGGCTCCCTTCAGGACAGTCTTATAATACATTTCGGGCCTGCGATACTCCTTGCCCGGTGGCAGTGGGTCAGTGAGAAGCTTCTCCGCATCCAGCCTGCCCCAATGCACCTTTGTGCGGGCAAGGGCCCGACGAGCACCTTCAATACAGGCGGAGCGCTTGATGACCTCCACCCAGGGGCACGCATCCACCAGCCGCCGCACGAGGCCGAAGTAGCTCCAAGGCATGGCCTGTCCAGGCCACAGCCAGACTATAAGGCCCTTCATGGCCTCCTCAGCTACCTTGTGGAGTTCGACCAGCTGCTTCAACTGGTCGCTTGGGGGCACCGGGTGGCTAACCTCAGCGTACTGAGACCAGAAGACCTTCTCTGTTGAGCTCCCCTCCTCGCCATGGTAGAATGCGGCGGCATCGGACACACTGCGCGGCAGATCTGCAAACGCCCCTGGAGAGCTCCGAATGCGGGTAAGTGTCAGGTAGTTTACATTAACATGCTTGCTTTGCATGAAAAATGCCTTACCCGCTGCTATCTTCTTTGAATCTTCAATCTCCTGAAGGGCCTTACGGGCCTCAGCCTTGGCGGACTTGGCACTTTCGAGAGCCGAGGCAAGCTCGGACTCTCGAGTCTTGGAGTCACGCTCCAAGCTCTCATGCTTCTCCATGAGAGCCCGGAGCTCTTGCCGTACTTCCGCCACCTATGCCTCCTGCTTTTCCCGCACTGCCCGTTCCGCGGCCGCACTGTGTTCGGTCTCGGACGCAGCCTCCTTTAGGGCTGCCACCTCGTTCGTGGCCCCTGCAATACTCATATTATCCTTGTTAATTTTATTGCAACCTAAATCCTTTTCTGTAAGGTAACTATTCAAAGTGGTGTTACTCACCTTCTTTGTCCTCGAGCCGCTTCTTGGCATGGCCGAGCTCTTGCTCGGATCGCTTGAGATCCTGCTTCAACGCACCGACCTCCGCAGTCAGTGCGGCAGAGGTCAGCAGCGCAGCCTGCAAACCCATATTGACATATTTTAAGCAACCCTGCGCATATATTCTTAGATCCTCAGTCCGGCTTTTCTTTCCGAACACCGAACTAAGCATCAGGGGCTACTATCTATGCAGTATTACATTACATAATTATAACTTCTTACCTCAAAGCCTGTTAGAAGGCTGCTGCAAGCTTCGGTCAGCCCGCTCTTGGCGAGCTGAACCTTCTGAATCACCGCACTCATGATAGTGCGGTGTTCTTCCTCGATGGAAGCGCCTTTGAGCGCCTCCAGCAAGTTGTCAGGCGCCTCCGGTTGGACGGAGGCCGCCGGCGTCACAGTCTTGCCCCTCTTTCGAGGGGGCCGTCTGCCGGACTCTGGAATCGTTGCAGGTTCCGATGTAGAGTCCGGCGCAAAGTCCGGGAGGCTGCCTGGCGGCGCCTCAGGAGCCTCCTCCTGATGGGTCCCTCTCTGGGATCCCACCTCGGCATCCTCGTCGGTGCGGGGGGTAGAGGCAGTCGGAAGTGAATCCACATCCGACGGGGCCAACGACCTGCTTGATGAAGCGGGGAGATCATCATCGGCCGGACTGCAGACAGTATGCGGCATTAGTAGGACACTATGTGACACAAAAGAAATTGCATATCAAGGATCCGGATACTTACGATCTCGCCGGAGGCCTGGCCCTTGAAGGCCACTCCTCCTCGCCAACGTCGATGTTGGCAGAGCTGTCCGGGGGAATAGTCCTTCCCCTCTTGGACCCTTCGGCCTCCCCTATCAGGGAAGCCTTCCTCTTCTTCTCTCCCTCCTCTGGGAGAGAGTCTTCTTCCTCCTCCTCGTCTTCGGGGGAGGATTCCGCCTCGTCATCGGACACCTGATTACGGGAACTCTTTCGAGTCCCCGTGGCCACCTTCTTGGCCTTCTTCTCCGGCACCACGTGCGGTGCCGGAACTAGCAGCCCCGCTAGACGGGCGTCCACTGGGTCTTCTGGCATGGGAGCCGGACAGATGAGCTGCTCGGCCTTCTCCATCCATTCCTACCAAAGGAAGAGAGAGATTGAGACCCTCTTAGAATCAATCTATTTACCACAAGTGTCCCATAAAGGGGTTGAATCACTTACCTCGTCAGCTGGATGCTGCGAGCAAAATCCGCGATCTTCCGTCGCGGATGCGGGGGCTTCGGCGCCCTTTAACAGCACCCTCCAGGCGCCTTCGTACGTCGTGTCGAAGAGCCCGCTTAGCGCCCGGTGCTGTTTCAGATTGAACTCCCACAGATTGAATGCCCATTCTTGGCATGGGAGAATCTGGCGGATGAGCATGACTTGGACCACGTCGACGAGCCTGAGCTAATTGTTCACCAGCTTCTGGATACAGGCTCGGAGTCCCGTCAGCTCCTTCGGATTGCCCCACAACAAGCCCTTCTCTTTCCAGGAGGTGAGCTGCATGGGGATACCAGATCTAAACTCGGGGGGCCGCCGCCCATGTGAGCGCGCGCGGCTCGGTGATGTAGAACCACCCCGATTGCCACCCCTTGACGGAGTCCACGAAGGCCCCTTCGAGCCAAAGGATGTTGGGCAACTTGCCCAACATAGCGCCTCTGCATGCCGCTTGCGTGCCCTTCACAACCTTCGGCTTGACGTTGAAGGTCTTGAGCCACAGGCCGAAGTGGGGCCGGATGCAGAGGAAGGCCTCGCACACGACGATAAACGCCGAGATGTTGAGGATGAAGTTCGGCGCCAGATCGTGGAAATCCAGGCCGTAGTAAAACATGAGCCGCTGGACGAATGGGTGGAGTGGAAAGCCCAGTCCACGTAGGAAGTGGGGGAGGAAAACAAACCTCTCATGGGGCCCAGGGGTGGGGATGAGCTGCCCCTTGTCGGGCAGCCGATGCGCAATGTCGCTGGAAAGGTATCCAGCGCTGCGCAGCTTGGTGATATGCTCCTCCTTAACGGTGGAGGCCAACCATTTGCCTCCTGCTTCGGACATGATCGGAGAAGGTCGAGGCGAGATGCGCGAGCTTGGGCGTTGGAGCTTGAGTGCGCGGAGATGGATAAGCAAAGGAGGAAGAAGGCGTAGGTGAGAAGGTAAATCCTTATCCCTTATATATAGGCGGACGAAGACTATGCGTCCCCCACCTGCTTGGTAAAACTCGCTTATCTCCCAAGCGCCACCATCAATGGCACGGTTGGGTTACCCACGTCCGTATTGATGAGAATCCCGGAATAAGGGGAACACGATCTCTGCTTCGACAGGACGTGCCAAGGAAACTGCTTCGCTAAACGTGCTGAGGTGGTATAATAAAAAATGATTCAAAGGCTTGGTAGCGGTGTGATGTCATGCCGCATAATACGTCAGCAGATTGGACTGGTGTACATTTTATTCTCTCTACGGTGGAATGTGGAATTTATTTTGCAGAGCCGGACACTATCTTGGTATTCGTGATCTTCTCTGGATTATTCAAGGGAGGAACCCGCCTTGCAATGCCGAACATTATGCGCGCCGGACTTATCGTCATTGAAGCCTGGTTCAGGGGCTATTGAGGGAGTCCTGGACTAGGAGGTGTCCGGACAGCCGGACTATCATCGTCCGCCGGACTCCAAGACTACGAAGATACAAGATTGAAGACTCCGTCCCGTGTCCGGATGGGACTTTCCTTGGCGTGGAAGGCAAGCTTGGCGATACAGATATGTAGATCTCCTACCATTGTAACCGACTCTGTGTAACCCTAGCCTTCTCCGGTGTCTATATAAACCGGAGGGCTTTAGTCCGTAGGACATAACATACATTACAACAATCATACCATAGGCTAGCTTCTAGGGTTTAGCCTCCTTGATCTCGTGGTAGATCCACTCTTGTACTACCCATATCATCAATATTAATCAAGCAGGACGTAGGGTTTTACCTCCATCGAGAGGGCCCGAACCTGGGTAAAACATCGTGTCCCTTGTCTCCTGTTACCATCCGCCTAGACGCACAGTTCGGGACCCCCTACCCGAGATCCGCCGGTTTTGACACCGACAGTCAGGAAGACGGTGCTTGCTCCTGCGCCTGCAGCGGTGGCGTCGGGCTCGGCCTACAAAGGCCACCTTCCTGCCCCGCTTGCCTAGGTGCTCTACATCCTCGAGGCCCGTCCCTCGACCAAGCTCAGCCGCCGCTGGTATGCCAAGTCACGATGCCGTGGTCAAGGCCAAGGGGTGAGGCCTGGAGAGCCAGTAGGAACTCCCGAGGCGCAATGCTCGGGAGGCCCCCCTTTAACGTGCAAGCGACTCGCAGGGCCAGATGGTGGTCATCCAAGCCGACCCGTGGCCCACTGCCAGATGAACCTGCAGGTTAGATGACAGGAAAGACCGGGAGCCCCTGCGGAGCGGGCCTGCATCCCAGGGCATAGGACAGAGGCACCGAGGACCTCGCGAGGTGGTGTGCGTGAGGCGGGTCGCGAACCAGAGCTCGATCCCCAGGTTTGTCACTGTTGCAGGGACGGACCCAAGCACAAGCACCGTGCCGACGTGAGTTGTCATGCAGCGATGCGGGAGAGGTACAAGCCAGCAAACACATGGGGGGCCGCGAGGCGGCTAAGAGTCGCGGTCGTAGGGTGACGATCATAGATAAACTCATAGAAACGGTTAGATAGTCCTGGTTAATGCAAAACGATACATGCCGTAGGGCCGGACCCACACAGCCTGGGGATGACGCAGCCCGAGGGGCGCCCCCAGACTGAACGAACTAGAGAGATGTCACTTGGTACCATCGCTGAAGAGGTGTTGAAGTAGCCAAAAAACGTGTGCTGCTAGAGTCGTTCCTCATGAGCCACTCTGGTGCCGAGCCTCGGGAGGCTCAGAGGGCCCGGGAGGCTCCTGAAGGTGCTCCTTCATCTCTGCTAGGACCGCCTGATGCCTGGCCTCGCAAGCCGCCAAGGCGCCCCTTATGCAGCACTGCAACACCACAACCGCGCCTAGCAGACCGAAGGGCATGCGGACGTAGCTGTGAGGTGGACCCTCGCATCAGCCGACATGAGACGGATAGATGAGCTGCCGAGATGCAGCCTTGTTGAGCCCAGGGATGTCAATGCAGACGCGGAACTCCTTGCCTTCACCAGGGCAGTGAGCTGCACCGTGCGGCGACGACGATCGCCTTGCAAAACCCATGCTTCTTGAATCTCCTCGATTGCCTTGCTGATGAACTCCTGACCACCTAGCGCCTCTCGCCTGCTACCTTCTCCTAGGAAGCATGCTCTGAAGAGCACCTCCACATGGTGCCCGAGCGCCTCCCTCGTGACCCTGTCTAGGTCTGAGGCCCTCCCGAGGAGAGCCCCCGAGCCTAGCCTGAGAGGGGCGCCAGGCGCGCCTTCCTATGCGATGGGTGAAGGTGCCGTGTCTACGGATGCGAGGCTTAGTGCGGCGTCCTCGAGTGATGCTCCTTCATGAGACCCCTGTCCCAACTGCAGCTTCTTTGTCTTGGGGGTGACATCAGGAGGGAGGGCGCCACCCTCGTCTTCAGGGTTCTCAACCGCTGCAGCCTGGAAGGCGCGCTCGAGGGAGCACACCGCATCCTTCTCTTGGCACGCGGCCATGATGATGCTGCTGCTTCCTGGCATCTTGAGGATGTTGTAGCCATGGTGCATAGCCACCATGAACTTGGCAAGTGCTGGGTACCCTAGGATGGCATTGTAGGGCAGGCGGATATCAGCGACGTTGAAGTCGATGAGCTTGTTGCGGTAGTTGTTGCACTCGCCGAAGGTGACAAGGAGACGGACCTACCCCATCAGGTGTGTAGAACCATCGGTCACTCCTGAGAATGGCTTGGTTGGGTGAAGCTGGTAGTATGGCACTTGGATCCTGTCGAACGTCTGAACAGACAGAACATTGAGCCCTGCTCCGCCATCGATGAGAGTCTTGGTGACGACAATGTTGCTGATGACGGGGGAGCAGAGCATAGGGAGCGCGCCAGCAGTGGCCGCGCACTTGAAACACCTGAGAGGGCGACTTGCTTCGGGCTTGGGGAGCGCTGCATTCACCTCGCGCTCGAACTGCTTGAAGACGCGGTGGGAAGCCGAGGCCTGTGAGCCGCCCAGGATGCAGGCGATGGCTCGAGGTTCCTGGAAGCCCCCAGCCCCCTTGTCCTGGTGGTGATCTTCATTCCTTCTTGGCGGTGGAGGCAGAGGAGGCAGAGCTGCGTTGCCCTGAGGGCGCTCCTCACTAGGCTGCTCCCTCCAGGCGCCCTCACGAGGTTGGCCCTGCCAGCGGTCCTCCCGAGGCTGGTCGCGCCACTCTTGACGGTGGTCACGTCCGTCCCAGCGTCCTCCACCTCGGCCGCCTCCACGGCCATAGCCTCGATCATTGTGCTCGGGGCTGCCGGATATCGGGTTCCGGCAAAACCCTTAAGGTTCGAACACTGGGGTGCGCACGAAGATTTCCTCCTACCGAAACACACCTCAGCCTCGCCGTGATCTCTAAGCTAGCACGATGAACTCACAACACAAGGGACACAAGGTTTATACAGGTTCGGGCCACCGTTGTGGTGTAATACCCTACTCCTGTGTGTGGTGTGGTGGATTCCCTCTTGGGCTGGTGATGAATAGTACAAGGAAAGAACAACCTCACGAGGAGAGGTGTTCTTGTGCTTGGTGGTTTGCTCGGGGAGGAATTGATCCGTCCCTTCTACTGTGGCGGCTAGCCCTATGTATAGAGGCCTTGGTCCTCTCCCCAAATATTGAGCAGGAAGGGATCCAACGACGGCCATTTTGAAAGGGGGCAGCTAGTACAAGCTATCCTAACTAAAGGTGGTCTTCACCTATCAAAGGCACTGGTGGTGATGCCGTCTTGGGCTCCACGATGACCTTCGTCCTGCCTTCCTTGTAGGACCTTGAGAAGAGGTGTCTAGAGGGGGTGATTAGACACTAAGTACCAAAGTTGCAGTTTTTAAGTTTTCTTAAGTTTAAGTGGAGTTTAGGCACAAGTTTAACATTCACAATACATAGCAAGCAAGCATGCAAGAGTATATGGGCAGCGGAAAGTAAAGCATGCAACTTGCAAGAATGTAAAGGGAAGGGTTTGGAGGATTCAAACGCAATTGGAGACACGGATGTTTTTGGCGTGGTTCCGATAGGTGGTGCTATCGTACATCCACGTTGATGGAGACTTCAACCCACGAAGGGTAAAGGTTGCACGAGTCCACGGAGGGCTCCACCCACGAAGGGTCCACGAAGAAGCAACCTTGTCTATCCCACCATGGCCGTCGCCCACAAAGGACTTGCCTCACTAGCGGTAGATCTTCATGAAGTAGGCGATCTCCTTGCCATTACAAACTCCTTGGTTCAACTCCACAATCTTGTTGGCGGCTCCCAAGTGACACCTAGCCAATCTAGGAGACACCACTCTCCAGGAAGTAACAAATGGTGCGTTGATGATGAACTCCTTGCTCTTGTGCTTCAAATGATAGTCTCCCCAACACTCAACTCTCTCTCACAGGATTTGGATCTTGTGGAAAGAAGATTTGAGTGGAAAGCAACTTGGGGAAGGCTAGAGATCAAGATTCATATGGTAGGAATGGAATATCTTGGCCTCAACACATGAGTAGGTAGTTCTCTCTCAGAAAATGTATGCTAGAAGTGTAGGTTCAGTCTGATGGCTCTCTCCACGATTGAAGAGGAGGTGGAGGGGTATATATAGCCTCCACACAAAATCTAACCATTACACACAATCTACCAAACTCGATGGGACCGAATTGTTAAACTCGGTCAGACCGATTTAGCAAATAATGTGACCGTTAGGTTTTTCGGTGGGACTGATATGCAACTCGGTAGGACCGATATGGTTAGCGTTAGGGCGTAATGTAATCTCGGTAAGACTGATTACACAAACTCGGTGAGACCGATTTTGGTAATGAGCTTTCCAGAGAGTTGGTCAGGCAAACTCGGTTTGACCGATTACACAAACTCGGTGGGACCGATTTTGGTAATGAGTCAACCAGGAAGTTTGCATTGTAATCTCGGTAGTACCGATTGCTCAAACTCAGTGAGACAATTTTGGTAATGGACATACACAGAGAGATTACAATCCCATCTCGGTGAGACCGATATTTCTATCGGTGAGACCGATTTGCCTAGGGTTTGTGGCAGTGGCTATGACATCAAAGCTCGGTGGCGCCGGATAGAAAGAATCGGAGGGGCCGAGTTTGACTTTAGGTTTTAGGACATATGTGTGGAAGTGGGAAAGTAGTTTAGGGTTTTGGAGCATATCACCAAGCACATGAAGCAAGAGGCTCATTAAGCAACACCTCATCCCTCCTTGATAGTATTGGCTTTTCCTATAGACTCAATGTGATCTTGGATCACTAAAATGGAAAATGAAGAGTCTTGAGCTTGAAGCTTTAGCCAATCCTTTGTCCTTAGCATCTTGAAGGAGTTCCCACATCCTTTAGTCCATGCCACTCCATTGTTGAACTTATCTGAAACATACTAGATAAAAGTGTTAGTCCAACAAGAGATATGTTGACATTAATTACCAAAACCACCTAGGGAGCACTTGTGCTTTCAATCTCCCCCTTCTTGGTAATTGATGACAACATACATCAAAGCTTTAGATAAAGATATAAAGAGTAGCAAGTAAAGCTTTAGAAAGACATGCAACAAGCATAGGCTCCCCCTACATGTATGCGATCATGTAAATATGGAATATAGAGGCATGTGAGAGCATAACCATGATGGAGCAAGCAATGTGTTACATGTATCTTGGTCATATGCATCAGGGCAAAGAATATTAAAGAGAATACCTTCATGCTCATGTGTCCTTCTTGCAAACAGTATGTACATCAGCAAGAATTCCTCATACACATGATTGTGATGCATATACTTACCTTGTAGTCTTGAGTTGGCTTAGGATAGAATGAACCTGCGTAAACAAGGTTAGATAACACAGATGCACCTACTAGCCAGAGCAAACAAAAGAAACTACAAGAATACCAAGACTGGGTTGACATGTAGAGAGTGAATACTAAGTACCACATTGGATTAGACATGTCCCCAAGAGTAAAGATATGGAATGAATTTAAATGATTTCTTTCCCTTAGATGTCTTGCTCCCCCTGAATCTAGCATGGGATACTGGGAGAAGATAGGGAATAGAAAATCAGAGCTGAAAGATATGAATGATGAACAGAGCTAATGCAAATAAGCACAAAAGATCATATGAACATGTCTCTCCCCTCAAGAAGACATGTGGCATCTCTCCTCTTGAACACAAAGCATCTGGGATCCTTGAGAAATACTTCTACTTAAGTATTCTATCCCCCTGGAGATCTATTTCTCCCTTAAGGATCTCTCTTCCCCTTGAGGAGGTGATAAACTCTTTCTCTGATGTGATCTCTCTCTAAATGATAAGCTTTGATGTGATCTCTCTCTCCCCCTTTGACATCAATTTCCAAGAAGGGTCTTCTGGAATCTGTCTAATGGGTTTGGTCCTTGAGTCATAGCACAAAGCAATGATAAAAATGTGATGCTTGTAGAGGACAAGATTCATTGAGTGGAGCTGGATCAGAAGAAACATAGAATGTGTGGCAAATTGTTTTTCCTGATGTGAAATTGGTGGCACCGAGTGGTATGCTTCGGTTGTACCAAAAGGATTTGGTCGGACCGAGAACAACAAATCGGTGAAACCGAGTTCATTGCAGAGAAAACACTTGTCACCTCATCTCACTAGACTAGTAAGATCTCACAAAGATTTGCAAGGAATTTACTGAAAGATATGCAATGAATTGGAATGCAGAGAATGCAGAGCAAACAGAAAGAAATCTAGATGAAGTTTTTTTTGAAAGGGGAAACAAATATGCATGAGACAAATGCAAAAACACAGAAAAGAACATAAGAGAACTTCATCTAGAGATGGTCGGCGACAAAGTCACCTATGTTAGAGTATATTGACTTAGGAGTCAAGTGAGATCACTTGATCATAGGTCATACTCATCGTTTAAGCTCAAAATGGGGTTGCCATTTTTTGTTTAAGCATCTTGATGTATTCACATCTTTTCGAGTTGCTTTAGCTCATAACTTGGAGTAAAGCTTCTCTAAGATGGAATAGCATACCTTGGTTGGTGGTGTTGTCCATGTAGTTGAACTTGTGTGGGTTGCTCAAGGTTGATGTAGCTCATCAAGAATTTGGAGCACCACTTGGAATTTGAGTCCATCTACCTACATGGGTTAGTTCTTGCAAGGAAGAGCACTTGTGTATCCAAAAATGACAATCATGAAGCTCAACATAGAATTTGTCAAAGGATATGTTTGAATGGTTTCGTGCTTCCTTGTCTTCATCCACCATAGTGTAGAGACTTGATGATGTAGAGATTGCTCAAGATATGAGTAGGTTACAACCTCATGGAGTTTGATTCCACCAAGTACCTACAAGGGTTAGATAACATGCAAGATGCAAATATATCCAAGACATAAGATTTTCATCATAAGAGAAATATCAAGGATTAGTCATAAGCTCATGTCTTGCATGTATCCAATGGAGTTTCTACTCCCAGTTTGAAGCATCAATAATGTTCAATTCTCCTCTTAACCTGCAAAACACTTTCTCATCAAGAGGTTTAGTGAATATATCCGCTAATTGCTTTTCGGTGCGAACATGCTTAAGATCAATGTCACCCTTAGCAACATGATCTCAAATGAAATGATGACGAACTTCAATATGCTTAGTTCGAGAATGTTGCACAGGATTATGACCAATTTTGATAGCACTTTCATTGTCACAAATCAATGGAACATGTCTCACATATATCCCATAATCTTTAAGAGTTTGGGTCATCCAAAGTAATTGAGCACAACATGAACCAGCGGTAATATATTCCGCTTCGGCGGTGGATAAGGATACCGAGTTTTGTTTCTTGGAGGACCAAGACACAAGAGATCTACCAAGAAATTGACAAGTACCCGAAGTGGACTTTCTATCAACCTTGTCTCCGGCATAGTCCGAGTCGGAATAGCCAACAAGATTGAAAGAGGCCCTCTTAGGATACCAAATGCCAAAATTTGGTGTACGGATTAAGTATCTCACTATCCTTTTCACGGACTTAAGATGACATTCTTTAGGAGCAGCTTGATATCGTGCACACATGCACACACTTAGCATGATATCGGTATGTAAAGCACATAGATATAACAATGAACCAATCATAGAGCGATAAACCTTTTGATCAACCGGTTCACCATCTTTGGTCAAGTCGAGATGTCCACTAGTAGGCATGGGTGTAGACATACCTTTGCATTCTTGCATATTGAACTTCTTGAATAAGTCCTTGGTGTACTTTGTTTGAGAAACAAAGGTACCTTCCTTAGTTTGCTTGATTTGCAACCCAAGAAAGAATTTGAGTTCACTCATCATAGACATCTCAAACTTCTCCGACATTAGCTTCCCAAACTTTTCACTAAAATGAGGGTTAGTTGAACCAAATATAATATCATCAACATAGATTTGGCACACAAATAGTTCTCCATTAACCCTTTTAGTAAAAAGTGTGGAATCAATTTTCCCAATTCAAAGCCTTTTTCAATAAGGAACTTGGTCAAGCATTTATACCATGCTCTAGGAGCTTGTTTAAGACCATAAAGAGCTTTGTGAAGTTTGTAAACATGATTGGGTTTCTTAGGATTGACAAAGACGGGAGGTTGCTTAACATAAACTTCCTCCTCTATTTCACCATTTAGAAAAGCACTTTTAATGTCCATTTGGTACAAGGTGATATCATGATGATTAGCATAGGCAAGTAAGATGCGAATGGACTCAAGTCTAGCAACGGGAGCGTCAGTCTCACCATAGTCCATACCTTTGACTTGTGTGTAGCCTTGGGCGACGAGACATGCTTTGTTGCGAACTACTTGTCCATCTTCATCTTTCTTGTAGCGAAACACCCATTTGGTACCGATGATGTTGTGGTTGTTGTCGGGCTTCTCAACCAATGTCCAAACTTGGTTCCTCTCAAAGTTGTGTAGCTCCTTCATGCATAGCATTTATCCAATCCGGATCTTCCAATGCTTCTTCGACCTTCATAGGTTCAATGCTAGAGATGAAAGAATAATTTTCGCAAAAGTTAGCTAAACGAGTTTTAGAGCGAGTGATTCACCTGGTCTGAATGTCATTGTAGATTTGCTCGACAGGATGATCTTTAGCAATTCTTGCTCGAACTCGTGAAAGCTTTTGCTTGGGTCTTCGTTGAACATCTTCTTCATCTTGTTCTTCTTCTTGGCCTTCTTCATTGTTGGCATTGTCGTTCTCTCGTCGTGGTGGAGAAGGAGGTTGTTGACGTTCATCTTGATGCACTTCCTCGTTCTCATCATCTTGGTGTGTCCCACTTGTGGATGCTTCCGCATCAACTCTTGGTTCACCTTGTCGTGAAGTAGAAGCTTCCACTTGGACGGACGAGGTACTCTCCTTCACCTCCGTTGGACGGACCTTGCCAATAGACAAGTCTTGGATTGCTTCCGAAGGATCTTTGTCTCCTACATCAATTGGCAATTGCTCTACTTGCGAGCCGTTAGATTCATCAAACTTCACATCTACCGTCTATTCAACCTTTCGGGTGAAATTGTTGTAGACACGGTAAGTGTGAGAGTTTGAGCCATAACCCAGTAGGAAACCTTCATGAGACTTTGGAGCAAATTTAGAACGACGATGCTTATCAAGAATGTAGCACTTTGAGCCGAATACTCGAAAGCATCCAACTTGGGGTTTGTTACCGGTGAGGAGATCGTATGACGTCTTGCCGAGTAGCTTGTGAAGATACAAGCAATTTGTTGCATGACAAGCTGTCTCAACCGCTTCTACTCAAAAGTGCTTCGATGTCTTGTACTCATCATGCATCGTTCTCGCCATTTCAATGAGTGTCCGGTTCTTCCACTCAACAACTCCGTTTTGTTGAGGTGTGTACGTAGTCGAGAACTCGTGTGAAATTCCTTCTTCGTCAAGAAAGGTGTCCACATTTGCGTTCTTGAACTCTGTTCCGTTGTCGCTGCAAACCTTCTTGATCTTCACTTCAAATTGATTTTGGGCCTTCCTAGCGAAGTTTTTGAAAATCTTTTGGACCTGCGATTTATCATCGAGAAAGAACACCCACGTAAATCTTGAAAAATCATCAACTATAACTAGACCAAAAGAATTTCCACCGAGACTCTTGTAAGAGTTGGGACCAAAGAGATCCGTGTGAAGTAGCTCGAGTGGCCTCCTTGTGGTCATGATGTTCTTCACGGGATGCCTTCCTCCAACCTGTTTACCTGCTTGACAAGCACTGCAAAGTCTATCCTTATCAAATATGACATCGTTAACTCCAAGAATATGATTTCCTTTAATAAGCTTGTCTAGGTTTCGCATACCAACATGACCTAATCGTCTATGCCATAACCAACCTTTTGAGGATTTAGCAATGAAGCAAGTTTTAGGTTGAGCCTTTTTAGTGAAATCAACAATGTATAGATCACCTCTACGCACACCGGTAAAGACCATTTTATGATTGTCTCGACGAAACACTTGGCAATTTACTTCAGTAAATAGGACATTGAAACCGAAATCAGCAAGTCTAGATACTGAAAGTAAGTTGTATCCAAGAGATTCAACGAGCATGAAATTTTGTATGGAGCTATCATGTGATATGGCCACCTTACCGAGGCCAACCACCTTACCCTTTGAGTTGTCACCGAAAGTGACATACTTTAGAGGACTATCACTATCAGCAAGCTCACGAAACATGTCTTTATCTCCGGTCATGTGATCGGTACATCCACTATCAAGGACCCATTCCTTTCCTCCTGACATATATCCCCGAAGATTTGCCATAAGACCAAAGTGTCTCATTGCATCATCAAGATCGAAGTCACTATCATCATCCTCATCATAGTATCCATGTTCAACATCGTCATGTGGTGGATCAAATCCTAGAGAGGGTGATTCGTTAGAGTGAGTTTGACAATGATCTTGCTTATGAATTTTTATAGCTTCGAAAATAATATCACTAATAATTCGAACATCTCCTTTGGCATGCATAAGGTTAGTAAGCTCAAATAGACGATGACCAAACATAGGATCACTAGTATTCATCTTACTCAAAGCAATGGACTTATGGAGAATTTCATCAAGATTTTCAAGCAATAATTTGGAAAGCGTTCCTCAAGAAATTTCCATATAGTGTAGGCACACTTAAGAGTAGGCAAACATCCAATCAAGTTTCTAGGCAATCCTCTAATGATAAGTTCGGCAGTTCTAAGATTCCTAATCATGTCAATTGACTCATCATGGGTAGTATGCATAGGATCAACATAAGGTGCACAAGGGCTAGCAATGTACTTGTTCAAATGATATTGATTGAAAATTACAAGCATCTCATTTTTCCACTCATGAAAATACTCTCCATCAAGAATAGGGACTCTATGTCTAAGACTCCACAAAGTAGACTCATCCATCTTCCTCCAATGGTGATTAAACTAAGGCAATGGAGACCAATGCTCTGATACCACTTGTAGGACCTTGAGAAGAGGTGTCTAGAGGGGGGTGATTAGACACTAAGTACCAAACTTGCAGTTTTTAAGTTTTCTTAAGTTTAAGTGGAGTTTAGGCACAAGTTTAACATTCACAATACATAGCAAGCAAGCATGCAAGAGTATATGGGCAGCGGAAAGTAAAGCATGCAACTTGCAAGAATGTAAAGGGAAGGGTTTGGAGGATTCAAACGCAATTGGAGACACAGATGTTTTTGGCGTGGTTCCGATAGGTGGTGCTATCGTACATCCATGTTGATGGAGACTTCAACCCACGAAGATTAACGGTTGCGCGAGTCCACGGAGGGCTTCACCCACGAAGGGTCCATGAAGAAGCAACCTTGTCTATCCCACCATGGCCGTCACCCACGAAGGACTTGCCTCACTAGCGGTAGATCTTCACGAAGTAGGCGACCTCCTTGCCCTTACAAACTCCTTGGTTCAACTCCACAATCTTGTCGGAGGCTCCCAAGTGACACCTAGCCAATCTAGGAGACACCACTCTCCAAGAAGTAACAAACGGTGCGCTGGTGATGAACTCCTTGTTCTTGTGCTTCAAATGATAGTCTCCCCAACACTCATCTCTCTCTCATAGGATTTGGATCTGGTGGAAAGAAGGTTTGAGTGGAAAGTAACTTGGTGAAGGCTAGACATCAAGATTCATATGGTAGGAATGGAATATCTTGGCCTCAACACATGAGTAGGTAGTTCTCTCTCAGAAGATGTATGTTCAGTCTGATGGCTCTCTCCACGAATGAAGAGGAGGTGGAGGGGTATATAAAGCCTCCACACAAAATCTAACCGTTACACACAATCTACCAAACTCGGTGGGACCGAATCGTTAAACTCGGTCAGACCGATTTAACAAATAATGTGACCGTTAGGTTTTTCGGTGGGACCGATATGCAACTCGGTAGGACCGATATGGTTAGGGTTAGGGCATAACGTAATCTCGGTAAGACCGATTACACAAACTCGGTGAGACCGATTTTGGTAATGAGCTTTCCCGAGAGTTGGTCAGGCAAACTCGGTTTGACCGATTACACAAACTCGGTGGGACCGATTTTGGTAATGAGTCAACCAGGAAGTTTGCATTGTAATCTCAGTAGTACGGATTGCTCAAACTCGGTGAGACCGATTTTGGTAATGGACATACATAGAGAGATTACAATCCCATCTCGGTGAGACCGAGATCCTTATCAGTGAGACCGATTTGCCTAGGGTTTGTGGCAGTGGCTATGACATCAAAGCTCGATGGCGCCGGATAGAAAGAATCAGTGGGGCCGAGTTTGACTTTAGGTTTTAGGACATATGTGTGGAAGTGGGAAAGTAGTTGAGGGTTTTGGAGCATATCACCAAGCACATGAAGCAAGAGGCTCATTAAGAAACACCTTATCCCTCCTTGATAGTATTGGCTTTTTCTATAGACTCAATGTGATCTTGTATCACTAAAATGGAAAATGAAGAGTCTTGAGCTTGAAGCTTTAGCCAATCCTTTGTCCTTAGCATCTTGAGGGAGTTCCCACATCCTTTAGTCCATGCCACTCCATTGTTGAACTTATCTGAAACATACTAGATAAAAGTGTTAGTCCAACAAGAGATGTGTTGACATTAAGTACCAAAACCACCTAGGGAGCACTTGTGCTTTCAGTCCTACTGGTCTTGGTCTTGTTGCACCGACATGGAAAACTTTGCTTGATGCCTCTATACTCCGCGCCTGCGCGTGCCCCCTTAGCACCAAAGGGGAAACGAGGACACTACGAGCGCTGGCGCCCACCTGGCCTTGGTCGTCATGGCTTGCGTCACGGGGACCTCGCGAGGTACCCCTTGCCTTGATCTCTCCGCCTCCCTCATGAGCATGCCTGGTGAGGCCGCTCCAGAGGGGGCCTTGGGTCGTCTGCTCCTGAGGGGGCCTTGGGTCGTCTGCTCCGTGAGGCTTGGCCCCTCGCGAGGGTCTTGAGCGTTGGCTGATGAAGACGGGCCGTACTGGGCCATCGGCCAAGCCACGCTGCGGGCCGAAGGCCGGCAAGTTTGGGGACCCCCGTTCCCAGAACATCGACAGTAGCCCCGGGCCCAAGGCACGCTCGGACTTGGCTTAGCAGTGAAGCCAAAGGGCAAGTGTGGAGCGCCGCAGGCCTCTATAGCCTGCGGCCTTGGTCGACGCATGGCGACTGATTGGACTTGGGTGTCTCCGCTTCCCCATGCTCCTTGACAACTACCCGATTTGACGAGTCCCTACTGCATGCAAAAAGGGTCATCATTACCTGCGATCATGGAGGTCAACGGTTGGCCTCCTTTGGGTTATAAATGAGGAGGGGCGATAGCCCTTGTCGCCCATCTCTTCCCATTCCACTCCCTTCTCCTCCCTTGCTCTCGTTGCTTGTAGCGCCCCCATGGCGCCTGCGAAGAGGTTTTCGGCCGCGGAGAAGGGGAAGGCTCGCCAGGAAGGGCCTGGCTCTCCTCCGCCCAAGCGTGGGCGCCGTCGCCCTCGCAAGCATGCTGCGACCCCTGCCATGGCTCTCCGCGGCCACGACGGTGACTCTTCACGTGGTGGTGGCCGCCCATGTTGAGGCAGTCCAGTTGGTGGGGGAAGGTGTGTTGTGGCTGTGCGGCCCCTCGGTCGCACTTCCACTCGGTGGAGGTGCTGCCTAAGTTCGTTGTGTGGTCGGATAACCCGGCCGGCAACTGGCTTCAGCTCCCTCGCAACTTCGCCGATGAGCTGTCGGCCGCTGGCCTAGGCGGGCTCTGGTTGCAGGCGGATGGCTGCTGCAGCAGGGCCGCCTGGGTCGCGGTGGAAGTCTCCATCGCTGGCAACGCAGCCCTGGCCCGAGGCTGGCAGACGTTTGCCCGCGTGCTCGGTCTGGGCAGGCGATGCACCCTCCACTTCAAGTATGATGGCAACGCGCCCCTCTACGTGAGGGTGTTTGGAGAGGACGGCCGCCGCATTGGGTGCTGCCTTGAAGACAACGACAGCGACCAGGTGCTCGGTCTTGGTGATGGTCGTGATGAGGGTGAAGGCGAACTTGCTCCCGGCGACGACCGCGGCTTGTCAAGCTACAACGGCTCTTCCTCCGGTGGCAGCTCCTCCAGCGGCAGCTGATCAACCGCCACGCCGCCATGCCCGCCTCGAGGGTGGCGGCGGGTCATCCCGTCGCCGTGCTTCGGTGAAGCGCGAGGTGGAGTCTGGCTGAGCTCGGGAGGACGCCATGGATCCCTCCTCGCGAGCTGCCGCGAGGTGCGTGTTGCTTTTCTTTTGTTTTCCTTCTTTCCTGCATCAAGAGAGACAAGTATGGGGCCCCGCGGGGCGTGCAACAAACTATGATTCCCTAGTTAATATGATGCACTATTGTTTCCTGCTGTGTAATGGCGTCATCGTTGTACGTTGGCATGTAGGAATGACTTAACTTGGTACGCTTGAAATAGTTTCCGCCTCGCGAGGTGACTGCCTCAGGCCTCGCCGGGCATCTTTAGAGCTACAAAAAACTCGTTGAGAGACTATTCTTTTCCGAACCTTGGTCACTAGGGCTGCCGGTGATGGCCCGGTGCTTCGTGTCATGATGCCCGAGGGGCATGGACACAGAGGGGTGCTCCTGCTGTGAACTCAAACAAGAGAGCCTAGCAAAAATCAGAAGAAAAGGGCTTGCGAGGGCGCCCGTACAGCCCCCTCGCAAGGCTTGCGCGAGAGCGCGAATCAGGCAAAGAGCTAAAGACAAAAAATGGAGGTAGGAAGCGATTGAATGGGACCCGCAAAGATCATCAGAAGAACCTTCAATCAAAGTTCAAACAAGGAAGAGCGAGCCAACTGCAGAAAGCAAATGAAAAGCCACGTCCGGCACCTAGTCTAGTCTTCAACATCTTCTCGCCAGCGCGGAGCTAAGTGCTGCCACTGGGCATGGGAAGGAGCCCCCGAGGCCCAAGGGCGGCACTCCTGAGACTCCGGGGCGTGTACAGCCCCACTCATTATTACGTGAGAGTGTCACGGGCGGCGAGCTTCACGGGCACTGGGCCTTCTTCACAGGCACCAGGCCTTTCTTCGGGTGGCGAGCTTCACAGGCACTGGGCCTTCTTCATAGGCACCGGGCCTTTCTTCGGGCGGCGAGCTTCATAGGCACCAGGCCTTCTTCACAGGCACCGGGCCTTTCTTTAGGGGTAAAACTTCCGTAGGTGCTGGATGTTCCAGGCGTTTGGGATGGGTACCCCATCTTGGGTCTCCAGGAGCGCGGCTCCAGGCCTGGAAACGTGGACGACCTTGAACGGGACCTCCCACATGGGTGAGAGCTTGTGCAGCCCTTCCCTTGAGAGCATCCGCCTTAGGACGAGGTCACCTACCTCGAGCGTCCCGGGGCGGATGTTGCGACAGTGATACCGCCACAGCGCCTGCTGGTACCTTGCCGCCCGTAGTATGGCTTCATGGCGGCGTTCCTCCCCCAGCACGAGGTCCATCCCCCGCATGGCGTCCTATTGTGCCTCATCAAATGCTAGGACCCACACGGAGCAACGCCTGACCTCGTGAGGGAGAACCGCTTCAGCTCCGTAGACGAGGAAGAATGGGGTCTCGCCCGTTGGTTTGGTGGCGGTGGTGCAGATGGACCACAGCATGGACTGGAGCTCGTCGTGCCAGCCGCTGCCGCAAGCCTCCAGCTTCTTTTTGAAGGTTCTTGTATTGAGGCCCCTCAGGACCTCCGCATTGGCGCGTTCGCCTGACCGTTGCTCCGGGGGTGCGCCACTGAAGTGTAGCAGATCTGCATTCCAAGGTTAGCACAATATGTTTTGAAGAGATTGCAGGTGAACAGCGAACCATTGTCGGTGATGATGCGGTTAGGGACCCCAAACCGGCTCACGAGGCCCTTGATGAACTTGACCGCGGACCCGGCTGGGATGGTGCAAACGGCTTCCACCTCCGCCCACTTGGTGAACTTGTTGATGGCGACGTAGAGGTAGCGGTAGCCCCCAGGTGCTCGAGGGAATGGGCCCAAGATATCCATCCCCCAGACCGCGAATGGCCACGAGAGCGGGATGGTATGCAGGACCAGTGCTGGCTGATGGATCTCCTTGGTGTGGAATTGGCAAGATTCACAGGACTTCACCAGCTCTGTCGCGTCGTTGAGTGCCGTAGGCCAGTAGAACCCATTATGAAACGCCTTCCAACGAGGGTCCGTGACGACGAGTGGTGTCCGCAATCTCCATCGTGTATGTCGGCCAGCAGCTCATTCCCCTGTTACATGGAGATGTAGCGTAGGGACATGTCATTTGGCCGCTTCCGGTATAACTCACCGTCTTGTATTCAGTAGGCCGTGGCCTGCCTGGTGATAACCCACAAGTGTAGGGGATCGCAACAGCTTTCGAGGGTAAAGTATTCAACCCAAATTTATTGATTCGACAAAAGGGGAGCCAAAGAATATTCTTTAGTATTAGCAGTTGAGTTGTCAATTCAACCACACCTGGATAACTTAGTATCTGCAGCAAAGTATTTAGTAGCAAAAGTGGTATGATAATAAAGGTAACGTTGGCAAAAGTAAAGATAATAGTTTTTGGGTTTTTGTAGTAATTGTAACAGTAGCAACGGAAAAGTAAATAAGCGAAGAACAATATATGAAAAGCTTGTAGGCAATGGATCAGTGATGGATAATTTTGCCGGATGCGATTCCTCATGTAATAGCTATAACATAGGGTGACACAGAACTAGCTCCAGTTCATCAATGTAATGTAGGCATGTATTCCGTAAATAGTCATACGTGCTTATGGAAAAGAACTTGCATGACATCTTTTGTCCTACCCTCCCGTGGCAGCGGGGTCCTAGCGGAAACTAAGGGATATTAAGGCCTCCTTTTAATAGAGAACCGAAACAAAGCATTAGCACTTAGTGAATACATGAACTCCTCAAACTACGGTCATCACCGAGAAGTATCCCGATTATTGTCACTTCGGGGTTGTCGGATCATAACACATAATAGGTGACTATAGACTTGCAAGATAGGATCAAGAACACCCATATATTCATGAAAACATAATAGGTTCAGATCTGAAATCATGGCACTCGGGCCCTAGTGACAAGCGTTAAGCATAGCAAAGTCATAGCAACATCAATCTCAGAACATAGTGGATACTAGGGATCAAACCCTAACAAAACTAACTTGATTACATGGTAAATCTCATCCAACCCATCACCGTCCAGCAAGCATAAGATGGAATTACTCATGCACGGCGGTGAGCATCATGAAATTGGTGAGGGAGGATGGTTGATGATGAAGACGGCGACGAATCCCCGTCTCCGGAGCCCCGAATGGACTCCAGATCATCCCTCCCGAGAGAGATTAGGGCTTGGCAGCGGCTCCGTGTCGTAAAATGCGATGAGACTTTCTGTCTGGTTTTTTTTCTCCCCGAACGTGAATATATGGAGTTGGAGTTGAGGTCGGTGGAGGTCACTCTGTGCATTTGAAAACCGAACCGAAAAACCATACCGAAATAAACTGAACCGAACCGATTTTATGTTTTTTATGGTTGATGGTTTTGGTATGGTATGAACTTTTCATACCGATTTGAACTTTGATTTCTATGGTATATACCGAAAAACCAAACGGTTAACCGAATAAACCGAAGTGAAAAATAAAAATATATTTCTTGAGTTGAACAACCATACAAGTTGTCATTTTTCTTATACATGAGTCAAATTCACCACTAAGCACGTAAATTTCTCTTGTAACATAGTCATTTTTCTCTTTTTAAAATGCTAACGCATCCATAATCATCAAAAATGAATTAATGCATACATCTATACTTATATATATAGTTATATACTATTTGTTTAAAATAGTATGTGTTTTGAGTCATAAATTTGCAAATTATTATTACGTCATTTTCAAATTCGCGTCAACTTTGGTTTTTATGGTATATACCGAAACCATACCGAAATAATTTGGTATATACCAAAACCGAACCATATTTTAATTTCATACCGTATTTACCAAAGTATTAATACTGTACAAACTGAAAAACCGTACAAACCAAACCATGTAAACCAAATAAACCGAACGCACATGCTGAGGTGGAGGTTCAGGGGCAGGCCGTGGGCCCCCTGGTGTATTTCTTTCGCCCAGAAATTCTTATTAATTCCAAAAAGTGCCTTCGTGGATTTTCAGGACATTCCGAGAACTTTTCTTTTCTACACATAAAACAACATCATGGCAGTTCTGCTGAAAACAGCATCAGTCCGGGTTAGTTTCATTCAAATCATGCAAGTTAGAGTCCAAAACAAGGGCAAAAGTGTTTGGAAAAGTAGATACGTTGGAGACGTATCAACTTCCCCAAGCTTAAACCCTTGCTTGTCCTCAAGCAATTCAGTTGATAAACTAAAAGTGATAAAGAAAAACTTTTACAAACTCTGATTGCTCTTGTTGTTGTAAACATGAAAAGCCAGCATTCAAGTTTCAGCAAATATTATGAACTAACCATACTCACAATAACACTTAGGTCTCACAATTACTCATATCAATAGCATAATCAGCTAGGGAGCCATAATAATAGAACTCGGATGACAACACTTTCTCAAAACAGTCATAACATGATTTAACAAAATGGTATCTCGCTAGCCCTTTCTGAGATCGCAAAACATAAATGCAGAGCACCTTTAAAGATCAAGGACTGACTAAACATTGTAATTCATGGTAAAAGAGATCCAGTCATGTCATACCCAACATAAACCAATAATAATGAATGCAAATGACAGTGTGCTCTCCAGCGGGTGCTTTTTAATATGAAGGGTGATGACTCAACATAAAAGTAAATAGATAGGCCCTTCGTAGAGGGAAGCAGGGATTTGTAGAGGTGCCAGAGCTCGATTTTGAAATAGAGATTGAATAACATTTTGAGCGGCATACTTTCACTGTCAACGCAACAACTATGAGATGGTTGTATCTTCCATACTACATGCATTATAGGCAGTTCCCAAACAGAATGGTAAATGTTTATACTCCCCCAACCACCAACAAGCATCAATCCATGGCTTGCTCAAAACAACGTGTGCCTCCAACTAACAACAGCCCTGGGGGAGTTTTGTTTAATTATTTTGATTTGCTTTGATCTTTTTGGATCATGGGACTGGGCATCCCGGTTACCGGCCCTTTCTCGTGAATGAGGAGCGGAGTCCACTCCTCTTGAGAATAACCCACCTAGCATAGAAGATATAGGAAGCCCTAATTGAAACATGAGCTGCTCGAGCATACAAACAGAATTTCATTTGAAGGTTTGGAGTTTGGCACATACAAATTTACTTGGAACGGCAGGTAAATACCGCATATAGGAAGGTATAGTGGACTCATATGGAACAACTTTGGGGTTTATGGAGTTTGGATGCACAAGCAGTATTCCTGCTTAGTACAGGTGAAGGCTAGCAAAAGACTGGGAAGCGACCAATTGAGAGAGCGACAACAGTCGTAAACATGCATTAAAATTAATTTACACCGAGTACAAGCATGAGTAGGATATAATCCACCATGAACATAAATATCATGAAGGCTATGTTGATTTGATTCAACTACATGCGTGAACATGTGCCAAGTCGAGTCACTCAATTCATTTAAAGGAGGATACCATCCCATCATACCACATCATAATCATTCTAAAAGCATGTTGGCATGCAAGGTAAACCATTATAACTCATAGCTAATCAAGCATGGCACAAGCAACTATAATCTCTAAATGTCATTGCAAATATGTTTACTTCATAATAAGCTGACTCAGAAATGATGAACTCATCATATTTACAAAAACAAGAGAGGTCGAGTTCATACCAGCTTTTCTCATCCCAATAAGTCCATCATATATCGTCATTATTGCCTTTCACTCGCACGAACTAACGATGTGTATAATAATAAGAGTGCACGTGCATTGGACTAAGCTGGAATCTGCAAGTATTCAACTCAAGAGAGAAGACAGGGTAATATGGGCTCTAAGTTAAATAAACAATCATGCATATAAGAGCCACTAAACATTTTCAATATAGTCTTCTCGACCCCCAAAGGAAAGAAAAGAAAATAAAACTATTTACACGGGAAAGCTCCCAACAAGTAAGAAGAAGAATAAGAAATCTTTTTGGGTTTTCATTTTAATTCTACTACAAGCATGGAAATTAAACTAACTAATTTTTTTTTGTTTTTCTTAAGGTTTATCAAACACACAAGAAGAAAACTAGAAAAAGAAATTTAAACTAGCATGGATAATACAATGAAAGAGTATGAGCACCGACGACTAGTGTGTGAACATGAATGTAAAGTCGGTGAGAAATATGTACTCCCCAAGCTTAGGCTTTTGGCCTAAGTTGGTCTAGTACCAAGGACCGCCTGGCTGATAACTGTAGTTGTAACTGGGGTCGTACTGAGACGCAGCGGCAACCGCCTCCTGAGCTGCGGCATGTTGGCGAGCTGCCTCCGCTCTCCGCTCGTGTTCAGCTGCTTCCTCCCTGGTAACAACATATCTTCCTTTTGCCTGATAATCAAAAAGGTAGGGAGCAGGAAGAGTAACATGGACGACGTTGCGTCTGTCATAGATTAGTCGATATTGGAGGAATTGTTCATTCCTCCTTAGAAATTGATGATTGACCATAGCTTCATAGTCCAAATAAACAGGAGGTATAATCATATCTCCCTCTCGTGGGGCTATACCAACATAATTAGCCACACGGGTTGCATAAATTCCTCCAAATAAATTTCCCTTTATACTATTATTCTGCAACCTACGTGCAACTATTGCCCCCAAGTTATAACCTTTATATACTAACGCAACACTCTTGAGGACACACTGATCAGGGACGCACATATGACATGCTTCATCCTTACCGTTAATGCATCTACCAATAAAGAGAGCAAAATAATGCAGAGCAGGAAAATGAATGCTCCCTATGGTAGCTTGTGCTATGTCCCTTGATTCTCACACAGTCATACTAGCAAGGAAATCTCTAAATTCAGATTTGTGAGGATCATTAATATTACCCCACTGTGGGAGTTTGCAAGCAGTTGTGAAATCCTCTAAATCCATGGTATAAGATGTATCATAAATATCAAATATGACACTAGGAGAATTACGCGCACAGTTATATTTGAACCTCTGCACAAAGGAATCAGTCAATTGATAATACTGAGGACACTTATCTTGTAAGAACTCCTCCAGCTCGGCATTACGCACATACATGTCAAATTCCTCCTTGAAGCCTGCTTCGACCATAAAATCATTGGATGGCCACTCACAAGCTCGTACATCCGCGTCCCTCGGCAATTCAACATCTTGCTCACGTATAGCAATCCTTGGCCCTTTCTTCACCGAGGAACCACGTTGGTACATTCTCCTAGACATAATTCTTTTTTTGAAAAATTTCTGAAATTTTAGTAACTTCAAAATAAAAGTGCATAAAACTAAACAAGATTGATAGCAACTACTCGTACAAGTGCCTAGAGCCTATATCATGCATTGGAATTGCTTGGGACCTCAAAAATTTAACATGCAAGCTCAAGAACATGGTAACCTATGCAGCAAAAATTTGCAATGAATAAAGCACTAGAACAAAAACTAATTGGACCAATGGAGGAGTCACATACCAAGCAAAAATCTCCCAAAGCAGTTTTGTGAAAGGAGCTTTGAGCAAGGAGATCACAAATCGCAGCAAAATGAGCTAGAACTCGTGCTTGAGCTGGATGGGGATTTTTTTGGGTAGAAGATGAAGTGTGTGGGTGCTGGCATAAATGGAGGGGGCCACCAGGGGCCCACGAGGCAGGGGGGCACGCTCTATAGGGGGGCGCCATACACTCTTGTGACCTGGTGCATGCCCCTCCTGCAGTGTTTTCAGTGCCTAAAATCCTCAAATATTCCATAAAAAATCATACTAAATTTGCAGGGCATTTGGAGCACTTTTATTTTTGGGATATTTTTTAATGCACGGATAATTCAGAAAAAAAGGATAATACTATTTTTGCTTTATTTATTCTAAATAACAGAAAGTAAAAAGTGGGTACAGAAGGTTGTGCCTTCTAGTTTCATCAATCTCATGATCATCAAAATGAATCCACTAACAAGGTTGATCAAGTCTTGTTAACAAACTCATTCTGAATAACATGGAACCGGAGAAATTTGGAATAACACTAAGTTACCTCAACGGGGATATGAAAATCCCCAACAATAAGAATATCATACTTTTTCTTGACAGTTGGGGGAGGAAATTCAAAACCTCTAATAATAATAGTTGGAACGTTTCCAATAGAATTGATGCTATGAACTTGAGATTGTTTCCTTGGAAAGTGTACCGTATGCTCACTACCATTAACATGAAAAGTGACATTTCCTTTGTTGCAATCAATAACAGCCCCTGCAGTATTAAGAAAAGGTCTACCAAGGATAATAGACTGTCAGGACCCCGACTCAATGCCACATCGATCTAGCATGTAACACCTCATATCACTTTGCGGCCTCACGCACGGTATTCCCACGGGTGTCACCTTACCTTTTTCCGAGACCGTTTGCGCCTTTTGGCACACGTATATGATAGTGTCGCTAGCATCCATATGATAAGGAGCCCGGGCTGACATGACTAGTCGTAAACCCAAAGTGGCACAGACTTACAGGGACAGGCATCCATGACCCAGCATCGAATGTGTCGGTCATCAGCAAGTGGGTCCGGGCTGTAGCTCTGGGCTAGCAGGACTCCGGTAAACCGGGCTGTAGTGGGCTAACAGGACTCCGGTACTCAATGCGTGACATTTCCCCGAAGGGACAGACACTGGAACGAAGAAGGACACATGCGGCCAGCCTAAGTGTTCCGGAGCAGTAGCAAGCTACCAAGGCTCAATGGAAACACTGGGAGACATTTCCCGGTAAGAGAGGCTACTAAAGATAAACAACTAGATAGTCAGATCCCACACATACCAAGCATTTCAATCATACACACAATATGCTTGATATGTGCAAATACAACAAGGCATCACAACATGACTCTATGAGACAAGTAAGTATTCATTAGGCTCCGAGGAGCGGGATATTACAAACAGGGGTCTCATGACCCAACATTCAGAGCATACAAATCAAAGCACAGGCGGAAGCTATGATGTCTGAGTATAGACATCTATAAATGAAAAAGGCTGAGAAGCCTGACTATCTACCAGATCATGCCGAGGGCACAAGATCGTAGCTGAGGTAACAAGCTAAACGTCAAAGTTCACGTGGAACTACTAGTGAGACTGAAATCTCTCTCTGCAAAAAACATAAATTAAGCAATGTGAGTACAAATGTACCCAGCAAGACTTACATCAGAACTAACTACATATGCATCATTATCAACAAAGGGGATGGTGGGGTTTAACTGCAGCAAGCCAGCTTTGACTCGGTGGCTATCCTAAACTACGACTGCAAGCAACTCTTTTGAGGAGGCGCACACGAGTCCACATATTGGAACCGCTCCCGTCGCCCTACGAGAACGCCATCCATAGCACTCACGCTTATCTTGCGCATTTTAGAGTATCCACTTTCACTTGTCTATGAACTGATATAAGCAACCCAGAAGTCCTTTACCGCGGACATGGCTATTCGAATAGATGATGTTAACCCTGCAGGGGTGTACTTCTTCATACATGTTTCCACCACTTAGTGTCTGCACACGACATGTGCTCGGCAGACTTCAAGCGAAAGCCGACATGGGTGTAGACCACGACTTACCTAATCACTCAAGTCTCTAGTCCAGGTTTATCGCCTATTCGGGTTCCATCCATGAGGAGATCCGGCCGGAGTTTCGCTCACAGCCCCAAACGATGTGTGCAGGGTTCCCGAGATACCTAACGGGTATCCGGTACACCGTGCCACGTACCTACCGCATCACAGCCCACCCCTACGGTCAGCGCTGTCCACGGCCTCCAGTAAGCTACAAACACCAGAAACTACTTGCAACTCCTGGACAGAGGACTTGGGTGAATAAGAAGTCGAGCGGGGTCATATTTCAGGGCCCAATGTATGGTAGTAGCTGAATCATGGATCACAAACACAGAACTCAGTTCCTAAGGACGGCTTCAATGAGACAACCCACCATGTACTCCTACATGGCCTCTCACCGATACCTTTTACCAAATCATGTTCACACACTTAGCTCACACACAGTAGGACATGCTCACACACCTCTGATTCATTCCCGATGAATTAGACCTGACTCAACTCTAAGCAGTAGCAGGCATGACAAACAAGCATGAATGAGTAGGCACAACAAGGCTCAAACAACTTCTACTCATGCTAGTGGGTTTCATCTATTTACTGTCGCAATGACATGTCATACAGAGGATAAAGGGGTTCAGCTACCGCAGCAAGTAACAGATGAATCATTGTTGTCCTAATGCAGTAAAAGAGAGCAGGGCAAGAGAGTAGGATTGTATCGGAATGAACAAGGGGGTTTTGCTTGCCTGGCACTTCTGAAGATAATATAATTCTTCATCGGTGTCATCGAACAATCGTCGGAACGTCGTCTACTGAGAGGGGACAATTACCGGCAAACAAGAAAGAACACAATCAATGCGATGCAACAATATGATGCATGATAATGACATGGCAATATGCTGGTGTTTTGAGCTAATGCAGTTGTAAGCCAAATTAATTGAAGTGGAATTCAAACAAGGTTAAACTCCAACTCCAAATGTTCTTTCACAAATTACCCTAATCATGATGCATCCTATTCAGTGAGGTTAACTTGTTCAAATATGCATGATCATAGCATAAACAGATTCTTCATATTTTTCTGATCATTTTTCATATATAAATTATTTCATTCTGAGCTACGGTTGAATTTATATGATTTTTAGAAGTTTTAAACATTTTCTGAAAATAATAAATCATTTAAGATTTATTTAAATTCCAGAAAGGAATTATTGCGTCAGCATGACCTCATAGTGACGTCAGCAGGTCAACAGGTCACTGTCCGGTCAAACCTGACAGTGGGTCCCGCGTGTCAGTGTAATTAGTCTAACTAATTTTTAGTTAACACTAATCCTAACCTAATTAACAAGCCGGCCCCACCTGTCATGGACACAGGGGGGGTCCCGCCATGGTCAAAGTGGGTCAAACCCACCGGCGGCTTGACGCCGGCGAGGCCAGCCACAGTGGCGAGCCTCGGGTTTGGCGTGCGGAGCACAGCTTCGGGATGCGGACGCTCGTCCGCATCCAACTGTGGTGGTGGCGCGGCCGGGGAGTGGCCGGAGTGGTGCCGGCGACGAGCTCGGCGGCGGCCGAAGCTCGGGTGCAAGTGGGGATGGGGCTGCGGTGCGCAAACAAGCGCGGCGAGGTGCCACGGAGGCTCTACGCGATGCGGGGAGCGCGTTGGGCGCATGCCCGGCACCAAATGGTCACCGGAGCATCACCGGCGACGAGTGCGGGCGGCGGCGCGTGCGGTTGGATGTGGTGCGGCAGCTACGGTATGCGAGAGAGGGAGCGGAGAGGGGGAGCAGGAGCAGGAGCTCACGGCGGTTGCGACGAGGCGAACGGCGAGCTCGGGGATGCATCGAAGCGAGCGGGGCAGCGAGGCGGATCTCCGGCGGCCGAGGAGGAGAAAAGCATCAGGGCGGCGCTTCGGGGCCCTTCCGGTCGTGTGGCTCGGTGAGGAGGTAGGGAGCGAGGTGGCGGAGCTTTGGGAGGCGCCGGGAAGGCGAGGCGGTGGCTGTGGCCGCGGCGAACGGCGTCGGTGGCGACGGGCTCCGCTCGGGAGAGAGCCAGGGAAGGGGAGAGTCTACGGGCGAGGGAGAGAGGGGTCAGGGGGGGTGCTTGGGGCTCGGGGGAGGCGTCCAGAGCGTCGGGGAAGGAGAGTGGCAAGAAGAAGGTGGCTCGGCGCGTGCCGGCGTGCGGTGGCCACACGCCTCGCGTCCTTCTGGCGCGAGGTGGGAGACAGTGGCGGTTCGGTGGGCTGAGCCGCTGGAATTGGGCCAGGTGGGCTGAGAGGTGAGCGCCAGGTAGGGTTTCTCTCCTCTCTGCTTTTCCTATTTCTGTTGTTTTTTTTATATATTTTGTTCTGTGTTGTTTTAGTTTAGTAAAATACTAAACCATTTTATAAAATCCTGAAAATAGTTATGTGGCTAAAACTAAAATATACCAAACCACATAAAATGTTCCAGTATTATTGGACATATATTATTTATATATCAAATATATATCCAATGCAAATAGTTATTGAATTAATTCAAAGGCCCAAAATAAATGTTTCAGTCACTCCAAAAATATTGGTTTGCATTTTATTCTTGCCAATATTTTTCAAAGCTGAAAAGGAACATTTCCTTGGAAACATTTGAAGCAATTTTTAATGTTGATCATCTTTTTTTTAAATGATTTCTGAGGCTCTCCAATTCCCCAATTCAAATTTAAAGAAATTTAGACATGATGCATGGATGCAATGCCACTAGTTACAAGCAAGCTCTAGGGCTGTGACAACTCACCCCCACTAAACAAGAATCTCGCCCCAAGATTCAAGACGTGAGGTAAGAGGAAAAGGGAAGTCACAACTATCATAATCTTCATGATCCATTTGCCCTTCTCAAAGAGGTTGATTCATTCCTTCACTTTGGTCTTGACGTCTTTGCTTTCGAGATCTTCACTCGACACAACAACAGAAAGAAGGGGGAAACCCTACGGGATTTACTCTTCTTGAAGATCGAGCAACTCAAGATCAAGTCACAGAGTAAGACATAGCATCATCTCTCAAGCTGGGACACGAAGCACACATCTAAAGGGATGGAGTGGAACAGATGACGAAGGTTCACTAGGTAGGCAATAATTGCACACCTAAGAAGGTGGTGAACGGTTGTCAACATAGCGAGGAGTTGAGTTGCCATGATACCTCAGCGAGACATCCTGGAGGGGGGGGGGGGGTGATTCGTAGATATATCCCCTTAAGTGGCAAAAAGAATTACCTTTGATTCAGGATCATTGAAACTCTTTATACCAGCTTAAGCCAAATCACAATCGATCATTTGGAGGAGGTCGGTAGAATGGCATACTCGGACTTGGATGATGTGGATTACCTTGTTGAAGACAACGTAATGGATGAATTTGCTTACCACCGGAAATGGAAGAGACCCATGGTAGAATGGCACAGTGGCGGTGCAAGCTGGGAACAAAATGCAAATGCTGGGAATGATTCTGGTAACTGGGGAAGAACCCAACAATAGAGAGTGAATTCACTGTTTGAAAAGGTCATAGCATTGCCGAGGGAACTGAGAGCATCCCAGTTAGTGTCGATGATAACACCTAGCGCTTGTGCGTGCTCTCAAGAACTTGAGCATTTCCATAATCATCAGGGTTTTACCAACATCCATGTCAAGGGTGCTGACAACACAACATACTACCATGATGACCAGCGATGGACGATGCAGATGCAAAGGAGGATAACACTTTCTCATATTTCACCTTAGCGAGGCCAAGGGGACGAAATCTGGATGATCGACCGAGAGACATTTAGCACTCCGCTTCTAATGTTCTCCTTGATGTACTAGCATATCCCATTCCTTGAAATGGTCTGGTATCTAGAACATCAGGTAAAGGTCGTGCTTCGGAAACACTAAAATCATAAGGCATAGCTAGGGGTAAATCCTACGAAGTCCTTATGGGGAGGTGGCCAACTTCCTCAAACAAGATACTATAATAATAGGTCTACCGGATGGGTGTGTTGGCCACGACATCCACCTTGCCGGTTATCGAGAGACCAATATTATAGTTCTTGGGAAATGTTCCAACCATCACATCTGCCTGAGATTCAGATCTGGTTGGTGTCAGGATATCCCAGACTCATCAAGTCTAGAAAGAAAAATGAAAGTTTGCAACACAAATCGACGAGATAATGTTGCGGGATTCTCGGGGAGTGAGCTACGGTAGCAAGCTCCAAAACATGAGCTGGTTCTGCTACAACATGTGAACATGTTGTCCGAGACAAGCATGACCACACAGTAGTCTTATAATAAAACACTACCGAGTTCAGGAGGGAAACCATCATCGAGGATATCGAAGTCCTTGCATAAGTCTTGCTCTTAAGAAGGAACTCCTTCTCAAATCAATCAGTGGCTTGATGTGCTAGGGGATACATATGGAATGAGGATGATTAGTCTATCAGACCATAGAATACTTCGCACATGCATGACTGACTTGGGATGATTCCAGAGGAGCAAAAACAAACTTTCTCGAATTCACGGCGGCAACTTACATCAAATGCACATGAATTAAAGGAAGTCACTACCTTCATCCAAACATATGCTTCATAAACAAAACACGAAGAAATGCTTACACAAGTTTCCAACACTAGGTTGATGTTCAACATGACTCATGGGGGAGACAAAATGCTGCTGATGGGCTCAACAACAACTCAACGGAATTTCCATATCACTGGACTTCCACCATCATGTGAACACGGTGATAGTATTGGTCATACCAAAGGATGTAATGGTATATGCTCGAGGGATCAACCACGAGTAAGACAACATTACGAGCATCGTTGGTACTAATTTGATTTGACGATAGCCCACACTCAAATCAAGGATTGATAAGACAATAGTTCCAGCAACTGATCACAGGGACCAATCGATGAAGATATCATCTTTCTTCAACACACACTACACAAGAATATCCCTTTGGAACGAACTAAGTTAGGCAAGCTTTTATCTTCCAATTCTCCAAGTTGTTGTCTAGCTTAACCAACTAGCTCCGGGATATCTAACACAGATTCTTGGAGAAAGGGTGGTTCACAAGAAACCAGCTTGATCACGAGCTCAACATAACAGTCAGGAAACAACCCGGTAACACTTTCAAGAAGATATTTGGAAAGTCACAAACCACCGTTATGTTACTAAGCTCGAGAACAATCTTGCTTTTGAGGGCAAGACGACATGATCAAATAAGTGAGGACTTGAAATAATTCCTAACTCATTGGTCGAGGAGTGCACCTGAAATAGGGACTAGGTAGCACAATCAGTCTTAGGGTGATGATTCAATAATCAACACGCTAAGAATGAGGTTATCGTCCATTTAACTACCAAGCAACAGAGTTGCTAGCAGTATTGATTTCACACGCCATGATTCATTTGTCGGCATTCCGGTTACAATAACACAAGAACCGAGGAATGAACAATGATGGCAAGAAGTATCACTGTACCAAGAGTTCATAGGATGGTGTGCAATTCCTATAACAATCCCGATATAAAAGATGGTAATACTCCAAGGTAGAGCAGAACAAAAGCTGGATTAGCAATTTGTTCTGCGGAGCACAACTTCTTGACCCAATCCTGGATATGGAAGAGGTACTGGAGTTTGTTTCTCCTAGTCATTCCGCGATAGAATGGCTTGACGGACCACAAGAATAATAAGCATCGATAACACGAATGCACAATTACTCCTGACTATCAATTGATAGACGAAGGTCGGAATACGAATGAAGAGGGACAACTCAAGGGGACATATATCCTTTCGAGTTGTGGATGCATAGATTAATATGTCAAACCAAGTTCAACAGGTTTCTTCCAGATAACCCATGCAAGGAAGTAGGACTGGCAGAGTCATGATTTATGAATGGAGAACTTCTCAAGACTACTCTGATTGTGATCTTTTGATCCAATAAACATCTGCCATAAGCGGTTCATAGTATTTGGAAGAAGGAAATACCACGGACCTCGAGGACTATCGCAAGTTACTAATATCCTAAAGGAACTAGCAAACACTATCAACATGAAGTAAGTAGAGTGAATCTCGGGTTCAGAAACCCAAAAGTAGAATACCTACTACTAAGTGGCATCACGGGATGCTTTCGAGAAGAAAGGCCAGAATCATCACACTGGAACACAAGTTATGGCTAAATTATTAGATGACCCCCTAAGACACCTAGGGTCATAATAAGAACTCCAACATATATGTCAAGGCAACAGAGTACCTCAACTCACCGATTAGTGTGATTAACCTGGCCCAAAGGAACATAAAAACCAGAGGGAAAGGACTTGCAAGTGCATCAGATTGTTTAGAAACCTGGGATGACTCGGACAGCATAACGGTTGTAAATGCTCAAAAAGATTTGAGACAATCACAAAAATGGTGGCATAACCACTCAGAAGCACAATATCAAGGTTTCGAGATCATCAGTTAACATACAGAAGTAGTAGGAACTGGACTGAGGCTTAAGTCCAATAGTTCTATAGGTCTACGGATTAGTAACACGTGATCCTGATAGAAAGAAGAGAAAGCCTAGTTCCTTAACCCCGTAGAAATGATACGATGACTGAGATCAGAAGGGCATGAGGTATAAGGAGTAAAAAGAGCCTTACGTTCCATCCCACAATCAATTCCCTTACATAACTAAAGCATTTCTAGACTCGACTTCGACCAGTTTGGCTTGGTAATCCTACAGGCAGTCAAGCTCTGATACCAAACGCTGTCACGACCCCGACTCAATGCCACATCGATCTAGCATGTAACACCTCATATCACTTTGCGGCCTCACGCACGGTATTCCCACGGGTGTCACCTTACCTTTTTCCGGGACCGTTTGCGCCTTTTGGCACACGTATATGATAGTGTCGCTAGCATCCATATGATAAGGAGCCCGGGCTGACATGACTAGTCGTAAACCCAAAGTGGCACAGACTTACAGGGACAGGCATCCATGACCCAGCATCGAACGTGTCGGTCATCAGCAAGTGGGTCCGGGATGTAGCTCTGGGCTAGCAGGACTCCGGTAAACTAGGCTGTAGCGGGCTAACAGGACTCCGGTACTCAATGCGTGACATTTCCCCGAAGGGACAGACACTGGAATGAAGAAGGACACATGCCGGCCAGCCTAAGTGTTCCGGAGCAGTAGCAAGCTACCAAGGCTCAATGGAAACACTAGGAGACATTTCCCGGTAAGAGAGGCTACTAAAGATAAACAACTAGATAGTCAGATCCCACACATACCAAGCATTTCAATCATACACACAATATGCTTGATATGTGCAAATACAACAAGGCATCACAACATGACTCTACGACACAAGTAAGTATTCATTAGGCTCCGAGGAGCGGGATATTACAAACAGGGGTCTCATGACCCAACATTCAGAGCATACAAATCAAAGCACAGGCGGAAGCTATGATGTCTGAGTATAGACATCTATAAATGAAAAAGGCTGAGAAGCCTGACTATCTACCAGATCCTGCCGAGGGCACAAGATCGTAGCTGAGGTAACAAGCTAAACGTCAAAGTTCACGTGGAACTACTAGTGAGACTGAAATCTCTCTCTGCAAAAAACATTAATTAAGCAACGTGAGTACAAATGTACCCAGCAAGACTTACATCAGAACTAACTACATATGCATCATTATCAACAAAGGGGATGGTGGGATTTAACTGCAGCAAGCCAGCTTTGACTCGGTGGCTATCCTAAACTACGACTGCAAGCAACTCTTTTGAGGAGGCACACACGAGTCCACATATTCACCAACCAATACACCACTATGGAACCGCTCCCGTCGCCCTACGAGAACGCCATCCATAGCACTCACGCTTATCTTGCGCATTTTAGAGTATCCACTTTCACTTGTCTATGAACTGATATAAGCAACCCAGAAGTCCTTTACCGCAGACACGACTATTCGAATAGATGATGTTAACCCTGCAGGGGTGTACTTCTTCATACATGTTTCCACCACTTAGCGTCTGCACACGACATGTGCTCGGCAGACTTCAAGCGAAAGCCGACGTGGGTGTAGACCATGACCTACCTAATCACTCAAGTCTCTAGTCCAGGTTTATCGCCTATTCGGGTTCCATCCATGAGGAGATCCGGCCGGAGTTTCGCTCACAGCCCCAAACGATGTGTGTAGGGTTCCCGAGATACCTAACGAGTATCCGGTACACCGTGCCACGTACCTACCGCATCACAGCCCACCCCTACGGTCAGCGTTGTCCACGGCCTCCAGTAAGCTACAAACACCAGAAACTACTTGCAACTCCTGGACAGAGGACTTGGGTGAATAAGAAGTCGAGCGGGGTCATATTTCAGGGCCCAATGTATGGTAGTAGCTGAATCATGGATCACAAACACAGAACTCAGTTCCTAAGGACGGCTTCAATGAGACAACCCACCATGTACTCCTACATGGCCTCTCACCGATACCTTTTACCAAATCGTGTTCACACACTTAGCTCACACACAGTAGGACATGCTCACACACCTCTGATTCATTCCCGATGAATCAGACCTGACTCAACTCTAAGCAGTAGCAGGCATGACAAACAAGCATGAATGAGTAGGCACAACAAGGCTCAAACAACTCCTACTCATGCTAGTGGGTTTCATCTATTTACTGTGGCAATGACAGGTCATGCAGAGGATAAAGGGGTTCAGCTACCGCAGCAAGTAACAGATGAATCGTTGTTGTCCTAATGCAGTAAAAGAGAGCAGGGCAAGAGAGTAGGATTGTATCCGAATGAACAAGGGGGGTTTGCTTGCCTGGCACTTCTGAAGATAATATAGTTCTTCATCGGTGTCATCGAACAATCGTCGGAACGTCGTCTACTGAGAGGGGACAATTACCGGCAAACAAGAAAGAACACAATCAATGCGATGCAACAATATGATGCATGATAATGACATGGCAATATGCTGGTGTTTTGAGCTAATGCAGCTGTAAGCCAAATTAATTGAAGTGGAATTCAAACAAGGTTAAACTCCAACTCCAAATGTTCTTTCACAAATTACCCTAATCATGATTCATCCTATTCAGTGAGGTTAACTTGTTCAAATATGCATGATCATGGCATAAACAGATTCTTCATATTTTTCTGATCATTTTTCATATATAAATTATTTCATTCTGAGCTACGGTTGAATTTATATGATTTTTAGAAGTTTTAAACATTTTCTGAAAATAATAAATCATTTAAGATTTATTTAAATTCCAGAAAGGAATTATTGCGTCAGCATGACCTCATAGTGACGTCAGCAGGTCAACAGGTCACTGTCCGGTCAAACCTGACAGTGGGTCTCGCGTGTCAGTGTAATTAGTCTAACTAATTTTTAGTTAACACTAATCCTAACCTAATTAACAGGCCGGCCCCACCAGTCATGGACACAGGGGGGTCCCGCCGTGGTCAAAGTGGGTCAAACCCACCGGCGGCTTGACGCCGGCGAGGCAAGCCGCGGTGGCGAGCCTCGGGTTTTGCCCACAGGGCTCGGTTTGGCATGCGGAGCACAGCTTCGGGATGCGGACGCTCGTCCGCATCCAACTGTGGTGGTGGCGCGGCCGGGGAGTGGCCGGAGTGGTGCCGGTGACGAGCTCGGCGGCGGCCGAAGCTCGGGTGCAAGTGGGGATGGGGCTGCGGTGCGCAAATGAGCGCGGCGAGGTGCCACGGAGGCTCTACGCGATGCGGGGAGCGCGTTGGGCGCATGCCCGGGACCAAATGGTCACCGGAGCATCACCGGCGACGAGTGCGGGCGGCGGCGCGTGCGGTTGGATGTGGTGCGGAAGCTACGGCGTGCGAGAGAGGGAGCGGAGAGGGGGAGCAGGAGCAGGAGCTCACGGCGGTTGCGACGAGGCGAACGGCGAGCTCGGGGATGCATCGGAGCGAGCGGGCGGCGAGGCGGATCTCCGGCGGCCGAGGAGGAGAAAAGCATCGGGGCGGCGCTTCGGGGCCCTTCCGGTCGTGTGGCTCGGTGAGGAGGTAGGGAGCGAGGTGGCGGAGCTTTGGGAGGCGCCGGGAAGGCGAGGCGGTGGCTGTGGCCGCGGCGAACGGCGTCGGTGGCGACGGGCTCCGCTCGGGAGAGAGCCAGGGAAGGGGAGAGGCTACGGGCGAGGGAGAGAGGGGTCAGGGGGGGTGCGTGGCGCTCGGGGGAGGCGTCCAGAGCGTCGGGGAAGGAGAGCGGCAAGCAGGAGGTGGCTCGGCGCGTGCCGGCGTGCGGTGGCCACACGCCTCGCGTCCTTTTGGCGCGAGGTGGGAGACGGTGGCGGTTCGGTGGGCTGAGCCGCTGGAATTGGGCCAAGTGGGCTGAGAGGTGAGCGCCAGGTAGGGTTTCTCTCCTCTCTCCTTTTCCTATTTCTGTTGTTTTTTTTATATTTTGTTCTGTGTTGTTTTAGTTTAGTAAAATACTAAACCATTTTATAAAATCCTGAAAATAGTTATGTGGCTAGAACTAAAATATACCAAACCACATAAAATGTTCCAGTATTATTGGACATATATTATTTATATATCAAATATATATCCAATGCAAATAGTTATTGAATTAATTCAAAGGCCCAAAATAAATGTTTCAGTCACTCCAAAAATATTGGTTTGCATTTTATTCTTGCCAATATTTTTCAAAGCTGAAAAGGAACATTTCCTTGGAAACATTTGAAGCAATTTTTAATGTTGATCATCTTTTTTTTAAATGATTTCTGAGGCTCTCCAATTCCCCAATTCAAATTTAAAGAAATTTAGACATGATGCATGGATGCAATGCCACTAGTTACAAGCAAGCTCTAGGGTTGTGACATAGACATACTATCGTCCTCGGGAATATTAAGAATAACAAAGTCCGTTAAGATAGTGGCATTTGCAACCACAACAGGCACATCCTCACAAATACCGACAGGTATAGCAATTGATTTATCAGCCATTTGCAAAGATATGTCAGTAGGTGTCAACTTATTCAATTCAAGTCTACGATATAAAGAGAGAGGCATTACACTAACACCGGCTCCAAGATCACATAAAGCAGTTCTAACATAGTTTCTTTTAATGGAGCATGGTATAGTTGGTACACCCGGATCTCCAAGTTTCTTTGGTATTCCACCCTTAAAAGTGTAATTAGCAAGCATGGTGGAAATCTCAACTTCCGGTATCTTTCTTTTATTTGTAATGATATCCTTCATATACTTAGCATAAGGATTTACTTTAAGCATATCAGTTAAGCGCATACGTAAGAAAGTATGTCTAATCATTTCAGCAAAGCGCTCAAAATCCTCATCATCATTTGTCTTGAATGGTTTAGGAGGAAAGGGCATGGGTTTCTGAACCCATGGTTCTCTTTCTTTACCGTGCTTCCTAGCAACAAAATCTCTCTTATCATAACGTTGATTCTTTGATTGTGGGTTATCAAGATCAACAGCAGGTTCAATCTCTACATCATTGTCTTTGCTAGGTTGAGCATCAACATGAACATTATCATTAACATTATCACTAGGTTCATGTTCATCACCTGATTGTGTTTCAGCATCAGAAATAGAAATATCATTGGGATTCTCAGGTGTGTCTATAGTAGGTTCACTAGAAGCATGCAAAGTTCTATCATTTTTCTTTTTCTTCTTTTTAGAAGAACTAGGAGCCTCTATATTATTTCTCTGAGAATCTTGCTTGATTCTCTTAGGGTGGTCTTCAGGATACAAAGGTTCCTGAGTCATTCTACCAGTTCTAGTAGCCACTCTAACAGCAAAGTCATTTTATTATTTAATTCATCAATCAAATCATTCTGAGCTTTAAGTACTTGCTCAGCTTGAGTAGCAACCATAGAAGCATATTTGCTAACGCGGTGAAGTTCATCTTTAACTCTAGCCAGATTATCACCTACGCGTCCTATCTCGAAAGAATTATTCTTTAACTCTCTACCAACATAAGCATTAGAACTTTCTTGTCTAGCCAGAAAGTCATCAAATTCGTCTAAGCATGGGCTATGAAATTTAGTAGAGGGTATTTCAACTTTATCATATCTATAGAGATAATTTACCTTTACTACCTGTGTCGGGTTATCAAGACAATGTGGTTCTTTAGGCGGTAAATTAATACCATGTATTTCTTCAATAGGAGGTAAATTCTTAACATCTTCAGCTTTAATACCTTTTTCTTTTATTGATTTCTTTGCCTCTTGCATATCTTCAGGACTGAGAAATAAAGCACCTCTCTTCTTTGGAGTGGGTTTACGAATAAGCTCAGGAGTTGGATCAATTGGTTCAGGAATTACTTCAAGAACTGGCTCGGGAAGAGTCCAACTATTTTCATTAGTCAACATATTATTCATTAGTATTTCAGGTTCGTCGACTTTTCTTTCCCTGAAAACACAACCAGCACAACTATCCAAGTAGTCCTTGGAAGCATTAGTTAGTCCATTATAAAAGATATCATGTATTTCATTTTTCTTAAGAGGATGATCAGGCAAAGCATTAAGTAACCGGAGAAGCCTCCCCCAAGCTTGTGGGAGACTCTCTTCTTTGATTTGCACAAAATTATATATTTCCCGCAAGGCAGCTTGTTTCTTATGAGCAGGGAAATATTTAGCAGAGAAGTAATAAATCATATCCTGGGGACTACACACACAACCAGGAGCAAGAGAATTATACCAAGTCTTAGCATCACCCTTTAATAATAAATAGCAAGACTTCTCATCATTAGTAAACAGGGTGGCTATATCATTCAACTTGGTAAGATGTGCCACAACAGTTTCAGATTCAAGGCCATAAAAAGGATTAGATTCAACTAAAGTAATAATATCGGGATCAACAGAGAATTCATAATCCTTATCAGTAACACAAATAGGTGAAGTAGCAAAAGCAGGATCAGGTTTCATTCTAGCATTAAGAGACTGCTGCTTCCATTTAGCTAATAATTTCTTAACATCATTTCTATCATTGCAAGCAAGAATTTCCATAGCAGCTGTTTCATGCATAACATAACCTTTAGGAACAATAGGTAATATATAATCATTGGGGGGACCTTCATCATCACTATCATCAGTAATAGGATCTTCAGTAATTTTATTCCCCCTAAATCTAGCAAGTTGTTCATCTAGAAATTCACCTAATGGCAAAGTAGTATCACGCACAGAAGTAGTTTCATCATGCATAGCAGAAGTGGCATCATCAATAACATGCGACATATAAGAATTGATAGTAGTAGCTGTTTTAGGTGTCGCAAGCTTACTAATAACGGAAGGAGAATCTAGTGCAGAGCTAGATGGCAGTTCCTTACCTACCCTCGTAGTTGAGGGCAAAATCTTGGTTTTAGCGTCTTTCAAGTTCTTCATAGTGATCAACAGATATAAATCCCAAGTGACTCAGAGAATTGAGCTATGCTCCCCGACAACGGTGCCAGAAATTAGTCTTGATAACCCACAAGTATAGGGGATCGCAACAGCTTTCGAGGTTAGAGTATTCAACCCAAATTTATTGATTTGACACAAGGGGAGCCAAAGAATATTCTTGAGTATTAGCAGTTGAGTTGTCAATTCAACCACACCTGGATAACTTAGTATCTGCAGCAAAGTGTTTAGTAGCAAAAGTGGTATGATAGTAATGGTAACAGTAGCAAAAGTAAAGATAAATGTTTTGGGGGTTTTGTAGTAGTTGTAACAGTAGCAACGGAAAAGTAAATAAGTGAAGAACAATATGTGAAAAGCTCGTAGGCAATGGATCAGTGATGGATAATTATGCCGGATGCGATTCCTCATGCAATAGTTATAACATAGGGTGATATAGAACTAGCTCCAATTCATCAATGTAATGTAGGCATGTATTCCGTAAATAGTCATACGTGCTTATGGAAAAGAGCTTGCATGACATATTTTGTCCTACCCTCCTGTGGCAGCGGGGTCCTAGCGGAAACTAAGGGATATTAAGGCCTCCTTTTAATAGTGAACCGGACCAAAGCATTAACACATAGTGAATACATGAACTCCTCAAACTACGGTCACCACCGAGAAGTGTCCCGATTATTGTCACTTCGGGTTGTCGGATCATAACACATAATAGGTGACTATAGACTTGCAATATAGGATCAAGAACACATATATATTCATGAAAACACAATAGGTTCATATCTGAAATCATGGCACTCGGGCCCTAGTGACAAGCATTAAGCATAGCAAAGTCACAGCAACATCAATCTCAGAACATAGTGGATACTAGGGATCAAACCCTAACAAAACTAACTTGATTACATGGTAAATCTCATCCAACCCATCACTGTCCAGCAAGCCTATGATGGAATTACTCACGCACGGCGGTGAGCATCATGAAATTGGTGATGGAGGATGGTTGATGATGACGACGGCGACGGATCCCCCTCTCCGGAGCCCCGAACGGACTCCAGATCAGCCCTCCCGAGAGAGATTAGGGCTTGGCGGCGGCTCCGTGTCGTAAAACACGATGAAACTTTCTCCTTGATTTTTTTCTCCCCGAGACGGTATATATGGAGTTGGAGTTGAGGTCAGAGGAGCACCAGGGGGCCCACGAGATAGGAGGGCGTGCCCTAGTGGGCGCGTCCCCCTGTCTCATGGACAGCCCGTGGCCCCCTTGGCCTTGATTCATTCGCGAAAAATTCTTATTTATTCTGAAAAGTGCCTCCGTGGATTTCCAGGACATTCCGAGAACATTTCTTTTCTACACATAAAACAACATCATGGCAGTTCTACTGAAAACAGCGTCAGTCCGGGTTAGTTTCATTCAAATCATGCAAGTTAGAGTCCAAAATAAGGGCAAAAGTGTTTGTAAAAGTAGATAAGTTGGAGACGTATCAGTGAGCGAGGATGAGGTCGCGTTGTTCCTCCCAGGAAGCCACATAAGACACCGGCAGGTTGAGCAGCCAAGCGCGCGGAACGCTAGTGAGGGCCATGGGAAGCGAGTTGGACATGACCTTGTTGTCGCCCCCGGCCTTGAGGACGGCCTCTTTGTATGCCAGCAAGAAAACCAACGGGTCCGCTGTGCCGTCGTAGCGCGGCGGCATCTCTGGCTTGAACTTATGTGGCCACTGCACCTGCCGTAAGGCGGGGGGCCAAGGCTCGGAGCCCCCTGGACCCAGCGCTGGCGCCGGCCGCCGGAGCCAGAAGCACGATGTCCCCCATGAGGGCGAAGCGCGGTGTTGGTGGAGAGCGGGTTGACGGAAGGAAGAGCTCTGGCGCACCGCCTACCTGGCGCGCCAAATGTCGGATATCGGGTTCCGGCAAAACCCTTAAGGTTTGAACACTGGGGTGCGCACGAAGATTTCCTCCTACCGAAACACGCCCTCAGCCTCACCGCGATCTCTAAGCTAGCACGATGAACTCACAACAGAAGGGACACAAGGTTTATACAGGTTCGGGCCACCGTTGTGGTGTAATACCCTACTCCTGTGTGTGGTGTGGTGGATTGCCTCTTGGGCTGATGATGAATAGTACAAGGGAAGAACAGCCTCGCGAGGAGAGGTGTTCTTGTGCTTGGTGGTTTGCTCGGGGAGGAATTGATCCGTCCCTTCTACTGTGGTGGCTAGCCCTATTTGTAGAGGCCCTGGACCTCTCCCCAAATATTGAGCGGGAAGGGATCCAACAATGCCCATTTTGAAAGGGGACAGCTAATACAAGCTATCCTGACTAAAGGTGGTCTTTGCCTGTCAAAGGCACTGGTGGTGACGCCGTCTTGGGATCCATGATGACCTCCGTCTTGCGGTCCTGCTGGTCTTGGTCTTGTTGCACAGATATGTAAAGCTTTGCTTGATGCCTCGGTACTCCGCGCCTGCGCTTGCCCCTTAGCACTAAAGGGGAAACAAGGACACTACACGCGCTGGCGCCCGTCTGGCCTTGGTCGTCATGGCTTGCGTCATGGGGACCTCGCGAGGTACCCCTTGCCTTGATGTCTCCGCCTCCCTCACGAGCATGCCTGGTGAGGCCGCTCCTGAGGGGGCCTTGTGTCATCCGCCCCACGAGGCTTGGCCCCTCGCGAGGGTCTTGAGCGTTGGCTGATGAAGACGGGCCGTACTGGGCCACCGGTCGAGCCACGCCGCGGGCAGGCAAGTCTGGGGACCCCCGTTCCCAGAACACCGACAGGGGCGTCGATCGAGGCACCCACCGCGGAGGGCCCTGAGCTCCTGACAATCATTGGTGTTGTGGCTGTGAACATTGTGGAAGACGCAGAATGGTCGGTTGCTCTTGGATGACTCGGGGTGGTCGCAGCCATGCTTCATCTCTGGTTTGGCCGCAAGCACGGCCGGCCCCTTGTGCTTCACGTCCTTGGTCTTGGCCTTCTTGTCTTCCTGATCAGCATCGGGGAGCTCAAGGAGGGAGAGGCGCCCCTCCTCAGCCCTTGCGCACTTGTTTGCCATGTTGAACATCTCCAGAATTGTGCAGAGATCCTCATGGATAGCGAACTCCTCCTTCATATTGACATCGTGGACGCCATCGGTGAATGCTGAAATGATGGCCTCGTCCGATACCTTGGGGATCTTGAGGCGAACGTTGTTGAAGCACTGGATATACTTCTGCAGGGTCTCTCTAGGTTGCTGCTTGATGCGATGCAGGTCACCAGCGGCCGGAGGACGGTCGCGAGTGCCCTAGAAGTTGGCGATGAGGCGACTGCGCATATCCTCCAAGGAAGAAACCGACCCCTCGGGTAGGTTCAGGAGCCAAGAATGTGTGCCATCCTTGAGGGCCATCGGGAACCTATTTGCCATGATCTTCTCATCACCGCTGGCCGCCTCAATGCTCAGCTCGTAGAGCTGCAAGAACTCGGTGGGGTCGGCGGTGCCATCGTAGCACGGAGGCAGATCAGGATTGAACTTGCTTGGCCAGACGATGTTGCAGAGCTCCGGAGTGAACGCGCGGCATCTTGCCGTGGCCACTGGAGGTCGTCGAGGGGGTGGAAACTGATCCTGGTGCACGCGCAGCGCCACCTCCTACGGCGGTACGTGGGCCTGGTGCTGGGGTGCTGGAAGTACGTGCGCTTCTCCTTGAGGTCGCTGCACCACCTGGCAGCTCACGTCCTCCCGGGCTGGCGCGGGGCGCAGCGGGTTGCGTCGTGGTGCCGCACGCCTTGGTCCGATGATGGCGCCCTAGGCCGGAGGTGGTGGAGCATCCCCGTGCGCCACGTCGCCCACTGCAGGAGGTTGTTGGGGCAGTGAGTGAGCCATGTCGGTGGAGCCCCCGTGTGCCAGACTGATGAGCTCAGTGATCCGCTCGAGCCACTCCTCGTACAGGTCACCCACCGGGCGGTAGCGAAGGAGCTCTCGCGCCATGAGCAGAGCGGCCTGCGCGTCTGCCTAGCCGCGACGTGCGTGGGATGACGACGCTGCTGGGGTCAGTGACGGAGTAGCGGTGCGCCCGTCACGACGCACCGTCGGGTCAGCGATGAAGCTTGCTGCTCGTGGCCGGCAGGGCCCATGGCGATATTTGCCACTGGAGACAGAGCGCGATGGGCACAGCCATCGCCCGCTGGAGCCGTCTGAGCGACGCGGGCGGCGACTGCGGCCTGACGCTTGGCGCGAGCTTGTCGTGCGTCGGCCATAGAGGTGTCGGAGTGGCGGTGGATCGATCGACGGAAGAGAAGATCCAACGCACCCCTACTTAGCGCGCCAAATGTCAGATTACGGGTTCCGCAAACCCTTGAGAGGTTCGAACTTTGGGGTGCGTGCGGAGATCTCAACCTACCCAGCCTGCCTACTCGCGATCCTCCTAAGCCTAGCGTGTCAAGCTCAAAGACACAAAGAGACACATCAATTTATCCTGGTTCGGGCCACCTTGCGGTGTAATACCCTACTCCGGCGTTTTGGTGGATTGCCTCGGAGGGCTAAGGATGAACTAGTCCAGTGGATGAACTGGCCTTAGGAGGTGAGGTGTTCTTGAGCTCAAGGGAGCTGGTGTGGTGTGAGCTAGTTTGGCTTGTCCTGCCTCTATGATGGTGGCTAGTCCTATTTATAGTGGCCTTGGTCCTCTTCCCAAATGTTGGCGGGAAGGGATCCCACAACGGCCTGATTTGAAAGGGGACAAGTAGTACAACTTATCCTGACAAAAGTAGTCTGCGAAAGGCCTCTGGCCATGACGCTGCAGTGGGCTCATCGATGACCTTCATCCTGCCGTCATGACGGTCTTGGTCTCGTTGCACCAGAATGGAAACCTTTGGCTGATTCCTCGGGACTCCACGCCTGTGGCTTGCCTCCTTTGCACCAAAGAGGAAACTTGTGCTCTGCGCCCGCCAGGCCTTGGTCATCATGGCTCACGTCAGCTGAGCCTCATGAGGTAAACCCTGCATAGAACTCTCCGCCCCTCGTGAGCCACCCTAAGGAGGCCGATTCCCTTAGGGGTCTTGGCATTGCCTGCCTCGCGAAGCTTGGCCCCTCACGAGGGTCTTGTGCTGTCGATGCTGAAGCCGGGCTGTACCAAGCCATCGATGGAGCCACGTGGTAGGCCGCAAGCAGGCAGGGCTGGATACCCCCATATCCAGGACGCCGACAGCTTGGAGCTCGTAGATCTGGGATATAGCAGCTCACATGATGTCTTAATATTTTTACAGGAAACCTTGATGAATTTGAGAATTGCACACAATTTGTACAAAAACTACTCAGATGCCCTTGGATCCCGTATCCAACAACCTCGAAGCTCGTATCATCGTAGCATCTAAGATGAAGGAGGACATCATATTCTCCTGTATGTAAGAATATCATGTGCTACCACACCTTAGATGCTTTGGTGATACAAGCTCTTCGGAGCCGTTGGATTTGTGACCCAACAACTCCTCGGTGGTTCGAATGGTTTTTTGCAGAAAAGCCCCCAAAGAGTTCGGCCATTGCTTACAAGCACAAAGGCTGCTCAGATGCCATTGGATCTCAGATCAAATGACCTCGAAGCTCGTATAATCGTAGCATCGAAGCTGCGAGAGTACCTTATGTTTTCTCGCACAGGAGAATATGAGGTTCTCCCGCACCATAGATTCTATGGCGATACGAGTTCACGGAGATCTAACGGCCCACAGTATGAGGTTCGAATGTTTTTGCAATATACGGCTAAGAGTGTTTGGGAATTGCGCAGAAAGTACAAGTACTACGCATGTGCCATCTGATCACTAATCATACGACCTAGATGCTCTTATCACTGTAGCAGGTAATTAAGCTACTGGGAGAACCTAATATGAGCAAAGGGGAGCCGTTGGATCCAAGATGCAGCGGCACACACGAGGCCTGAATGTTTTATTTGCAAAAAAACCTTTGGAGAGTTTGGAAATTGAGCATAATTACAAAGACTACTCCCAAGCCATTGGATCATACTTCCAACGATGTCAAAACTCGTATCGCCATGGCATCTAAGCTAGAGGGTGGGTGTGATATTCTATGCCGCTGTCATTTTTGTTTGTAAACTTGCAAAATACGTGTAACTCGTGTCGTTACTTGTCTAACCGCGCAAAGTGTTTGTTTAAAAAAACCATCCTACACTGAAATAAAGGAATAACACATGGGGGTCTCACTTGTCATTAATCAAATTTGGACCTAAATCTAACAAGTCTGAAAGACAAGTTCGAACTGGCAACCTGGACTACAAAGCGTAAGTCAATAGCCTAAAACAACAACGGTTGTTGGCTTTGTCCCATAACTTGATTTTATACAGTATTACATGGAGTAGAGTAGAGGGAGTGCCTTGTCAACACATGCATGACCGTTGACTCACTTACTGGTGGGTCCCAGGTCTACAATCTCTCTCTCCTCACTACTAGGGAAAACCTTATACACAGAACTTTAGCAGTAGTGTGGGTCAAAAAAGCACGATTGTGCTAAGTAGCAGTAGCGCGCCTGAGGAAACCGCGCTGCAGATAAAGATCTAGCAGTAGCGCGTCTGGCTGTAAGCACGTTACTACTAAAATTCCCACGGCTTAGCCGATAGGCTACACATAGTAGTAGCGACCTATGACGAACCGCGCTACCGCTACTTCATTTGTAACAGCGCGTTTTAATATAAACTCGCTACTGCTAAAGGTTATAAAATTAAATGGAAAGAAAATAGAAAGGTAATTGAAAATGAAAGAAATAGAATAAGGTGAAAGGAAAAAAATAAAATGTGAAGAAAACTAAATGAAAAAGGGGAAAAAGAGAAAGGAGTAGCAGTAGCGTGTATCACACAACGCGCTGTAGCTAAGATAGCAGCAGCGCTTTTCCTGGAACGCGCTACTGCTACTTCTGACTTAACCACGGGGTTCGTCCTTCCCCACGCGGCCACTTCCCCCAAATCCAACTCTCTCCACTCTCGCCGCCGCCGTCACCCGTCGGCCGCCACGCGCTCTCCGCACCCTCTACGCCACCCCGATCCCAGGTTCAACGCCGCCCCCGCCCCTGACCTCAATGCCGCCCCGGACGCCGCCCCCGACCCCGACCTCGACGCCGGCCGTCATCCGCCACGTGCCCAAGCCCCGACCCTGACCTCGACGCCGCCCTGCCCCTCCCTTGTCGCAGGCACCCGAGGTGAGCACGCCCGCTCCTCCCTCTCCCCTACCTCTGCCTAGGGTTTCTTTATATTTTAGTTGCATCAAATTAGTTAGGGTTCATGTAAGAGTGGAAACAAATCGGATGCGGATGCGACTCAAATGAGTTAGGGTTCATGTAAGGGTGAAAACGAATCAAATTTCTAAGATGAATCATAAAACGAGTAAAATTTGACCACTTATTTCACTTTATAGTTGGATAATTGAAATATCCGCTACCACTTTCCACCCCTATAGGTTCATCAAATTAGATGGTAATTAGGGCAGTAGTTCCTAGGTACTAATTAGTTAGTAAGAACTAGGTACTAATTAGGTACTAGAATATTTTTATTTATAGTAAGTTTATTTTTAGTAAGAACTAGTTGAATTAATAGAACTAGTTAGTAAGAACTTGTTGCTATTTTTTAGTTAAAGCAATTTTTCCCGCCTCGACGTGGACGATGCCTATCCCGCATCCTCGTCGTCGAGTCGGCGGAGGACGACACCTGCCTGACCAGATCGGCCATGTCCGGGACTGGGCTCCGCCGGGGTGGTACTGGGAGGCGCTATGTACCGAGGGGCGTAGGTTGGTGAGGAGCCAGCCTGTTGTTGACCCGAACCTTCTTTGGTAGCGGTCGCGTGGGCCAGTGACGATCCAGAGGCTCGAGGACTCCGCGGAGGTGGTGCATCACCGTGTCAGTGAGGAGGACGCGCACGTCCGTCGCTACTTGTTTGCGTTGGAGCACAGGTCGTTCTCCAATACCTGGCAGGTTCTCCAGGGATCTCACTGAAGCTATGATCCCGTGATGGTTCCTTCTCTGTGGGTGTCCACCGCCCGCGCCGATACCCGTCGTGTGCTAGGGTTTTAGTTGTATTAGTGATGTTATATGTATGACACTATTCGTGATGTATTAGTGATAATATTCGACGATGTACGGACGCATGAGATGATTTACTTTAGTGCATTCAAGATTAGCGAGGGATGCTTAATAGTGCAATACTGGACCAAATATATGATGGGGTAGCGCAGAGAAGTACTAGGGGCAGCAAACAGATGCGCTACCCACGATTAGGAGACAGGTTCATCTGCATGCTCCAGCTTGATCAAGGAGGAGAGCTATACATGTTTTATGTTATTTTACCTAAGAGAGAGCAGGAGGAGTGGTTAGCTGGCTAGAAATGAGTTTCAGGATGATGATGTGCTACACTATTACTATGATGATAAAATAGCTAGTGTAGGTGGTAATGACTATGATGATTATTATTAGCTAGTGTTAGTGGTGATTAAATAAATATTGTTGGTGGTAATGACGATGATGATGATTAAATAGCTTGTGTTGGCGGATTAGATTCAAGTGGAGGCAACATGTGGTGCACATCGAAAGTACTACTAGTCCAAACTAGATCAAGTTTGGATTAGTAGTATACTTTTGACATGCACCACATATTGCCTCCACTTGAACCTAATCCACCTTCATTTGACACACTATTATGGATATAATGATGTAAACCTCATAACCGGTATTGTACCAATATTTGCACGATGGCGCATAAATACACTAAAAATAAAAAAATAAAAAAAGAATACTAGTAGCGATGGACAGAAAACACGCTGCAAGTAGTTACCTTAGCAGAAGCATGGTACTGAATAAACGCTGCAGCTATTTGTCCTAGCAGGGCGCGTATGGGCAAGCGTTACTGCTAAGTAATAGCTGTAGCGCCTTATTAGTAGCGCACCTACCCGCACTACTAGTGAGCACAAAACCAGCGCTACTGCTAGGGTTTTCCCTAGTAGTGCCTCTCCATCGTCTAATCTTTGCATGGGCACACACGAAGAGCGGCGCTAGCTTGCCGTGGTGTTATTATAACTAAAAAAAGCTTGGAAAATAGAAGAATCGCCTAGAATAAGAGACGTTGTGGCTGTCGAGACGGAGCTAACCACACCTATCCTCCATGCCACGTTAGCATAATGAAGCTGTGTGGCTAGTGGGGTGTTTTCGACCGACTGGCTGGGTCCCGAGGTCAAACCCTAGGTACTACGTCTGATAGAGTATATTTTTACACGCACATTTTTCCTCCATGCCGAGATGTGGGACACCCTACCGCGCGGTTTTTGGGTCCTCCCGGGTGGTGCACATCTATATTCTTCCTTGCCGAGACGTGGGACACCCTACCGCGCGTTTTCTGGGTCCTCCTCGGTCCTAGCACCGAAGCAAGTAAATGAGTCATCAAATCACGAAAGACCACCTTTCCCACCGAGTACATCAGTAGTGAAGCACGGTGGCTAGCTAGTTGGGCTAGTTCGACCGATTAGCTAGGCCGCCGCCACATTTGGTTTTTCACCCCTTTTTTATCTACTTGCCGGCAGGTAAATTTAAATATCCACCGCGGCGTTGCTTTGGTGTTTGGGTGCGGCAGGATTTTTAATTTTTTGATTGACGGGAGAAGGCGCGACAGGATTTTTAATTTTTTGATTAACGGGAGTAGGCGTGGCAGCAATTAGTCATGATAACTTCGCCTGTAAAACCCACTGCTCCCTGATGTAAGAAGTCGTCGACTGGTGTTTTCCCATGGTGAAAACCAAAAGATTCCCCACTCCTCGGCTGGCTCCCTTCGCCTTCCCGTAGATTGCATTGCCTTTCAGCCGTTTCGCCCCTTTGCTTCCTCTCCCCATTGCTTCTACCTGGTACCATGGTGGCGCAGCAGATCACGGAGCCGAGGTGAGGCGCCTGACATAGGAGCTCCATGCCAAGGATGTGGAGCTCAGAGCCAAGGATGTGGAGCTCTGTGAGCTCAAGGAGGAGAGGAGTGCCATGCTCCTCCATTATGTGCGGGAGTTCACGGAGCTTCAAAAGTGACAGGCCTCCACCACAAAGATGCTCGAGGCACCGGCGGCGTTGCTGCATAAAGCGGGAGATACGATAGGTCGTTAGGGGAGTTGGCTGGAGCGCGAGCCAGCCGATCGTGATGAGGTCTAGGATTGCGTCAACCACTTGGTGGACCAAGTTGCCACGCACGTGTTGCGGCTGCGCGATGCCTACCATCATACCAGCGCGACCATGCTGGCCATCAGGCTAAACCCGTTCGACCACCCGGTTGACTTCAACAAGCTGCGGCTTCCTGACTCGGTCTCCTTCTTCATCTATATCTCCGAGGAGCTGAGCCATCTCCGCGCGATGGTGGGGGCGGAGATGGACAAGGAGGGGTTGCGGGCTGCCGTCGCCGTTGCCGGGCGAATCCTTTCAGGGCTCCGTCACCGGAATCTATTCGTGCCATTGGACGTCGTCTTTGACGTGCTGGCTCCCGTTGACCGGGAGTGAGCTTTGCGGGCGATTGCACCCTACATCACCAACATCGTGCGCCTCGGGAAGCAGAGGGACTTCGGTGGTGTTTAGGCGCCCTCTGCATGGGCATGTCCATGTCTCGGTGCAACATGACCGTTGGATCAAACTCAGACGGTGCAGATCAGTCACTGTAGCAAAAAGCGTGTGGGTCTGTTTGGTTGCATTCTCATCTCAATATAGTTGTTCCCTCTTCGTGTATTTGTGTTAACCTACTAGTGTGGACTCATGCACCCTTCATGCACTCTGCCAAACACCCACAAGTGGGTCAAGAAGGGAACTTTTGCTCCCATCCCGTGCACCCTTCATACACCCTCCCTAACACTGATTCGTGCTTCATATGGTTCATGTTTCATGGAGTACTGTAGCACCGTACTCTCCGTGCGTTGTAGACCTAGTTCTACTAACATTGATCTCACCATTCATTCTCGACTGGACAGTCGAAAAAGCGGTACTATGTTACTACATTACTGTTCATATAGTTGACATGTGCACAACATCATTTTTATCGTCATATCTTACTACACAAGCAACAAGATTATGTAGTACTGACGTATCAACCACTACACATGCCTAGTAGTAGGAACACTGTGTATGTTCAAGTGGCTGCTGTGTTTCGCACTCCTCCGTCGTAAGAGTGGAAACGCTTGTTGTAATCGTTTTTTCAGAAAAACAGTGACACGCTCTACCGTGTGGATCCTCCTCCAGCCATGCACTAAATTACCCACTTTTGCCGACGTGTGGGACAGCCAACATCAGGGTCCACCAGCCATGCACTAAATTACTCTGTATTAGAGTGACAGTAGACTACCCTGATTGAAGCGCCGCAATAATTCCCAATGAGCCGTCAAATCACAAAACCCCCTCCTTTCCAGCAGTAAGTTGGACGGACGAAGCAACCATCATTTCACTTTTCTCTCTCAGCTTCCTCTCTTGAAGAAAACCCCCACTCGCTTCACTTCTCCCTCATCTCGTTCCTCATTTCACTCTTCTCTCTCAGCTTCCTCTCTTGGATGGACGCTGAAGCACCGGCCGACGTGATGTCTATGGCTTTGGCCAAAACCGTCGAGGATCATGGTACGAAGAAGCGCAAGCACCCCGTCGAGACTACCGCAGACAAGCTCAAAGCCATCGCCCTGTCCAAGCCCCCCTCCCCGGGATCCCTCATTAAGCAAGTTTAGGTAATATCTCTTCTTAACGATCTTTTTCTTGATCTTGACCGTGTTTTTTCATTTAACACGCAGTACTAGTACTAGTACAACTTTCTGGGTGATCTTGCATGTGATTTTTGTGAGCCAAGTGACGGTTCTAAATTCCTCTTTTGACCAAAACATGCGAGAGGTTGACACTGATTTCTTATGGATTACTTTCAACTACTCCCTCTGTCCCAAAATTCTTATCTTAGATTTGTCTAGATATGGATGACTTCATACATCCGTATCTAGACAAATCTGAGACAAGAAATTTTGGGACGGAGGGAGTACTTTATGAACATCTATGCTACCTTTGAAGAGGGTATATTTGCATCAGTAACTTGTGTTATGGATATTGCAAGCAATCCCTCTTCTCTCATGCCTTTGAAGACATGTTCTAGTGTCTTTGTTCACTCATTTCTGTGGGTATATGTAGTCATATATGGAGTATAATATCAAAAATTATCTTATATTTCTGAATGGAGGTAGTAATAAAATATGGTTTCTGTTTGAATTAGAACCAGGTCTGCTGTGGAGATGAAGTTCTCAAAGTCATGCCATGTGACCTGGAAGACCTGAGGATGAGTTCTACTACTAAACTATCCAGCTGTTGTGTCCTTGTTGCCACATGTCCTGAACTAGTGTTTTCCTGTAGCATGTTGTCAGGCGTGTTCTCGAGGTTGTACTTGACCACAACAATTTCCTGGTTGTGCCTTCGATTACGAAGGGTGTGGTTCTTGTAAAGCTTCCCGACAAATCTGATGCGGCCTGTCTTTATCATCATGTTTATGAGTGGAAAGACCACTCTGTTAGGTTCTCCAAGGCTGACGAGATGGTGATGGTGCAGGTAGACATGTCTCACGAAGTCCATGGCCTAGTCAGTTATGTGGGGTTCATCCCGTAGGTGGGTGGCAAGAAATAGGCTGCGGAGTTTAATTAGTGCAACTTTGCTTGTCTGTAGTAAGTACTATTGTTCAGTACTTGATTTGTGTTTGTGAACCCTGTATTGTTTAGTACTGCCGCTTTTGGTGTGTGGTGAGTCTTGAGAACAGTCCATGTTAATGTCTGTCCACTCAATTCAGTTTGTATATTTTGAAGTATCCAGACCATCTTTTTTATGAGGACGGTTTATCAATTATGGTTACACTCCAATATCTGTATGCATTGCGGGGTTATTGCACCCACCAGGATTTCCAGCCCCATGGATGTTCGGTCCATACAATTTGTCACGACCTTTGGAATGTCCTGCTTGTGGGAATAGGCGGGGGGCCTACATGCCACCCATAGTTGGACGATCAATCTTTTGTTTATTACTTCAACATAGTGATTTCCTGGTAAGGATTCACTCGTGTCACATCAAGTAAATATTATTGATTTACTGTCTAAATCTTATTGATTTAATGTCATGGTTTCTCTCTTTTCCTGCAATTTTACGATACATGTTTTGCCATGTGACATTCATCACAGAATAAACCATTTGGTTTTCTCTATGATGGCTATTTTTCCAGGTTTCACTTCTTATGTCATGTCAGTAATGAAGGCACTGTCCATCACTTATATTACTGGAAAAAATGGATCAGTCTGTTGTCTGAGTACAAGTTGGATCCCTATGATGAACTGCAGTTTGGTTTAACAAAAACACCACAATTAGTCCTTCCCGTTTAAAAGAAATGAAGAAAAAAATTGGATGATGGTAACGGAGCCTAGTCAAGTTAGAAAGTTGATCATAGCAGACCAGACACGATCGTCGCTGTCTCGCACATCGGTACCACCTTCAGCAACGGATCGAGCACCGGCAATTGCTCTAGCACTGACAGTGGCAGCAGCTCAGTCTAATCCAGCTGAGGATTGGGCACCGACCGCGTCAGCGGATAAGGCTGATCTACTGGAGGATCGGGCATCGACACCGGCACCTGCTCCGACACCGGCACCAGCTCTACAAGGAGCACCATCTCCGGCAGGAGCAGCGGCACTACCAATCGCACCGGTACGGGCACCAGCAACGGCTTCGGCACCTGCACCAACACTTGCACTTGCATCTGCTCTGGCCCATGCAGCGGAAACTGAACAAGCAGTTGCACCGGCAACAAACTGGGCTGCAGTTTGCACTTCATATACCAAAGTCCTTACAAAAACCGACATGTCCACCTTCTTGGTAAGCATTGTCCACCCAAGTGCTTCATTCTATTTTCTTTCCATGTTGTTTCACATGATTCATTGTGTTGATCTAACTATTTGTGTATGTCTTCTTTTTTGCAAACAGAGAATTCCTAGAGCAACGAGGGAGTCGTTCAACAATCCGGGCGACCATGGCCAAGTTCTCTTACCATGTGCAGCCTTGGTGTGAATGAACCTGCTCAATATACCGTAAGTACAAAGGATGGTCGCATGATGATTGATGCTAAAGGATGGTCAAGGTTCAAATCTAATGTCACATCCCTAGCTTCTGGTGCTGCCTAGTGTTTGCATCATGTTTAAATTTCTGAAAACTTGAACTGGGGAAATTTGGAAGCCTCAAAACCCTAAATAAAAGAAGGGCAAAAACCCTAAAATCTCATTCATTGTTCCAAAATGCTCTTCTTAAATGTTTGATAATTTTTGGAAAGGGTTCTGGTCCCAACCAAAATATTGAACATTTTTAAGGACTTAATCTTGGGACTTTGAATTTAAATCATTAGCTATTTGAATTTGAATTATATTCATATAATTAGAATATAATTTCAAATACCCCTGAAATATTTTATGAGCTTTTGGAAAAGTCCATCTAGCAAAATAAAAATATTCAGAGGAGTTTTTGGCATTGTTTGGATTATTTTAAATTCAAAACAGTGGCAAAAGATTAAATAAAAGAAAACAGAACAGAAATATAAAAAAAAGAGCAGAAGCCTACCTGGGCCACCTACCTGCAGCCCACCTAGCGCCCCACCTGGCGCCAGCAACCGGCCCAACTCCTGTGCTGGCAGCCCACCGGTGCGGCCCAGCCCACCAAGCGCCTTCCCCTGTCGCCTTCCTCCTCGTGCCAGTAGGCTGAGGAGGGACACCGCGACGCCGCCGCGCGCGCCACCTCCACCCTGCTCTGGCCACCTCCTGCTTCGTGCTGGAGGCTCGTCCTCCTCCCTGACCCCGTGCCTGGATGACGCCACGCTGCCCCGACTCCCTCTCGCACTCTCCCTCGCCTCATCCCCTCCTCTGTCTCTCTCTCACACGCACGGCCGTCGACACCGACGCCGTTCGCCGCGGCCACAGCCACCGCCTCGCCTCTCCGACACGCCCACGGGCTCCGCCTCGTCCCTCTCTTCCTCCTCACCGAGCCGTCCGACGCCGGAAGCCCCTGGACGTCGCAAGCACCGCCGTTCCCCTCATCGGCCACCGGAGATCGCCGCCGTCAATTCTCCGTCGCAGAAGCTTCCCCGAGCCCATTGAGCTGCTCTGCGAGTCCGCCGTGAGCCCCTCTTCCTTTCCCCCCACCTCTCTCTCTCGCGCATGCCCTGTAGCCGCCGCCCCACGAGCACCCGAGGCTGCCGTCCGCCATGGCCGGTGAGCTTCGTGCTCCCGAGCTCCTCCACCTGCGCTCGTTGCCTCCGAGTGCTCTTGATGACCCCAGTGACCCGTAGAGCCCCTCCAGTGCGTCAGCTCCCTCGTTTGCGAGCAGCAGCGCCGAACCCGACCGCACCCGAACTCCGGCCGCCGCTCACGAGCTCGCCGTCGTCGGTACCAGCCACCACAGGCACGGCCACCACCACCGTTCGATGCGCACCAGCAAGGGCTCTCCAACGAGCCCAAGCACGGCCTCGCCCGTGCCCTGTAGCACGTTTCTGTCTCGGGCCTTGCCGGCGTCATGTCGCCGGTGGGTTTGACCCACTTTGACCACGGCGGGACCCCCCCTGTGTCCATGACATGTGGGGCCGGCCTTTGACTGAATTAGTGTAGGATTTTAATTAGTGCTAATTGCTCTGTTAGTTAATTAGGATTAGTACTAATTGAATACTTAAACTAATTACCCCTGCTCACACTGACAGTGGGCCCCGTGGCTATTAATTTGATTAGTTAGAATTAATTAACTCTGTTAGTCACCTGAGTCACTGACCAGTGGGCCCCACTGGTCAGGTTTGACCGGACCAGCCCCTGTTGACCTGCTGACGTCATGCCAACGCCATGCTGACGCAATAAGTATTTTCTGGATTTATTATTATTCAGGAAATTCCAGAAAATGCCTAAAACTTCTAAAATTCATAGAAAATCAACCGTAACTCCAAATTAAATAATTTATATATGAAAAATTATCAGAAAAATTCAAGGAATCCATCTGTACCATTTCCATGCATGTTAGAACAACTTATCACTACTGTTTTGGACAAAACAAATAAAGGGCATTTAAATAATCATATATGGAGTTGGAGTTTGAATCATGTATTCAAACCAACTTCATTTAAATCATAGCTAGGTGCATTAGCCCAAAACACATTCATATTGCCATGTCATAGCATGCATCATATTGTGCATTGCATTGATCGTGTTTCTTCTGTGTTTGCCGGTGTTGTTCCCCCTCGATAGATGTTGTACCGATGATGTGATCGTTGACACTGATGAAGACTCAATGTTATCTTCAGAAGTGCCAGGCAAGCAAAACCCCCTTGTTCATTCCGATACAATCCTACTCTCTCGCTCCTGCTCTCTTTTAATGCATTAGGACAACACCGATTCATCTGTTACTTGCTGCGGTAGCTGAACCCCTTTATCCTTTGCATGACCTGTCATTCCACAGTAAATAGATGAAACCCACTAGTATGAGTAGGAGTTGTTTGAGCCATGTTGTGCCTACTCATTCTTGCTTGTTTGTCATGCCTGCTACTGCTTAGAGTTGTGTCAGGTCTGATTCATCGGGAATGAATCAGAGGTGTGTGAACATGTCCTATTGTGTGTGAGCTAAGTGTGTGAACACGATTTGGTAAAGGTAGCGGTGAGAGGCCATGTAGGAGTACATGGTGGGTTGTCTCATTGAAGCCGTCCTCAGGAACTGAGTTCTGTGTTTGTGATCCATGATTCAGCTACTACCACGCATTGGGCCCGAAACCAATGGACCCTCTCGGCTTCTTAATCACCCTTGTCCTCTGTCCAGGAGTTGCAAGTAGTTTCTGGTGTTTGTAGTATGCTGGAGGCCGTGGGCAGCGCTGACCGGAGGGGTGGGCTGTGATGCAGTAGGCACGTGGCACGATGTACCGGGCGCCCGTTTGGTGTCTCGGGAACCCTGTTCACATCATTTGGGGCTGTGAGCGAAACTCCGGCCGGATCTCCTCATGGATGGAACCCGAATAGGTGATAAACCTGGACTAGAGACTTGAGTGTTTAGGTAGGCCGTGGCCGACACCCACGTTGGGCTTCCGCTTGAAGGTTGTTGAGTACATGTCGTGTAAACGGCGGTAAGTGGTGAGAGCGTGTGTGAAGAAGTACACCCCTGCAGGGTTAACATCATCTATTCGAATAGCCGTGTCCGCGGAAAAGGACTTCTAGGTTGCTTATATCAGTTCATAGACAAGTGAAAGTGGATACTCTAAAATGCGCAAGATAAGCGTGAGTGCTACGGATGGCGTTCTCGTAGGGAGACGGGAGCGGATCCATAGTGGTGTATTGATATGGTGAATATGTGGACTCGTGTGCGCCACCTCAAAAGAGTTGCTTGCATTCGTAGTTTAGGTTAGCCACCGAGTCAAAGCTGGCTTGCTGCAGTTAAACCCCACCATCCCCTTTGTTGATAATGATGCATATGTAGTTAGTTCTGATGTAAGTCTTGCTGGGTACATTTGTACTCACGTTTGCCTATTTTATGTTTTTGCAGAGAGATTTCGGTCTCGCTAGTAGTTCCACGTGGGCTTCGACGTTTAGCTTGTTACCTCAGCTACGATCTTGTGCCCTCGGCGGGATCTTGTAGACAGTCAGGCTTTCAAGCCTTTTTCATTTATAGATGTCTGTACTCAGACATGTTAAGCTTCCGCATGTGCTTCGACTTGTATGCTCTGATTGTTGGGTCATGAGACCTATGTTTGTAATATCTCGCTCCTCGGAGCCTATTGAATAAATACTTGAGTCATAGAGTCATGTTGTGATGCCATGTTGTATTTGCACATATCGAGCATATTGTGTGTATGTTATTGAAATGCTTGGTATGTGTGGGATCTGACTATCTAGTTGTTTATCTTTAGTAGCCTCTCTTACCGGGAAATGTCTCCTAGTGTTTCCACCGAGCCATGGTAGCTTGCTACTGCTCCGGAACACTTAGGCTGGCCGGCATGTGTCCTTCTTCGTTCCTGTGTCTGTCCCTTCGGGGAAATGTCACGCGATGAATACCGGAGTCCTGTTAGCCCGCTACAGCCCGGTTCACCAGAGTCCTGTTAGCCCAGTGCTACAGCCTGAATTCACTCGCTGATGACCGACACATTCGATGCTGGGTCATGGATGCCTGTCCCTGTAAGTCTGTGCCACTTTGGGTTTACGACTAGCCATGTCAGCCCGGGCTCCTTATCATATGGATGCTAGTGACATCATCATATACGTGAGCCAAAAGGCGCAAACGGTCCCGGGCACAGGTAAGGCGACACCCGTGGGAATACCGTGCGTGAGGCCGCAAAGTGATATGAGGTGTTACATGCTAGATCGATGTGGCACTGAGTCGGGGTCCTGACAGCGTTGGTATCAGAGCTTGACTGCCTGTAGGATTACCAAGCCAAACTGGTCGAAGTCGAGTCTAGAATGCTTTAGTTATGTAAGGGAATTGATTGTGGGCTGGAACGTAAGGCTCTTTTACTCCTTATACCTCATGCCCTTCTGATCTGAGTCATCTTATCTTTTCTACGGGGATTAAGAACTAGGCTTTCTCTTGTTTCTATCAGGATCACGTGTTACTAATCCGTAGACTTATAAGATTGTTGGATTTAAGCTTGAGTTCAGTTCCTACGACTTCTGTATGTTAACTGTTGATCTCGAAACCTTGATATTGTGCTTCTGAGTGGCTATGCCACCATTTTTGTAGCATGTCTCAAATCTTTTCTGAGCATTTACAGCCGTTATGCTGTCCGAGTCATTCCAGGTTTCTAAATAGTCTGATGCATTTGCAAATCCTTTCTCTCCGTTCCCGATGTCCCTTATGGTCAGAATAAGCACACTAACCGGTGTGTTGAGGTAATTTATTGCCTCGACATATATGTTGGAATTGTTATTATGACCCTAAGTGCTTAGAGGATTATCTAGTGGTGTAGCCATGATTTGTGTCCCAGTGTGATGATTCTGGCCATCATTCTCGTAAGCATCCCGTGATGCTACTTAGGAGTAGGTATTCTATTCCTGGGTTCTTGAACCCGAGATTCACTCTACTTACTTCATGTTGATAGTGTTTGCTAGTCCCTTTAGGATATTAGTAACCTTTGCGATAGTCCTCGAGGTTCGTGGTACATCCTTCTTCCAATTACCATGAACCATTCTTGGCAGGAGTTCTTCTGAACCAAAAGATGACAACAAGAGTGCTCTCGATGAGTTCTCCATGCTATGTTGTGACTCTGCCAGCTCAACCTTTCTGCATGGGTTATCCGGAAGAATTATGTTGAACTTGGTTCGACATACTAATCTATGCATCCACAACTCAGGAAGTTATATGTTCCTTTGAGTTGTCCCTCTTTAGTTGTCTACTGACCTTCGTCTATCAATTGATAGTCAAGAGTATGCGTGCGTTCGTTTATCGATGCCTATTACTCTTGTGGTCCATCAAGCCATTCTATCACGGAATGACTAGGAGAAACAAATTCCAGTACCTCTTCCATATCCAGGATTGGGTCAAAGAAGTTGTGCTCCGCAGAACAAATTGCTAATCCAGCTTTTGCTCTGTTCTACCTTGGAGTATTACCATCTTTTATATCGGGATTGTTATGGGAATTGCACACCATCCTATGAACTCTTGATACAGTGATACTTCTCGCCATCATTACTCATTCCTCGGTTCCGTGTGGTTATAACCGGAATGTCGACAAGTGAATCGTGATGTGTGAAATCAATACTCCTAGCAACCTTGTTGCTTGGTAGTTAAATGGACAATAACCTCATTCTTAACGTGTTTGTTCTTGAATCATCATTCTAAGATTGATCGTGCTACCTTGTCCATCTTCCTGGTGCACATTTCGATTGATGAGTTAGGATTTTGTCAAGTCCTCGCTCATTTGATCATATCGTCTTGCCCTGAAAAGCAAGATTGTTCTCGAGCTTAGTAACATATCGGTGGTTCGTGATTTTCCGAATATCTTCTCGAAAGTATCACCAGGTTGTCACCTGACTGTTGTGTTGAGCTCGTGATCAAGTTGGTTTATCCTGTAAACCACCCTTTCTCCAAGAATCCATGTTGGATACCCCTGAGCTAGTTGGTTAAGCTATGCATCAACTTGGAGAGTTGGACGATAGAAGCTTGTCCGATATAGTTCATTATAAGGGATGTCTTGTATGCGTGTTGAAGAAAGTTGATATTTTCATCGACTGAACCTCGTGATCAGTTAATGGGCCTATCATTTTTATCCAACCTTTGATTGGAGTATGGGCTATCATCCAATCAGACCAGAACCAACGATATTCGTAATGTTATCTTACTCGTGGTTGATCCCTCGAGCATACACCATTATATCTTTTGGGTCTGACCAATGCTATCACTTGTTCACTTAACTATGGAATTCCTTTTAAAAGGAAACCCAGATGAATTGTTGTTGATCCCATTGACAACATGCTTATCTCCTCCATGATCTTGTTGGACAACAAGTTAGTGTTGGAAACTTCTAAAAGCATTTCTTCATGCTAACTCATGAAGTATGTGTTTGATGAAAGGAGTGACTTCCTCTTATACACGTGCATTTGGTGAAAGTTGCCACCGTGGATTCAAGGAAGATTGTTTTGTTTCCTTTGGAATCATCCCAAATCAGTCATGCACACGTGCGAAGTATTCTGTAGTCTGGAGGCTTGCAACATTCATTCTATATGTGTCCCTAGCACACTAAGCCACTGATTGACTTGTTCAAGGAAAAGAAGTCTATGCTTGGGATCTAATCCATGGACTTGCGTAAAGACTTCGATATCCTCGATGATGGTTCTCCACCTGAACTCGATAGTGTTTAATTATAAGACTACTACGTGGCCATGCTTGTCTGGGACAACGTGTTCACATGTTTGTAGCAGAACCAGCTCATGTTTTGGAGCTTACTATCGTAGTTCATTCCCCGAGAATCTCGCAACGTCATCTCGTCGATTTGTGTTGTAAACTTTCATTTTTCTTTCTAGACTTGATGAGTCTGGAATATTCTGACACCAACCAGATCTGAATCTCAGGCAGATGTGATGGTTGGAACATTTCCCAAGAACTATAATATTGGTCTCGCGATAACCGGTAAAGTGGATGTCGTGGCCAACACACCCAGCCGGAAGACCTCTTGTTGTAGTATCTTGATTTGAGGAAGTTGGCCACCTCCCCATAGGGATTTCGTAGGATTTACTCCCTAGTTGCCCCTATGGATTTCTGTGTTCCGAAGTCCGACCTTTTTACTTGATGTTCTAGATATCAAACCATATCTATGAATGGGTCACACTAGCACATCAAGGAGAACATTAGAAGCGGAGTGCTAAATGTCTCTCGGTCGATCATCCAGATTTTATTTCCTTGGCCCCGCCAAGGGTGAAATCTAAGAAAGTGTTATCTTCCTTTGCATCTGCATCGTCCATCGCTATTCATCATAGTAGTATGTTGTGTTGTCAGCACCCTTGATACGGATGTTGATAAAACCTTGATGATTGTGGAAATGCTCAAGTTCTTGAGAGCACGCACAAGCGCTACGTGTTATCATCGGCACTAACCGGGATTCCTCTCAGTTTCCTCGGCAACGCTATGACCTTTTCAAACAGTGAATTCACTCTCTATTGTTGGGTTCTTTCCCAGTTACCAGAATCATTCCCAGCATTTGCATTTTGATTCCATTTTGCACCGCCAATGTGCCATTCTACCACGGGTCTCTTCCATTTCCGGTGATAAGCAAAATCATCTATGACGTTGTCTTCAACAAGGTAATCCACATCATCCAAGTTCGGGTATGCCATTCTCCCGAACCCCTCTAAATGTTCGATTATGATTTGCCTTAAGCTGGTATAAAGAGTTTCAATGATCTTTGAATCAAAGATAATTCTTTTGCCACTTAAGGGGATATTTCTACGAGTCACCTTCCCTAAGGTGCATTGTTATGGTATCATGGCAACTCAACTCCTCGCTACGTTGACAACCGATCACCACATTCTTAAGTCTGGAATTGTTGTCTACCTAGTGAACCCTCATCATCTGTTCCACTCCATCCCTCTAGAGGTGTGCTTTGTCTCTCAGCTCGAGAGATGTTGCTATGTCTCATTTCGTGAGTTAATCCTGAGTTGTTCGATCTTCAAGAAGATTGATCCTTCTAGAGTTCCCTTCTCCTCTCATTGTCATGTTGGTTGGAGTTCTCAGAGCAAGACATCAAGATAATGATGGTGATCAAATCAACACTCTTATGGAATGCACCCTGGATCGTGAAGATTATACTAGTTTGCGTTTCCCCTTCATCTTACCCTACGCTTGAATCTCGGGACGAGATTCTTGTTTAGTGGGGGCGAGTTGTCACATCCCTAGCTTCTGGTGCTGCCTAGTGTTTGCATCATGTTTAAATTTCTAAAAACTTGAACTGGGGAAATTTGGAAGCCTCAAAACCCTAAATAAAAGAAGGGCAAAAACCCTAAAATCTCATTCATTGTTCCAAAATGCTCTTCTTAAATGTTTGATAATTTTTGGAAAGGGTTCTGGTCCCAACCAAACTATTGAACATTTTTAAGGACTTAATCTTGGGACTTTGAATTTAAATCATTAGCTATTTGAATTTGAATTATATTCATATAATTAGAATATAATTTCAAATACCCCTGAAATATTTTATGAGCTTTTGGAAAAGTCCATCTAGCAAAATAAAAATATTCAGAGGAGTTTTTGGCATTGTTTGGATTATTTTAAATTCAAAACAGTGGCAAAAGATTAAATAAAAGAAAACAGAACAGAAATATAAAAAAAAGAGCAGAAGCCTACCTGGGCCACCTACCTGCAGCCCACCTAGCGCCCCACCTGGCGCCAGCAACCGGCCCAGCTCCTGTGCTGGCAGCCCACCGGTGCGGCCCAGCCCACCAGGCGCCTTCCCCTGTCGCCTTCCTCCTCGTGCCAGTAGGCAGAGGAGGGACACCGCAACGCCGCCGCGCGCGCCACCTCCACCCTGCTCTGGCCACCTCCTGCTTTGCGCTGGAGGCTCGTCCTCCTCCCTGACCCCGTGCCTGGATGACGCCATGCTGCCCCGACTCCCTCTCGCACTCTCCCTCGCCTCATCCCCTCCTCTGTCTCTCTCTCACACGCACGACCGTCGCCACCGACGCCGTTCGCCGCGGCCACAGCCACCGCCTCGCCTCTCCGACACGCCCATGGGCTCCGCCTCGTCCCTCTCTTCCTCCTCACCGAGCCGTCCGACGCCGGAAGCCCCTGGACGTCGCAAGCACCGCCGTTCCCCTCGTCGGCCACCGGAGATCGCCGCCGTCAATTCTCCGTCGCAGAAGCTTCCCCGAGCCCATTGAGCTGCTCTGCGAGTCTGCCGTGAGCCCCTCTTCCTTTCCCCTCACCTCTCTCTCTCTCGCGCATGCCCTGTAGCCGCCGCCCCACGAGCACCCGAGGCCGCCGTCCGCCATGGCCGGTGAGCTTCGTGCTCCCGAGCTCCTCCACCTGCGCTCGTTGCCTCCGAGTGCTCCTGATGACCCCAGTGACCCGTAGAGCCCCTCCAGCGCCTCAGCTCCCTCGTTTGCGAGCAGCAGCACCGAACCCGACCGCACCCGAACTCCGGCCGCCGCTCATGAGCTCGCCGTCGTCGGTACCGGCCACCACAGGCACGGCCACCACCACCGTTCGATGCGCACCAGCAAGGGCTCTCCAACGAGCCCAAGCACGGCCTCGCTCATGCCCTGTAGCGCGTTTCCGGTTCGCGCCGCCGTCTCGGGCCTCGCCGGCGTCATGTCGCCGGTGGGTTTGACCCACTTTG
>NC_041391.1:241326993-241343436 GCF_002162155.2 Triticum dicoccoides
ACACTGACAGTGGGCCCCGTGGCTATTAATTTGATTAGTTAGAATTAATTAACTCTGTTAGTCACCTGAGTCACTGACCAGTGGGCCCCACTGGTCAGGTTTGACCGGACCAGCCCCTGTTGACCTGCTGACGTCATGCCAACGCCATGCTGACGCAATAAGTATTTTCTGGATTTATTATTATTCAGGAAATTCCAGAAAATGCCTAAAACTTCTAAAATTCATAGAAAATCAACCGTAACTCCAAATTAAATAATTTATATATGAAAAATTATCAGAAAAATTCAAGGAATCCATCTGTACCATTTCCATGCATGTTAGAACAACTTATCACTACTGTTTTGGACAAAACAAATAAAGGGCATTTAAATAATCATATATGGAGTTGGAGTTTGAATCATGTATTCAAACCAACTTCATTTAAATCATAGCTAGGTGCATTAGCCCAAAACACATTCATATTGCCATGTCATAGCATGCATCATATTGTGCATTGCATTGATCGTGTTTCTTCTGTGTTTGCCGGTGTTGTTCCCCCTCGATAGACGTTGTACCGATGATGTGATCGTTGACACTGATGAAGACTCAATGTTATCTTCAGAAGTGCCAGGCAAGCAAAACCCCCTTGTTCATTCCGATACAATCCTACTCTCTCGCTCCTGCTCTCTTTTAATGCATTAGGACAACACCGATTCATTTGTTACTTGCTGCGGTAGCTGAACCCCTTTATCCTTTGCATGACCTGTCATTCCACAGTAAATAGATGAAACCCACTAGTATGATTAGGAGTTGTTTGAACCCTGTTGTGCCTACTCATTCTTGCTTGTTGGTCATGCCTGCTACTGCTTAGAGTTGTGTCAGGTCTGATTCATCGGGAATGAATCAGAGGTGTGTGAACATGTCCTATTGTGTGTGAGCTAAGTGTGTGAACACGATTTGGTAAAGGTAGCGGTGAGAGGCCATGTAGGAGTACATGGTGGGTTGTCTCATTGAAGCCGTCCTCAGGAACTGAGTTCTGTGTTTGTGATCCATGATTCAGCTACTACCACGCATTGGGCCCGAAACCAATGGACCCTCTCGGCTTCTTAATCACCCTTGTCCTCTGTCCAGGAGTTGCAAGTAGTTTCTGGTGTTTGTAGTATGCTGGAGGCCGTGGGCAGCGCTGACCGGAGGGGTGGGCTGTGATGCGGTAGGCACGTGGCACGGTGTACCGGGCGCCCGTTTGGTGTCTCGGGAACCCTGTTCACATCGTTTGGGGCTGTGAGCGAAACTCCGGCCGGATCTCCTCATGGATGGAACCCGAATAGGCGATAAACCTGGACTAGAGACTTGAGTGTTTAGGTAGGCCGTGGCCGACACCCACGTTGGGCTTCCGCTTGAAGGTTGCCGAGTACATGTCGTGTAAACGGCGGTAAGTGGTGAGAGCGTGTGTGAAGAAGTACACCCCTGCAGGGTTAACATCATCTATTCGAATAGCCGTGTCCGCGGAAAAGGACTTCTGGGTTGCTTATATCAGTTCTTAGACAAGTGAAAGTGGATACTCTAAAATGCGCAAGATAAGCGTGAGTGCTACGGATGGCGTTCTCGTAGGGAGACGGGAGCGGATCCATAGTGGTGTATTGATATGGTGAATATGTGGACTCGTGTGTGCCACCTCAAAAGAGTTGCTTGCAGTCGTAGTTTAGGTTAGCCACCGAGTCAAAGCTGGCTTGCTGCAGTTAAACCCCACCATCCCCTTTGTTGATAATGATGCATATGTAGTTAGTTCTGATGTAAGTCTTGCTGGGTACATTTGTACTCACGTTTGCCTATTTTATGTTTTTGCAGAGAGACTTCGGTCTCGCTAGTAGTTCCACGTGGGCTTCGACGTTTAGCTTGTTACCTCAGCTACGATCTTGTGCCCTCGGCGGGATCCGGTAGACAGTCAGGCTTTCAAGCCTTTTTCATTTATAGATGTCTGTACTCAGACATGTTAAGCTTCCGCATGTGCTTTGACTTGTATGCTCTGATTGTTGGGTCATGAGACCTATGTTTGTAATATCTCGCTCCTCGGAGCCTATTGAATAAATACTTGAGTCATAGAGTCATGTTGTGATGCCATGTTGTATTTGCACATATCGAGCATATTGTGTGTATGTTATTGAAATGCTTGGTATGTGTGGGATCTGACTATCTAGTTGTTTATCTTTAGTAGCCTCTCTTACCGGGAAATGTCTCCTAGTGTTTCCACCGAGCCATGGTAGCTTGCTACTGCTCCGGAACACTTAGGCTGGCCGGCATGTGTCCTTCTTCATTCCTGTGTCTGTCCCTTCGGGGAAATGTCACGCGATGAATACCGGAGTCCTGTTAGCCCGCTACAGCCTGGTTCACCGGAGTCCTGTTAGCCCAGTGCTACAGCCTGAATTCACTCGCTGATGACCGACACGTTCGATGCTGGGTCATGGATGCCTATCCCTGTAAGTCTGTGCCACTTTGGGTTTACGACTAGCCATGTCAGCCCGGGCTCCTTATCATATGGATGCTAGCGACATCATCATATACGTGAGCCAAAAGGCGCAAACGGTCCCGGGCACAGGTAAGGCGACACCCGTGGGAATACCGTGCGTGAGGCCGCAAAGTGATATGAGGTGTTACATGCTAGATTGATGTGGCACTGAGTCGGGGTCCTGACATCTAAATCATATCTTGCGGTAGGGGATGATGTCAAAATCAAACTTTCTTGGCAAAGAGCTGGTCCAAATCAACTTTGGAATTCTTCAGTAGCAGCACACAACTTCCGAACTGATCTATCCTCCAAGAGATTTTGATGTAATAATCTGGCATGGTGAAACAAGTGTCCTGTGTTTATAAGTAGTACGACGGTATTATTTATCACATGGTATATCGTTGATAGAATTGCAACTCTCATTGCTGGTTAGGAACTGACGTTCGATTTCATTCCAACAACTGCCGTGCTTTATTCAATTTTGTGTATTCGCCTTGCGACAGCATCTAAAACCAGCACTGTACCATTCGCTTGCAATATGAAAAGCACTGAGGTAGAACACGTGGGCCCCCAAACATGCAGGGTGGGCCTGTATATTCTCAGCTGAACCCCCATAATGCCCGTGCGTTGCATGTAACATCAAGATGCATTTGTATGAGTATTTTATCTTGTGAGAGAAAAGGATGAACGAGGGAAGGGCTTATTTGCAAATGTGGAGAGGTGTGTGGGTACCTTTTTGCAAAATTTCCATAGTTTCCTTCCTATCCATCAGATATAAATCGGACGACCTATATTGTAGGATGGCAGGCACACCATCATCACCAACTCGTCTATACTGTGCTAAAAAACTCTGTTTTTTATAATTATATATGTTATATATATTCCCCTTGATTTTTCTTATGTATAAAGTCGTGATATAAAAGATTTTTATATTTCTTCACAGAGGGAGTATCTCTCTGTCAAAAATATATTTATGTCTAACTAGTTACTCCTGTCTTTCTACTTCCTTTCGCTGATATGTGGGGCATCTGGCAACGGGGTCCATGTGACGTATGCACCAAATTAGAGTGCACAACTGCACGGTAGACACACCCCGGTCGTAGCACCGCAGTAATGCTCAATGAGCCGTCAAATCACACCCCCCCCCTTTCCAGCTTTAGCAGTAAGCTGGACGGACGAAGCGACAATATTTCACTGGGCCTGAACCCCCTTCTCCCTCGTCTGCTTGTTTAGAGAAAACCCCCTCAGGCAATTGCATAGGGTTTTCTCATGGAGAACCAGGTACGAATTCTTCATCCATCCCCGATAAATCCAAGTCCCTTGGTCGCGTGTAATCCTAGGATGGCAACAGCCGCCATTGATGCATTTTTCTTCCTACTGAATCTAGTGTGTTTAATGTGCAGTGCCCAAAGTGCGAGGACCCTACAGGTTTCTGCGCTCTCGGTGAGACACCACACTTGTTCCTTCTCATCTTAACACAGGATTTTAAAACGCGCATAGTATGTTCCTAGAATCCTCTTTTCTATCCGGGAGGGTGGTTTTTTTTGAACATGATGTCGACTAATTTGGAAATTTGGATTGCTATATTTGGATAAAAGGTACTACTAGTACAATGGTCAACATTGACGTGAAGGAGGTAATTAATTCTAGATTTGGATAGGGAATACATTGTGTTCTCATATTATTTTTCCTTCAGTGCATTATTTGCTCTGCCAGAACAAATGTACTCAAGATGCTCGGCCTTGCCATAACTGAATACACCAGTTTAATGGTCATAGTGAAGACAAGCCATGGATATAAGTTTCGAGTTGGGTTCATGAACCAAGAAGATCACTGCTTTTTTATGGCCGAACTTGGATAAACTTCCTCAAGTGTTACGGACTGAAAGTTGGCGCACGAATGTTGATGGAAATAGCAGAACCTGGTCTCATCTTCACTGCGATCTTCCACCCTGACATCATTCCAATTGTTCATCCATGTTAGTTTTGTATATGGTTCTTGCTTGTTGCCTCGATTACTTCTTAATCCACCTATTCTGTCTAACTAACCACAATTTAACTTTAGAAGTAGCAACGAATCTCTCACGAAGATGCTACTTCTAACTAATATTTTCTTATAATTGGTGGCACGTGTAGGTTTTTCAGCGTTAGGCAGGCTGCTCGTTTGTTATTCTGTAAGAACTCGGCTATTATTAATGGCACTGAAGTCGACTGGGACGATATCCACAAGTTCCTACACTTTATTGATCGTCTTGAGGTCCTTGTGGGGCTTTTCAATGGTGGAAGGCCACGTGGGATATGTGTGCCACTGATGCACTCATTGAACAGGTCCAACTGTGTCCAGAAACTTATGGTACGAGCTGTTTTCTATTATATATGTTGTTCATAAATTATTGCTTATACACAGTTTTACAGCTGTGATCTTCTTGAAACAGAAACTGCCCAGTTCTATTGTTCCTATACAGATGTCTGACCATGGTCGGGTCAGACTTTCGCTTGGTCACAACATGATGTTTATGTCGACCTACTCCATTCCCCTTGGAGGTGAAAAGATACTTATTCATGGGTGGTCTCAAATAATGAAGGCCCGTCCATCTTGGAGAATAGGATAGAAGATTATGTTCCTGTTTTTCCATGGCTCAAAAGCGAATATCTTGTTTATTGACCACATTGCGAGATGAAGCCGCTTTTAGAAGGTTGTGGATGCGCGGGGTGGCGCCTGGGCCTTGTCCTAGGGCTTGGTGGCCTCACCCTTGGTTAACTGTAGGCAAAGTAACACTGTTTGAGGTGTGCTTTGTATGGTTGAACCTGTATAAGTACTCATACTGCTATCAGCTATGGTTGTTAAGTGCCCCTGCTGGTTTCAGTTAAGGTTGTTAAGTACTCCTGCTGCTTTTATAGTTTGTCGTGTTTCTTCAGTCCTGTCTTCCCCCAGCCGCCAAAACCAAACCCAGTGCCGGTGGGGCCACCTACTTCAGCCTCCCACTGCTGGCTGCACCTCAGCGCATCGCCACCCCACCGTCTCCTAAATCGTTAACGCCGACGTCCGAGGCCTCGCCATCGTCCTCCACACGCTTTTGTGTGCTCGCCGCGGCGCCGCCCTCTCGCGTTGTCAACATGGTCAACAAACAACAGGAATCGGTAGAAGTATGTGGAGAGTATGACAGTAGGGGCCCACCATATCAGCGCATGGAAAAAGAAAATGCTTCCTCCTAGTGGTTTCCTGACATCTGGGACCCACGACATTGTGAGTGTATATAGTCAATAGACAAGAGAACAACACAAGATCGGATCACACCTGGGACGTAGCTGCTCGAGCAGTATTTTTTTTTTGTTATTGTTGAGACGGAGCAGGGTTTGAACTGGGTTGTGGCCCATCTAGCCAGGCTTATATTTTATGTTCACCATATGACCAGCCCAGCTATTTTTTCTTTGTGAAAATGAGCCCAGTTTATTTTTTCTGAAGAATACCCAATCCAGGCCTACTTATTTTTCTACGCCCTGATGGGGTGCAACTCTTTCAAGACGCCTGCAAATCTTGAAAGTAATATGAAATTGGTTGTAACTATGAAAACAGATGGCAAACTGGCAATTACTTTACAATTTCTGAAAAAAAATTCACATTTTCAGATTCCTATTTCACTGGGCTTTAACCTAATTTAAATATATCTTCAAAGTACTTTAAATCTGGCTCGACATTTTGATATTAAAATAGTTTAGAACCCACAGAAATATGTGAAATTTCATTTAAATTTTTAACCCTGGCCATGGCCAACAAAAAAATGGACTATAATAAATTGCATAAGAAGTTGCAATGAGCTATATATAAATTATTAAAAAAAAGAGGGAATGGTTTGACTTGTGGGCCTATTAAGTTGACGCGTATGCAAGATTTTTTTAGTTATTATATACGTAAACAAATGGTTCCAGCAAATGTAACCGTTGGATGTCAATCCAACGGCCATCGTGTTTCTTAAATCTCTGATCTTCTTGCTCCAACCGCCAAATCCAGCGCCGGTGGGACCGCCTGCTACCGCCTCCCATGGCCGGCTGTGCTGCCACGCTAAGCCTCACCGCCCCTACTACTCCCATCGATGGCCAGGGCATCCCTCTACTCACCCACACCCCCTGTTATTTTGCGGCGATGGCAGCCTCACACCGCAGCCGAACCAGTGAACCCTTGTACTCCTCTCCGCGCATGCTTCCACTGCCGCGTATTCCCTGTCTCCGTGTCATCCCCTTCCTAGGCCTCGCCGTCGTCCACCACCCTAGTGCTCTCGGCGCGGCATGGTCAACATGGCCAAGGAACGACTTCCATCGAAAGAGTACTGTACGTGGAGAGGCTGACAACTTGGTCCACGGCGGCCGCAAGGAAGTGCCTCCTTACTACGCGCAAAATAATTATTCCTCCACCTGACAGCAGGGACCCACCGGACGGGCCACTGTATTTCGTGAAAAAAACATTCTCCCTGACTGCTGGGACCCACCAGCTACATCTTTGCATGCAAGGAAGTGCGTCCATATTACGAGCAAAAAAATGATTTGCCCCCCTGACTGCTGGGACCCACCAGCTACATCTTCGCACGCAAGGAAGTGCCTGACATTCGGGACCCACCTGGTCGAATAGTACATAGCGTTGTCATTCTGGCCGCGAACGTGTACGTACATACTGGTCGATGTAGAGGAGCGCATGTGTCGTAGTAGAGGCGCGCACGTGTCATAGTAGAGGTGCGCACGTAGCATGTACACGTACGTACAGCGGACAGGGTGCAAGAAAGAAAATACGGCCATGTACGTACATACGGGCGGGGTATCAAAAGCCTACTCGCACATATGTACGGCCAGGGCTCGTGTACATGGCTGGGTCGGTACAGAGAATCTGCGTCGCCGTCGTGTTCATGGGGAGCCAAACGGCCGGGTCGGAACGAAATGCATCGTTGTGTTCATCGGGAGGGCTTAGACGGAACAGCCGATGGAAATGAGGCCTGGCTTACCGCAGAATGGAGGAAATGGCCTTGTGTTCGACCGGCCACCGTCAAAATGGGATCCTATTCATCGGGAGGGGTTTGGCGTACCGCAAAACAGAGGAAACAGACTTCTGTTAGACCTCCTACGGTCGAAACAGGGTCCTATTGATCGGGAGGGTGTGGCGTACCGCAAAATGGAGGAAACAGACTTGTGTTGGAGCGCTACGGTCGAAACGGGGGTCATGTTCATCAGGAGTGGTGTGGCGTACCGCAAAATAGGACTCCACGGGATACTGTTAATCTCCACCGTTGACCTCCTCCAGCCTCCACGGGCGACTGTTCATCCACCGTCGACCTCCTCTAGCCTCCACATGTGAATGTTCATCCACGGGCTCCTATTCATCCAGCCTCCACCATGCGCTACTCCACCGACAACTGTTCAACCAGCCCTCTCCACATGCTACTGTTCAACCACCCCTCCACGGGCTACTGTTCATCTAGCCCTCAACCGGCTATTGTTCAACCAGCCCTCCACGGGGTCGTCCTGTTCATCCAGCCCTCTACGGGGTCCTGTTCATCCATCCCCAACCGGCAGGGTCCTGTTCATCCAGAGGCAACACCACGGGTTCATGTTCATCCACCCCCATCGGGAACTGTTCATCCAAACCCCCCAGCAATGCTCACTGTTCATCCAGAGGCAGCATCGATCGGCTTCAGTTAGCAGCAGTAGCGAAGGAATCGCCCGATCGCTCCGGTTCAGTAACACGTAGCCTGCAGTGCAATCACTCGGGTTCAGTTAGGCGACGCCTCACTCGGGTTCAGTTAGAGCCTAACGCCTCGCACCCACGCGTACGGTATGAGAGAAACGCGCATCGCTCGACCCCCGACCACCCACCGTAACCGGGAACTCCCCGATATTTTCCTCGCGCTCGCTTCTACCATGGTTTTTTCCATCATGGACGGCCCAAAGAATGTCATGCAGCTGCGTCTCTGGCCCGCCCAGGACGAAAAGCCCATTTTCTTTCATGATTTTTTGTCATAGAAGTAGGAGCCCACCACATCTATGCTGATACCGGGTTTTCTCACAATTATCATCATAGAAGTGTCATAAGTATAACAGAAAAAAATTCGTTCGGCCCAAAACGTCATGGATGTGTCTTTTTTTTTGTAGTGTCACCTCCATAACCGAGAAATATTTCCCTAGTTCTCTTAGGTAACTAAGGATAACTTTGACCATTCTCTAGTGATCCACTGCTGGATCACTATCGTACCCCCTTGCCAAACTCATGACAAGGTACAACATAGGTCTGGGACACAGCATGGCATACTTTATAGAACCTATGGCCGAGGCATAGGGAATGACTTTCATTCTCTTTCTATTTTCTGCTGTTGTCGGGTTTTGAGTCTTAGTCAACTTTACACCTTGCAACACAGGCAAGAACTACTTATTTGACCGTTCCATTTTGAACTACTTCAAAATCTTGTCAAGATATGTACTCATTGAAAAATCTTATCAAGCGTCTTGCTCTATCTCTATAGATCTTGATGCCCAATATGTAAGCAGCTTCACCGAGGTCTTTCTTTGAAAAAATCTCCTTTCAAACTCTCCTTTATGCTTTCCAGAAAATTTTCTACATCATTTCTGATCAACAATATGTCATACACATATACTTATCAGAAAGGTTGTAGTGCTCCCACTCACTTTCTTGTAAATACAGGCTTCAGTGTAAGTCCGTATAAAACTATATGCTTTGATCAACTCATCAAAGTGTATATTCCAACTCCGAGATGCTTGCACCAGTCCATAGATGGATCGCTGGAGCTTGCATATTTTGTCAGCACCTTTAGGATTGACAAAACCTTCTGGTTGCATCATATAAAACTCTTTTTTAATAAATCCATTAAGGAATGCAGTTTTGATATCCATTTGCCAGATTTCATAAAATGTGGCCATTGCTAACATGATTCGGAAAGACTTAAACATTGATATGAGTGAGAAAATCTCATCGTAGTCAACACCTTGAACTTGTCGAAAACCTTTTGCGAAAATCCGACCTTTGTAGATAGTAACACTACCATCACCGTCCGTCTTCCTCTTGAAGATCCATTTATTTTCTATGGCTCGCTGATCATCAGGCAAATCCACCATAGTCCATGATACGTCTCCAACGTATCTATAATTTTTTATTGTTCCATGCTATTATATTATCTGGTTTGGATGTTTAATGGGCTTTATTATACACTTTTATATTATTTTTGGGACTAGCCTATTAAATGGAGGCATTGCTGTTTTTTGCCTATTTCAGTGTTTCATAGAAAAGGAATATCAAACGGAGTCCAAACGGAATGAAACCTTCGGGAGAGTTATTTTTGGAACAAACGCAATCCAGGGACTTGGAGTGGATGTCAAGAAAGAAACGAGGCGACCATGAGGCTGGAGGGCGCGCCCAGGGGGGTAGACGCGTCCCCCACCCTCGTGGGCCCCTCGTGGCTCCCCTGACCAACTTCCTTCGCCTATATATACTCATATACCCTGAAAACATCCGAGAGCACCACGAAACCCTATTTCCACCGCCGCACCCTTCTGTACCTGTGAGATCCCATCTTGGGGCCTTTTCCGGCGCTCCGCCGGAGGGGGAATCAATCACGGAGGGCTTCTACATCAACACCATAGCCTCTCCGATGAAGTGTGAGTGGTTTACCACAGACCTTCGGGTCCATAGTTATTAGCTAGATGGCTTCTTCTCTCTCCTTTTGGATCTCAATACAAAGTTCTCCTCGATCTTCTTTGAGATCTATTCGATGTAATTCTTTTTGTGGTGTGTTTGTCGAGATCCGATGAATTGTGGGTTTATGATCAAGATTATCTATCAACAATATTTGAATCTCCTCTGAATTCTTTTATGTATGATTTGTTATCTTTGCAAGTCTCTTTGAATTATCAGTTTGGTTTGCCCTATTACATTGATCTTTCTTGCAATGGGAGAAGTTCTTAGCTTTGGGTTCAATCTTGAGGTGTCCTTTCCTAGTGACAGCAGGGGCAGCAAGACAGGTATTGTATTGTTGCCATCAAGGATAAAAAGATGGGGTTTATACCATATTGCTTGAGTTTATCCCTCTACATCATGTCATCTTGCCTAATGTGTTACTCTGTTCTTATGAACTTAATACTCTAGATGCATGCTGGATAACAGTCGATGTGTGGAGTAATAGTAGTAGATGCAGAATCGTTTCGATCTACTTGTCGCGGATGTGATGCCTATATACATCATCATGCCTAGATATTCTGATAACTATGCACTTTTCTATCAATTGCTCCACAGTAATTTCTTCACCCACCGTAATACTTATAATATATTGAGAGAGGCCACTAGTGAAACCTATGGCCCCCAAGTCTATTTTCCATCATATAAGTTTCCGATCTATTTTATTTTGCAATCTTTACTTTCCAATCTATATCATAAAAATACCAAAAATATTTATCTTATTATCTCTATCAGATCTCACTTTTGCTAGTGGCCGTGAAGGGACTGACAACCCCTTTATCGCGTTGGTTGCAAGGTTCTTATTTGTTTGTGCAAGTACGAGGGATTTGAGTGTAGCCTCCTACTGGATTGATACCTTGGTTCTCAAAAACTGAGGGAAATACTTCCGCTACTTTGTTGCATCACCCTTTCCTCTTCAAGGGAAAACCAACGCATGCTCAAGAGGTAGCAGTCCACACTTTGTTCTCATACATGGATCCTATCTCAGATTTCATGGCCTCAAGCCATCAGTGGAATCTGGGCTCATCATAGCTTCTTCATAGTTTGTAGGTTCGCCTTGGTCTAGTAACATGACTTCCAGGACAGGATTAGCGTACCACTCTAGTGCGGATCGTGCTCTGGTGGACCTACGAATTCAGTAGTAACTTGATCTAAAGTTTTATGATCATCATCATTAGCTTCCTCTGTAGTTGGTGTAGGCATCACGGGAACAGTTTTCTCTGATGTACTTCTTTCCAATTGGAGAGAAGGTACAATTACCTCATCAAGTTCTACTTTCCTCGCACTCACTTCTTTCGAGAGAAACTCCTTCTCTAGAAAGGACCCATTATCAACAACAAAATCTTGCCTTTGGATCAGTGGTAGAAGGTGTACCCAATTATTTCCATAGGGTATCCTATGAAGACGCACTTCTCCGATTTGGTTCGAGCTTATCAGGCTAAAGCCTTTTGACATAAGTGTCGCAACCCCAAACTTTAGGAAACAACATCTTAGGTTTATTGCCAAACCACAGTTCATACGGTGTCGTCTCAACAGATTTAGATGGTGCCCTATTTAACGTGAATGCGGCTGTCTCTAATGCATAACCCCAAAACGATAGTGGTAAATCAGTAAGAGACATCATAGATCGTACCATATCTAATAAACTATGGTTTTGACGTTCGGACACACCATTATGCTATGGTGTTCCAGGTGGCGTGAGTTGTGAAACTATTCCACATTTTTTTAAATGAAGGCCAAATTCGTAACTCAAATATTCGCCTCCGTGATCAGATTGTAGAAACTTTATTTTCTTGTTACGATGATTCTCCACTTCACTCTGAAATTCTTTGAACTTTTCAAATGTTTCAGACTTGTGTTTCATTAAGTAGATATACCCGTATCTGCTCAAATCATCTATGAAGGTCAGAAAATGACGATACCTGCTGCGTGCTTCAACACTCATTTGACCGCATACATCGGTATGTATTATTTCCAATAAGTCATTAGCTCGCTCCATTGTTCCGAAGAACGGAGTTTTAGCCATCTTGCCCATAAGGTATGGTTTGCAAGTATCAAATGATTCATAATCAAGTCATTTCAAAAGTCCATCTTGCATGGAGTTTCTTCATGCGCTTTACACCAATATGACCTAAATGGCAATGCTACAAGTATGTTGCACTATCATTATCAACTTTGCATCTTTTGGCATCAATATTATGAATAGGTGTATCACTATGATCGAGATTCAATAACCATTTACATTGGGTGTATGACCATAGAAGGTTTTATTCATGTAAACAGAATAACAATTATTCTCTGAGTTAGATGAATAACCGTATCGCAATAAACATGATCCAATCATATTCATGCTCAACGCGAACACCAAATAACACTAATCCCGAAGGTAGAGGGAGTGTGTGATCGTGATCTTATTAACCTTGGAATTACTTACAACACACATCGTCACCTTGCCCTTAACTAGTCTCTGTTCTTTTTGCAATTCCTATTTCGAGTTACTAACCTTAGCAACTAAACCGATATCAAATACCTAGGGGCTACTATGAACACTAGTAAAGTACACATCAATAACATGTATATCAAATATACCTTTGTTCACTTTGCCATCCTTCTTATTCGCCAAGTATTTGGGGTAGTTCCGCTTCCAGTGACCATATCCTTTGCAGTAGAAGCACTCAGTTTCAGGCTTAGGTCTAGCTTTGGGTTTCTTCATGGGAGTGGCAACTTATTTGCCATTCTTCTTGAAGTTCCCTTTCTATCCCTTTTTCCCTTTTTCTTGAAACTAGTGGCCTTATTAACCATCAACTTTTGATGCTCTTTCTTGATTTCTACCTTCGCTGATTTCATCATCGCGAAGAGCTCGGGAATCGTTTTCGTCATCCCTTGCATATTATAGTTCATCATGAAGTTCTATTAGCTTGGTGATGGTGACTAGAGAACTCTGTCAATCACTATCTTATCTGGAAGATTAACTCCCACTTGATTCAAGCGATTGTAGTGTCCAGACATTCTGAGCACATGCTCACTAGCCGAGCTATTCTCCTCCATCTTGTAGTCAAAGTACTTGTCAGAGGTCTCATACCTCTCGACACGGGCATGAGTCCGAAATACCAATTTCAACTCTTGGAACATCTCATATGCTCCGTGGCATTCAAAACGTCCTTGAAGCCCCAATTCTAAGTCCTAAAGCATGGTGCACTAAACTATCAAGTAGTCATCATATCGAGCTTGCCAAATGTTCATAACGTCTACATCTGCTCCTGCAATAGGTCTGTCACCTAGTGGTGCATCGAGGACATAATTCTTCTGTGCAGCAATGGGGATAATCCTCATATCATGGACCCAGTCCGCATCATTGCTACTATCATCTTTCAACTTTGTTTTCTCTAGAAACATATCAAAAAACATAGGGGAGCTACAACTCAAGCTATTGATCTACAACATAGATATGCAAATACTATCAGGACTAAGTTCATGATAAATTAAAGTTCAATTAATAAAATTACTTAAGAACTCCCACTTACGCTGACATCTCTCAAGTCATCTAAGTGTAGCGTGATCCAAATCAACTAACCCATGTCCAATCATCATGTGAGATGGGTAGTCATCAATGGTGAACATCTCTATGTTGATCATATCTACTATATGATTCACGTTCGATCTTTTGGTCTCCAGTGTTCTGAGGCCATGTCTGTACATGCTAGGCTCGTCAAGTTTAACCCGAGTATTCCGCATGTGCAAAACTGGCTCGCGCCCATTGTATGTGGATGTTGATCCTATCACACCCGATCATCGCATGGTGTCTGAGCACGAAGAACTTTCGTAATGGTGCATACTCGATGATGCGGAGCATCCTACGGACATCACCATGTCAAGAGTTCGTTTGGCAAGTGACACGTGCGACCTCTACTTCCCATACATAAAGGTGAATCTTCTCCTTTACACATGTTCACTTGACCCCTTCGAGGATGGTACACAACTTGACACTCCACTCGCGTGCATGCATAGGTATTGCCGGAGCTTCACGGATGACGAGGAGTGCAAGCGCCAAGGAACGCCTACACAATCTGCGAGGGAAGCGTGGAAGCAAAGATAGAAGAAGAAGGATCTGCCCAGTCCAGAGCAGGCGGTACTAGTGCCCACACAAGCGGTACTACCACTAAGGACACCCAAGCGGTACTACCGCCCAACAACTGCCCAACTACTGGAGAAACTTCTGTAATCAGGCGGCACAAGACCGGTACAGCCCCGGTTCTTCCGTCAGCTGCGACTAGACCGGTAGTACCGGTCCTAACACCGGTACAACCGCCAAGCACCTCCAGGAATCTGCACCAAAGCTCCAATCCGGTACTACCGCCCCCAACAAGCGGTACTACCGCTCAGCTTCCTAAGTGGTACTACCGCCCGAGGGTCCGGTACTACCGCCCTGCCTGCGCATAGCCGCGGGCCTTTGGCCTTGTATCCCTCTTCCACTTACCTCTTCGTGGCTTAGACTATAAATAGACCACCTCCCCCTCCTTTTTAGGGTAAGAAAATATGATAGCTCATTCTTAGGTGAGCTTTGCTCCTACCTCTACTCTTGAGAGAGAGAGACTACCACTCCCATGGACTGCAAGACCTCCATGTGAGAAGATCCTGCGGGATATCATCAAGACCCCCTTGCGGGAAGATCCGTCTAGGATACCATCAAGACCTCCTCTTGGAGATGAACCTTACCTTGTATCTTTCCCTTTGTTGTTCACGTACCTTGTGGATCTTGTGTGTTTGATTGTCTAGTGGATGTGTGATTGGACTTGTTCTTGAGTGTTTCCCCTTGTGATATCCCCCCGTTCTTCCCTGTGTTCTTAGTGTTCTTCGAGGGATCCCACTCCAATCGTGAAAGATCGGCCTACACCAGGTTAGCCCCGTATCACTCGGGGAGAACACTTATACCTTGAAATTTAGTTTAAGGGATCAGCTTATAATGCTACCGACGTACTAAGCAAAATAAGATGCATAAAGATAAACATCACATGCAATCAAAATATGTGACATGATATGGCCATCATCATCTTGTGCTTTTGATCTCTGTCTCCAAAGCAACATCATGATCTCCATCGTCACCTGCTTGACACCTTGATCTCCATCGTAGCATCGTGATCTTCTCGCCAACTATTGCTTCTACAACTATCGCCACTGCTTAGTGATAAAGTAAAGCAATTACATGGCGTTTGCATTTCATACAATAAAGCGACAACCATAAGGTTCCTGCCAGTTGCCGATAACTTCTACTCCCACCATCCCATAATACAAGAACATTTTTGACACTAGTGTAGTGTTAAAAACGTTCTTATATTTTGGGACAGAGGGAGTACAAAACATGATCATCTCATACAACAACATATATCACATCATGTCTTGACCATATCACATCACAACATGCCCTGCAAAAACAAGTTAGACATCCTCTACTTTGTTGTTGCAAGTTTTAAGTGGCTTCTATGGGCTTCTAGCAAGAACCGTTCTTACCTATGGCACAAAAACCACAACGGTGATTTATCAAGTTTGCTATTTAAACCTTCACAAGGACCGGCCGCAGTCAAATTCGATTCAACTTAAGTTGGAGAAACAGACACCCGCCAGCCACCTTTACGCAAAACTAGTTGCATGTCTGTCAGTGGAACCGGTCTCATGAACGTGGTCATGTAAGGTTGGTCCGGGACACTTCATCCAACAATACCGCTGAATCAAAATAAGACATTGGTGGTAAGCAGTATGACGATCACCGCCCACAACTCTTTGTGTTCTACTCGTGCATATCATCTACGCATAGACCTGGCTCTGATGCCACTGTTGGGAAACGTAGCATGCAACTTCAAAAAAATTCCTACGCTCATGCAAGATCTATCTAGGAGATGCATAGCAACGAGAGGGGAAGAGTGTGTCCACGTACCCTTGTAGACCGAAAGCGGAAGCGTTTGCTTAACGCGGTTGATGTAGTCGAATGTCTTCTCGTTCCGACCAATCGAGTACCGAACATATGGCACCTCCGAGTTCTACACACGTTCAACGCCATGACGTCCCTCGAGCTCTTAATCCAACAGAGGGTCGAGGGAGTAGATGAGTTCCGTCAGCACGACGGCGTGGTGACGGTGACGGTGATGTGTTCCATGCAAGGCTTCACCTAAGCACCACAAGAATATGACCGGAGGCGTAAACTGTGGAGGGGGCGCCGCACATGACTTGTA
>NC_041391.1:241343700-241444437 GCF_002162155.2 Triticum dicoccoides
GAGAGGGGCGGCAAGGGTCACCCCAAGTAGGAGTAATCCTACTTGGGCACCTCCCACAGGTCGGTCTCCCCCCCTTCCATAAGTGTCGGAGGGGGAAGGAAGGAGCAGGGGGAGGGAAGGAAGGGGGAGGGCAAATCCCTCCCCTTCCTTCTCTCTTCCTCCCTTTCTTTTCCGCCAAATTTGACCTACATGTACGCACCAGCCCCTTAGGGGCTGGTCTGTCCCCTTCTTGGCCCATTAGGCCCATGTATTTTGTCGGGGGTTGCCCGGAACCCCTTCCGGTGACCTGATACCCCCGGAACACTTTCGGTGTCCGAATACTATCTTCCTATATATGAATCTTTACCTATCGACTATTTAGAGACTCCTTGTCATGCCAGTGATCTCATCCGGGAATCCGAACAACATTCGGTCACCAAATCACATAAATCATATAATACAAACTGTCATCAAACGTTAAGCGTGCGGACCCTATGGGTTTAAGAACAATGTAGACATGACCGAGACACCTCTCCGGTCAATAACCAACAGCAGAACCTGGATGTTCATATTGGCTCCCACATATTCTACGAAGATCTTTATCGGTCGAACCGTCATGACAACATATGTTATTACCTTTGTCATCGGTATGTTACTTGCCCGAGATTCGTTCATCGGTATCTTCATACCTAGTTCAATCTCGTTACTAGCAAGTCTCTTTACTCGTTACGTAATGCATCATCCCGCAACTAACTCATTAGTTACATTGCTTGCAAGTCTTCTTATGATGTGCATTACCGAGAGGGCCCAAAGATACCTCTCCGATATCAGAGTGACAAATCCTAATCTCGATTTATGCCAACCCAACAAACACCTTTGGAGATACTTATAGAGCATCTTTATAATCACCCAGTTATGTTGTGACGTTTGATAGCACAAAAGGCATTCCTACGGTATACAGGAGTTGCATAATCTCATAATTGGAGGAATATGTATTTGACGTGATGAAAGTAGTAGCAATAAAACTGAATGATCATTATGTTAAGCTAACAAATGGGTCTTGTCCATCACATCATTCTCCTAATGATGTGACCCCGTTCATCAAATGACAACACATGTCTATGGTTAGGAAACTTAACCATCTTTTATTAACGAGCTAGTCAAGTAGAGGCATACTAGGGACACGCTGTTTTGTCTATGTATCCACACATGTATCAAGTTTCCGGTTAATACAATTCTAGCATGAATAACAGACATTTATCATGTTATAAGGAAATATAAAATAACAACTTCATTATTGCCTCTAGGGCATATTTCCTTCAAAACGTTCCTGGCACGGCACGACCCGCTAGGGCACATTAACAGTCAGGTTGTGCCATGCCGGCCCACGTGTTGTAGGCAGTAGCCCAAGCACGCCACGGGAGATAAGTGGGCCGGCCCATGGCACGTTTAGGCATGCTGACCCGTGTCGGCTTGATTTTTTTTGGCGAAATAACCTCAAAAAATAGGCAAAAAATGTTTTAAATGTAAAAAATACGGTGAAGTATTACAAAAAGATAGAAAATACATATCAAAGCACTACAAAAGCAAGCATGCACTACAAAATTATTGAACATATTAGAGTATTAGGTATGCATATAGGACATATATATTTATATATTTCAAAAAAATAAACGGGTCACGCCATGTCGGCCCGTGTGCCCAGCCTCCAGGCCTAGGCATGGCCCATGGCGTGTCGTGAGCCAGGGCTGACCCGTTTAGCCCGGGCCGAGCCGTGCCTGGGCCGTGTCGTTCCTGCGTGCTACCGGGTCGGCCCATTTAGCATGGCCTGTTTGGCCATCTATACTCTAAGAGACTAAGCCGACACATTGTATTTGAGATTAACGAATTCTCCATAAAGTCTTCCTAGTCGATAGGAACGTCTCCTCCCACTGAACGCACATCGCCAGAATGCCTGAAATAAATCCAGGAAAATGCAAGCACCAATATCAAGTCTAAGACTTGAACTCTGGTGGCTGGGATACTACTACCCTCATAACCATCCAACTACATGTTGGTTCACAAGGGATCTTTTATTTTAAGAGGTATAATTATGCTTTTGGTATAAGAACTTGGCAGGTGGGTTCACTTTCATACAAAAGCTTATAAAACCTATAACAAAGGTATAATAACTTGGCCTGGATGTGGGCTTAAGATGCAAATTGCTTCCATACTGACAAATGGACGCCAATGGGGCAAAGTGCTAGCTTATCAGATTCTTTGCAAAATAGCCCCTACAAATCTGTGAAATTTTGGCCACAGCCCCTGGGCACCGTATACATCTGATTTTGGTTAATAAAACTCACCTAATCTGAGCCATCTCATGTGCTTAGTATTTCATGGCCGTCCATTTTTTTATTTGTGTGTTTCTGACTATTAGATCTACTGTCCTAAGAGGTTGTTGCTCCATGAGAAAAAACAAAACATTCTGGTTAACTTGGCCACCTCTTCCAGAACATTTATCTAATCGAGCATGATCCAGGAGAAAAAAAATTGTCCACTTGATCAATGGACGTCAATATAACCATCGACAAATTATGCATCTCACGCGATGCATCCACATGTTGTTGATCTCGATCTCCTCCACCCATCGAATTCTAACACCAACAACGCTGCTGCTACTCAAGGACCCAACGACTTAGCCAACTCCACCCCTCCCCTTCGACGCTGCCTCATTGTGCGCCTCGACAAGTGTAGGCCACGCTTCCGATGCTCAACTCCTGGGATGTGATACATCCCAAATGTATCTATAATTTTTGTTTGTTTCATGCTATATTATTATTATTTTAATATTTTTATAGCAATTTATATTATTTTTATGGACTAACCTACTAATTTAGTGCCCAGCGTCAGTTCCTGTTTTCTGCTTGTGTTTTGTTTTACGGGCGGAGGTCAAAATACATTTTCTATTTAACAAGATTTTTTGGGGTGACAAGAAACACACGAGGGGCCCATAAGGACAGGTGGTGCGACCAGGGTGGTCGCGCCCCTTGAGTTTATAGGGCCCTTAGTTGCCGCCTTAGTCCAATTGCACCGCCATAATTCCCTATAAATACCGAAACCATCTGTTGTGCATCTAGAAGAATTTTATCGCCACCACTAGCCTCTGCTCCAAAGAGATCTCACCTGGAGCCCTATTCCGAAACTCTGCCGGAGGGGGAAGCCATTGACAAAGGCCTCTTCATCGACCTTGTTGCCTCCATGACCATGTATTAGTAGTTCCTTTAGGACCTATGGGTCCATAGTAGTAGCTAGATGGTTCTCTCTCTCTCTTGTGTATCTTCAATACCATGTTCTCATTCTTGATCGAGATCAATTCAATGTAAATGGTTGTGTTTTGTTGGTACATGATGAATTATCACTTTATGATCATATTGTTGATTGAAATTAGTTGAATCTATTTGAGTTTTCATGCTACATAATTAAATAGCTTTGTATTTCTCTCTGATCTATCTATCTTCTTTTGCCAAGTTCGATCAATTTATCTTCAGTATGAGAGGTGGTTTGTAGTGGGTTCAATTTTGCGGTGCTCTAACCCAGTGATAATAAGGGCCAGGACATGTATTGTCTTGTTGCCACTAAGGAATAAACGACGGGGTTTAGTCGTATTGAGTGACTTCTTGCTGACTACATTATGTCATCTTGCTTATTGCAATACTCTATTTCTCGTGAATGTAATACCTTGAGATGCATGTTGTATAACTGGTTTGGGTGGAGTATAAGTAGTAGACGTCAGTTTGTTTAATGGTCTACTTACCCCGGACGTAATGTCTATGTGAGATTATGTCATGAATGATCATAGTCATAAACATTGCAGTCTTTTCAATTGATCAACTTTAATTTGTTTACCATGACATTCACCTGTTATCGAAGGAGTTACTGTTGGAACTATGCCCTAGAGGCAATAATATTTGTATTATTATATTTCCATATTCATAATTAAGAGTTTATATTTCATGCTATAACTACTATGATCCTTGAATATGTGATTCAGTGGAAAACTCATATGCACATGTAAAATGATAAACGGAAAACAACATGTTCCCGGTCTCACCTCTAAGACTAGCTTAAGTGTTGTTGATGATCAACTTTTTCAGATATTAGGATATCGTTAAGTATAACGATGGTCCTAAAACAACATTGGGGGTATGACGTTAGAAGAACGATTATATTGAATCGACCCAACTTGTATGTTATACTTTGTGATTATATCGTCTAAAATCATTTGTTATAACACAGAGTGTTAATTAGCATGTGTTTTAGTTCCTCAGACCATGAGAGTGTCTTGGTCACTTCCTACATGACGGTGGGCTTTGGGGTTGGTCAAACATCATCTGTAACAAGGTGATCATAATGACAAGTTTGACAAGTAACTGTATAGCTTGAGAGTGGGATTTTCTCCTCCGACAATGGAGAGATATTCTTAGGGCCCTCTTGGTGTGATGACATCCATCATCGTCGGGCCAGACACAAGTGGTTACATCACAAGGATGTCGGAACACGTTAACGAGAAAGAAGAACAAAACCGGTAATGGGAGAAACGGTATAGTGAGCATGAAGATGCTCAGGAGGACACCGATGCACACCGGGTTTTGTAAAATATCGTGAAGCAAAGGGAACATCACATGATAACCAAAGGTTCACGCAAATATCATTCGTGTAATCATAGGGACCGATATGGATGTCCACGGTTCCGCTATCGATCATTGAACGAATGGATTTCATTAATGTGACAGCAGTGATAAGAACATATTTATGGAATTGTTTCATTAATATCCGGAATAGTTCTAAGAGGTTCTGTAAGCGTTTCAGGGTCACTGGAAGGGTTTGGGTGAATATTAGGTAATATCGGGTATTACCGATTAATGTATGTGGAAAATGTTTCTGAGGATATTAACTTATATATATAATGCTCTAAAAATGTTTAGAACATATATATATATATATTTCATTTAATATCAATGGGCCTAATAAGGCCAAGAGGTGGAAGGAAACTTGGGCCAAAAAGGCCCAAGTGGGAAAGTGCCTCCCTTCCCTAAGGAAGGGGGCGAATAGGAGTAGGGGAGGAGACTCCTCCCCTTAGTTGGACGCCCCAAGGTGGTTTTCCCTCCATGCTGACAGCCCTCCCTCTCCCCTCTAACCTATATATAGTGGAGGTTTGGTGCCCAATTGATATATATGCTCCCTCCATTTTTATTTACTCTGCATATTAGGTTTGACTGAAGTCAAACTTTATAAACTTTGACCAAGTTTATAAAAAAAAGTATGAACATTTACAATAGCAAATCTATATGATGTGAAAGTGTATTCAATAATGAAATTAATGTTATTGATTTGTCATTGTATATGTTTATATTTTTGTCTAAAAGCTTTGTTAAAGTTTAAAAAGTTTGACTTTGAGCAAAGCTAATATGCGAAGTAAATAAAAACGGAGGGAGTACAAGTTTTGGAGCCTCCTCTAGTTGATCTAGTTCTAGTTGGTCCTAGTTGACTAATTAGAGATTGTCCTAGCCACCTCTAATCCTCATAATTAGAAGCCCCATGTGGTTCTGATTTCCTGATGTCTACTATGAAACTTTATTCTTGTAGACTCGTGTTGGGCCTCCAAGCACGGAGTTTTGTAGGACAGTAGCAATTTTCCCTCAAGTGGATGACCTAAGGTTTATCAATCTGTGGGAGGCATAGGATGAAGATTGTCTCTCTCAAACAATCCTGCAACCAAATAACAAAGAGTCTCTTGTGTCCCCAACACACCAAATACAATAGTAAATTGTATAGGGGCACTAGTTCGACGAAGAGATGGTGATACAAGTGTAGTAATGATAGCAAATATTGATTTTTGTAATAGGAACAATAAAAAACAGCAAGGTAGCAAGTAACAAAAGTGAGCACAAACGATATTGCAATGCTTAAAAATGAGGCCTATGGTTCATACTTTTGCTAGTGTAATCTCTCAGCGGTGCTAATATAATTGGATCATATAACCATCGCTCAACGTGTGATAAAGAATAACTCCAAAGTTCTTATCTAGCAGAGAACATAAGAAGGAATCATTTGTAGGGTACTAAACCACCTCAAAGTTATCCTTTCCGATCGATCTATCGAGCTATCCCTATAGGTGTCACAAATAGCCCAAGAGTTCGTACTAAAATAACACCATATGAAACACATCAACCAACTTATTGTTGCCTAGATACTCCAATGTCACCATGAGTATCTGTGAGTTGATTATATGATATGCATCAAACAACTTCAGATTCATAATACGCAATCCAACACAAAGAACTTCAAAGAGTGCCCCAAGATTTCTATCGGAGAAACAGAGACGAAAACGTGTATCAACCCCTATGCATAGATTACCCTAATGTCACTTCGGGAATCCGCAAGTTGAGTGCCAAGACATACATCAAGTGCTCTCAAATCCATAAAAGTATTCAATACGATTATAATGAAATCTCAAAGGTAAAACTAAATTCATAGCAACAAGATAGAGAGGGGAAAACACCATATGATCCAACTATATTAACAAAGCTCGCGATACATCAAGATCGTGCCAAATCAAGAACACGAGAGAGAGAGAGAGAGAGAGAGAGAGAGAGAGATTAAACACATAGCTACTAGTACAAACCCTCATCTCCGAGGGTGAACTACTCCCTCCTCATCATGGAGACCGCCGAGATGATAAAGATGGCCTCCGGTGATGATTTCCCCCTCTGGCGGAGTGCTGGAACATGGTCCAGATTGGTTTTTTGTGGCTACAGAGTCTTACAGCGGCGGGACTTTTGATTTAGGGTTATTTCTGGGGGGTTTCTGTATTAGTATTTTTTTGGCGTCGGTCTCACGCTGAGATGGGCCTTGAGGGGCCCACTACCCACCAAGGCGCGCCAAAGTGGGGTGGCGCGCCCTGGTGCCTAGTGGCCACCTCCTTCCCCTTCTAGTCCTCCCATGAAGCTTCTAGTGCCTCTTCTGTTCCAGAAAAATCATCAAAAAGTTTCGTTCCATTTGGAGAACTTTTATATCTGCACAAAAAACAACACCATGGTAGTTCTGCTGAAAACATCGTCAGTCCTGGTTAGTTCCATTCAAATCATACCAAAACCATATATAATTGTTGTAAACATGGCATGAATACTTCATAAATTATAGATGTGTTGGAGACGTATCAGCATCCCCAAGCATAATTCCTATCCGTCCACGAGTAGGTAAATGATAAAGGAAATAATTTATGAAGTGTCAATGCTAGCATAGTGCAAAAGTTTGATCAATGATAATTTCAATTACTTTTCCTAGCATCATAATGGCAACTCTTTCTCATAAAACTGATCATGATAAAGTAGCAATTAAAAACGGATTTTTTTGTGGAATGCTACCTATCATATTCATCATATACTGTTTCTTTGTGGCATGGATATTTCGACTTGAATGATTCAAAGCAATAGTCTATAATTTGACAACAAGACATCAATACTCAAGCATACTAACAAGCAACCATGTACTTCAAAATATCAACGCTAAAGAAAGCTATCCCTAGCCCATTATGCTTAGTCATTGATCCATTCATGAAACACACTCGAATATTAGCTACATCCAATACACAAGTATGAAAATAGTGTTCCCTAGTTGGTGCTTTCTAAGAGAAGATGGAGACTCAATTTTTTTGCATAAAAGTAAATAGATATGCCCTTCGTAGAGGGAAGCAGAGATTTGTAGGGGTGCCAGAGCTCAAAGCTTAAATTGAGAGATAAGATTATTTTGAGAGGCATGCTTTTCCTGTCAGCGAAAATGGCCGAGAATTTACAATACTTTCCATGCTAGATAAATCATAGGCGGTTCCCAAACATAAAATAAAGTTTATTCCTTTTTCCACCATTCTTTCACAATCCATGGCTAGCCATATCCACGGGTGCCTTCCATACCAACACTTTCCAACGAATTTATTATTGACAACATATAAATATTTTTTATTCATTTCGGGACTGGGCATTCCTATTACATTGCCACACTCTCGTGCAATGACAACTGAATAAACACTCATCATGAGAATAAAATATCTAGCATGGAAAATATTGGCCACCCCCTACCGCTTCATAAATGGTACGAGCACACAAAAAAGAAATTCATTTTGAAAATTAGAGTTGGCACATAGAAATTTACTTGGAACGACACAGAAATATCGCATATAGGTACGTATGGTGGACTCATTTGGCACAACTTTGGGTTTAAGGAGTTGGATGCACAAGAAGTATCCCTGCTTAGTAAAAGGAAAGGCTAGCAAATAGATTGAGAAGCAACCGACCAAAGAACGGAAACAATCATAAACAAGCATTGAACATAACTAACATCAAATAATGCACCACAAGTAGGATGTAATTTCATTGCATAATTATTAATTTTCGTGCTTGCATAGGGAATTACAAACCTTAACACCAATATTCTTACTAAGCATAATTACTCATTAACAGGACTCGCATATTGTCATCTCCATATCGCAAAACTATTGCAAGGAATCAAACTTATCATATCCAATGATCTACATGAAAGTTTTTATTATATCCTTCTTGAATATCCATCATATCAGGACCAATTTCATAGCTTGTGCAAATTTTCATCACTATTATAACTTTCAAAATAATATAAGTGAAGCATGAGAGTGTTCGACAAACTACTCCAAAAATATATAAGTAGTTAAGTAAATAGGTAGCTATGTGAGGACTATTTCCCATTAAAAAATTAGATATAAGTATTTTATTAAAATAGAAAGCAAAACAAAACAAAATGACATTCCAAGAATAGAACACATCATGTGAAGAAGCAAAAATATAGCTCCGAGTGAAGTTACCGATAATGTTGAAGACAAAAGAGGGGGTGCCTTCCGGGGCATCCCCAAGCTTGGACGCTTGGATATTCCTTGAATATTACCTTGGGGTGCCTTGGGCATCCCCAACCTTAGGGTCTTGACACGCCTTATTCTCCTCATGTCGATATCTCACTCAAAACTTGAAAACTTCAATCACACAAAACTTAACGAAACTTCGTGAGATAGGTTAGTATGATAAAGACAAATCATTCACTTTGGTACTATCAAGATAAGATTCATAATTGTTCTAACACAATGCCTACTATACCCTACAATTTATATTGACCAATATAAGCCATAGAAACTATAAAACAAGCAAACTATGCATTCAAAATAGAACCTGTCAAAAAGAAAACAGTTTGTAATGATCTGAACAATTACCATACTTATGTTACTCAAAAAATTCTGAAAAATTAAGAAACATAGGAAATTTGTATATCAATCATGTATAAAAAACTAGAATTTTATCGCGTTCCAGTGAATTTAAAAAATTATGTTACTCGAAGCAAAAGTTTCTATTTTTGTACAAAATCAAGTCAACTATCATCCACACTATCCCAAAGGCCTTACATGGCACTTTATTGAAAAAAAGATATAAAACATGATTACAACAATAGCTTAATCATGTGAGCACACAAAATCAGTAGGGGTAAATGTTGGTTTGTCTCCCAACAAGCGCTTTTCTTTAATGCCTTTTTAGCTAGGCATGATGATTTCAATGATGCTCACATAGAAGTAAAGAATTGAAACATAATGGGAGCATCATGAACCATATGACTAGCACATTTAATTCTAACCCACTTCCTATGCATAGGGATTTTGTGAGCAAACAATTTATGGGAGAAAGAATCAACTAGCATTGGAAGGCAAAATAAGTACAACTTCAAGATTTTCAACATATAAGAGGAAACTTGATATTATTGAGATATGTAAAAGCATATGTTCCTCTCTCATAATAGTTTTCAGTAGCATCATGAATTAATTCAACAATATAGCTATCACATAAAAGCATTCTTTTCATGATCCACATGCATAGAAAAATATTACTCTCCACGTAAGCAAATTTATTCTCATTCATAACAGTGGAAATATCATATGAAACTTGAATACTATAAATTTTTTCCACATTAAAAGAGTAATGTTCAGAAAAAGGGTAATCATAATTATGACAAGTTTTATAAATATAATCATCACTACTTTTTATAACATAAGTATCATCACAAAAATCATCATAAGTAGCAATTTTATTCTCATTAGAGTCATTGAAACCTCTTCTGGAATAGTGGAATCATTGTTAAATAAACTCATTACCTCTCCAAATCCACTTTTATCATTATAATAAGATTCAACATCCTCCAAAATAGTGGGATAAATATTATCTAAAGTTGACACTCTTCCAAACCCACTTTTATAAATTTGATCATTCAAAGTAGGGGGACTAAAGAGATCATCTTCATTAAGCATAGCATCCCCAAGCATGGGACAAACATTAATTGCAGCAAATAAATTCTCAAACATGTCATTCTCATCAAACATAGCATCCGCAAGCTAGTGGCTTGGCATATCATAAACATAATCACTCTCATCATTAATAGTATGAATAGCACCAATAGTATAATAATAATTATCATCATAACTTCCCAAGTTGGTGCCAAAACAATTTTCAAGATTATAAGAAGTATCATTATCTTCCCAATCATAATCATCACAACAAGCAATAGGCATAACAAAATCGGCATCAATATTTATTTCGGACATCGTGCCATAAGACAAAGAAGCAATATCATCATCAAGTGCATCATCTTCCACAATTATTTTTGATTCATTTTCATGAGGCACAACAATAATAGGAGCAACATTTTTTGGGAGAGACACCTTTTTACCTCTACTCTTTCTTCTTTTCTTCTTATTCACCACATCATGTGTGGGTTTAATTAATTTTTTCGAGCTTCTTATTGATGATATTGGTTGAATAGGAAGCTCCTTCCCATCACCTATTTCATCATGGGAGAAAATAGGAGGGAAAGTAGAATTCATTACCCTTCATTAGTATTCCTTTTATATTCTATTAATTTTCCCATCTTTCTATAGTTGGCAATATAAGCATTCTCATTGCAATTTACCATGCAAAACATATAGATATCTTTTAGATTAGTTTCAATGTTGTTTGTGAGAATGAATATGTCGTGGGGAACCACGGCCACCTACGGGGCAACGAGCCCCTTTCTAGTTCGGTGGGGGGACATCACGTCGCACAAAGAGTGGAGGTGCGTGAGACAGCACGACATAGATCACAGGGCAGTTTTTACCCAGGTTCGGGCCGCCGTGAGGCATAAAACCCTACTCCTGCTCTAGTGGATTGATGGTGGATAGTGGTGGAAAGTGCAACGATCTTGCCCGACATGGTTGACTTGGGACGAGAACGGCTACGTGCATACGAGTGAACAAAGGTCGGAATCCTTTCTATGGTTGCCATGGGCCTCCTTTTATAGATCAAGGGGTCACCATAGTGGCAAATCAGTCATTATGTGCTGATTAGATAGCAAATAGTGCTATCCTACCTAACTCTACAGGCTGACAGAGTGCATTAAATGCAATGCTCAAAGTCACATCATAGCTTGCCCGACAGGATCTTTTGGGCCATTCGCCAGCTTGGCGCCTGTTCGCTCGATACGTTGTAGGACGGGTGTCGCTTGCAGGTATTTTATGTTGGAGGTGGCCACCATGTGGCATCTAGCAGCCACATAGTCACCTTGGAGCTTGACACATCATCGAGCGATGACGTACGTCGAGGTGAGGTGGTGCGGTGAAGTGTATTTCCTTCGCTAGTCCCGACGGGTCTGCCGGGACGGTCTGGAGGACTTGCTTCCGGTGATATCCTTGTCTTCGCTAGGCTTGCAAGCCCGGCAGGGGAGGTTTTCCCCTTAGTAGTATCTTGGCACTCTAGCTAGTATTGTCCATCTTGATATGTGCTTGGATTCTTTAGGGGAGTCGATCCATCTTGCTTGAGTAGATCATGGTGTTGTGAACTTGTCCTTGTGCCTGTGCACAGTCTGGGCAACGGACCAATGGTTTGTTGCACCGACAGAAGCTCCCGGGCCTGGCATGAATGCGTCGTTGGGCGTCGTCAGGGTATGCCCTAATCAATGCACACTAAGTGTGCGGAGGCGGCTTCGTCCTTTGAGATCTTCTTTGCTTCTTCATTATCTTGAGCCCGGGCCAGTTTTTGGTTTTTCCGCACATCGTGTAACGCCAATGGTGGTGGGACCATTCTTGTAATGGCTCGTGAATGACTTTAACACATGGCTGGGCAACCGCCAATTCACTCTTCCCACCACGCCCTTATCCTAAGCCACATATGCCGCGTGCATTGAGTGGGGTAGGTAACGGAGGCGCATGGTGTGGAGGGGCGTCAAGGCAGGGGGCCGATCTTCTTGGGTTGGGGGGATGGCGGTTACCTGTTGGGGGATCAGCCTCCAGCCCCCAACTCGCCTATAAAAGGAGGAGTGGGGACGAGTGCAGGCATTCATCCATATCCCTCTCTTCCTCCATTTTGCTTCGTCTTGAGTATGCTAGAAGGGAGAGCCCGGGGCCGGGCCCCAGGCCCTAGCTTGGAGCTGAAGATGCCAAGCAGTGGTGTTGGTGCTCGGGGAGTGGGTCTAGTCCAAGTCCAAGGCGAAGGGCTTGGGATCATTAGAAATCCCAATACTGCCCCTTTCCTTGGAACTGGGGTTGATGTTGATGAGGAGGGCACCCTCCTGCCCACCAAGGTGGGGAGTGGTGCGCCCTGGCCATCTTGGCCGCACGCCATCTCTTCGGGGGGAGTACCGGACCGTGAGGCCGACATTTCTCCAGAGAGGTGTTGATGAAGATGAAGCCAGGAAATACGGACAAGGCGGGAGGCAGGCTGTCGGGTCAGAGTACGACTGCACCAACGCGTTCGTCTCGTACTGGCGACCTGCCACCTCGTCTTTATGTTCTTCCCCTCCCATCCTCGGCACCATCATCACCAGCCTCCTGGTCACCGGGGGAGGGGGCCGCTCTGTTGGTGACTTTGCCTCCTCCAGCAGTCTTCCAGCTGAGCTTTGGTGGATGGCTCCACTGTCGCTCGAGCTGCTTCTTCCGCCCTCCTCCTTCACAGCCTTGCCACTCCTGATCTTGTGAGGTTGCGTTCGTCAGGACATGATGGGATCGGGATGGACTCTCACTTGGGCGCTGCTCCTGCCTCCTTCTCTTCCCACCGCACTACCTGGGGTAAGAGGAACAGGGAGAGGAGTTTACGGGACACTTATCTTTTTTCAATCTTAAATTTGTAGGCACTTGCCAAATTTTAGTTCAAATAATGTAATCTCTTGAATCCATGTTTGTATCATGTAAGGTTTGTACTTGTTTGAAGCATATTTATGAAAAAGATAAACCTTGTCAGGGACTCGTGCATGTATATGGCCATGCAGAGGTGGAACGCCTCTATATTTTAAAATAAACGAGTTTCCCTGGTAGGCTATCCCGTCGGTACCCTCTATTTGGCTGTCTGGGAGCTAAGCTTGCCGGGCACAAATTGTAAAGAGGGACCAGCCCCCCGCCAATCTTTTTTCATCAAAGGTCACTGCGACCATCCTGACTGAAGCAACATACAAGTCAAAGGATGGGAGCACCTGAGTTTCAAAAAGCGGAGAGGTTTTCCTATGCACAAGTTTTCACTTACAGAATACATATGGATAAGATATAGAACTTATCTGTTTGGCTTGACGGAGATCACAGTGCTGGCTTGTCTTCTCATCTCCTCTTGGGGATGGAATCCACGGCAGAAGCCTATAGATTATGCAGATGAAAATGATGCCAGATGCAATCCTATCTATATGAGGATGCAATGCTCATGATATGCTTATGCACGCATGCAACTTGTCGGGGGGGCCCCAGTGCTTCGTTTATTTCTCTATTGCTCAGGGTCTGCGCCTGGCTTTGTATAAGGGGTTACATGCAACTGAGGCAAGGCCTGTACAAAAGGGTGGCTATCGGGCAGGGCCTGATAGCTGCGCCTTATGGGTAGAACTTGCGGAGATGCTCAATATTCCATGAGCTTTGCAATTTAATGTCATCTCCGGTCTCCAGATCGACTGTGCCAGGTCTGGTGACTCTACTACCAGGTAAGGGTCTTCCCACTTCGGCGTCAACTTGTTTGTACCCTTGGCGGACTGAACGTGCCTAAGGACAAGGTCGCCTTCCTCAAAACACCGGGCATGAACCCTGCGGCTGTGATAGCAACGCAGGGCTTGCTGATAGCGTGTAGCATGCGTAGTAGCCCGAAGACGATTCTCCTCGAGTAGCACAGCATCGTCACGCCGGTGCTGATCTTGTGCTACTTCATCGTAGGAAAGCACTCGAGGGGACCCGTAAATGAGTTCCATGGGGATAACTGCTTCTGCCCCATAGACTAGGCAGAAGGGAGTCTACCCGGTAGCTCGATTTGGTGTCGTTCTGAGGGACCAAAGAACCATCGGCAACTCATCGATCCATCGCCTGCTGCACTTCTGCAGCTTATCAAATGTTCTTGTCTTGAGTCCGCGTAGCACTTCAGTGTTCGCCCTCTCAGCTTGTCCATTGCTTCTGGGATGTGCAATAGAGACAAATGAGATCTTGCTTTCGAGGGCATGAATATATTGCATGAGGGCGCGACTCGTGAATTAGGTGCCATTGTCGGTGATGATCCGGGCAGGAACCCCGAAGCGGCACACCAAATCTTTTAAGAACTTGATAGCTAACTAAGCAGTCACCTTTCTCATGGCAGCTACTTCCGGCCACTTTGTAAACTTGTCGATTGCAACGAACAAGAATTCAAATCCCCCGGTAGCTCAGGGGAAAGGGCCGAGGATATCGATCCCCTAGACTGAAAACGGCCATGACAAAGGGATTGCCTAAAGTGCTTGGGCTGGCAGAAGGATGTTCTTGGAATGGAACTGACAGGCTTCACACTTTGTGACTAGCTCGACCGCATCCTGGAGGGATGTGGGCCAACAGAATCCTTGCCGGAATGCTTTCACAACTAATGCCCTTGATCCAATGTGGGAGACGCACATACCTTTGTGTATCTCCGCCAGCAGTTCCTTTCCTTCTTCTCGGCAAATGCACTTCAATTTCACACCATTGGTCTTTCTTTTGTATAGCGTGTCATCGACAAACTGGTACATACTGTCCCTCCGGGCTACTCTTTCAGCTTCATCTTGCTCATCAGGAAGTTCTCCGGTTTGGAGGAAGTGGACTATGTGCAGCCCAAGTTGGAGCCTGAGGCTCAACAACAAGGACTAACGGCACCTCCCTGCTCACGGGGGTGTGTTCCTCGACTGCGGGGACCAGTGGCCCGGCAGGAGGGTGCAGCCCGACAAGTGATGGTAGTTGTTTCCGGCAGGGTCCCTGCTAGGAGCCCCGAGGGGCTCTACCGGGAGAGGCTTACCGGAGTCCAACTTTCCCCTTTTTCAAGCCATTGTTGCTGGGGATACGGAGGGCTGAGTAAGATGGAGAACAAAAGTTCCTGGTTCCATAGGAAGCTTTTCACAACCCACTTTGACAGATGATCAGCTATGTTGTTTTCCGCACGGCGTACGTGCTCTTTTGCAATCCGTCAAAGCGCTCCTCCAATCTTCTCACTTCCTCAATGTATGCCTCCATCAATGGACTTTGGTAATCCTTGTTGACTTGTCTCACCACAAATTGTGAATCTCCTCGAATGATCAGCTTCTTAATTCCCAATTCAACGACAATCCTGAGCCCGGCAAGGAGCCCTTCATACTCTGTTATATTGTTGGTTGCTTCCTCCCAGGGAAATGCATCTGGACAACGTACTTCAGGTGCTCGCTAGTGGAAGCAACGAGAAGCACGCCAGCCCCTGCACCTTCCAGGGAGAAAGCACCATCAAAATACATGATCCATTCTTGGGGCACTTCCTTGCCGGGAATAACTATTTCCACCACTTCTTCGTCAGGGGCTGGCGTCCATTCTGCAATAAACTCTGCCAATGCCCTACTCTGGATTGTTGAGGTGCTCTCAAACTTCAAGACAAAGCTGGATAACTCCAAAGCCCATTCCACTATACTGCCGGTAGCCTCAGAATTCCAGAGTATCCTTTGCAACGGAAAGTGGGTGACAACTGTAATCTCATGGGCTTGGAAGTAGTGGCACACTTTCCTTAAGGCCATGATGAGACAAAAAATCAACATTTGCACGCCAGAGTACCTCGATCTAGCCCCGTACAGCAAGGAGCTGACGAAGTACACTAGTGTTGCACCACTTTCTTCCTTACCGCATCCTTGGGGTCGTCCCTGCTAACGTGCTCCTCTTTGTCCTGATCCTCGTCCGGTCTTGTCGGGCTTTGCTTATTCTTTGTTTCCTCTACTTCCCGCTGGGCCACTAGGGCTGCAGTAACCACTTGATTGGTTGCTGCCAAGTATAGCAGCAATGGCTCTTGTGGTTTAGGAGCTACCAAAGTGGGCATAGAGGACAAGTAGGTCTTCAAATCCTATAGTGTTGCATCTGCCTCTGGGGTCCACTTCAAGGGTCCTGCCTTCTTCAAAATTTTGAAGAACGGCAGAGCGTGCTCGGTAGACTTGGAGATGAATCTGCTAAGCGCGACAACTAGCCTATCAAATGCCTCACATCCTTAACTGTCCTGGGCGCCTAGATCTGCTCTATAGCTTTGATCTTATCTAGATCGGCCTTGACCCACGATGGGACACAAAGAAACGAAGTAGCATGCCGAAGGGAACACCAAACACACACTTCTCCGGATTTAGCGTCAAGTTGATCTTGTGCAGATTAGCAAATGTCTCTTCCAAGTCCTAGATGAGAGTTGATTTGTCCTTGGTCTTGACCACAATATCATCCATATAAGCCTCAATATTTCTGTGCAGTTGTGGCTCAACCCAATTTGCACTACCCTTGCAAAAGTAGACTCGGCACTCTTTAACCCAAAAGGCATGCGCAAAAAGCAGTACATACCGCATGGGGTGATGAAGGAGGTCTTCTCTTTGTCTTCCTTGGACATGAAGATCTGATGATATGCAGAGTATGCGTCCAGAAAAGAAAGCAAATTACAACCTGAAGTGGAGTCGACAATGTATTCGATGTGTGGCAAGGGGAATGGATCCTTTGGGCAAGCCTTGTTGAGGTCTGTGAAATCTATGCACAACCTCCATTTCTCGTTGGCCTTGTGGTACAACCACTGGGTTTGCTAACCATGTTGGGTGCAGTACTCCTCTGACTAAACCATCTGCCTCAAGTTTCTTAATCTCCTCGGCAATGAATTGTTGTCGCTCCAAGACCTACTTCCGTACCTTCTGCTTGACGGGTCGGGCATGTGGGCAGACAGCAAGGTCGTGCTCGATTACCTCCCTGGGAACACCGGGAATATCAGATGGTTGCCAAGCAAACACATCAATATTTGCCCATAGGAAGGCAACGAGCACGCTTTCCTATTTGTCATCAAGGGTGGCGCTGATAGTAAAGGTACCATCAATGCCAACCAGCCCTGCCGGGACCTTCTTCACATGGGGTGCAGCAACCTTGGATCTCTTGCTATTGGAACTCTCCAGCACGTCATCAACGGGTACCGTGCACTCAGTGAGGGCATGCTTCCCGGATTCCTTGCCGGTATCCCTGCTATCCCTCTTCTTTCCTTTGCTCTCCTTGGCGGGAATTGCTGCCGCTGTTGTGGCCTCTACTGCGACAGCGTCCCAGTACATCTTATCCACGCAAATGATTGCGTCTTTCTCATCTAACAGAATGGAAAGGACCCCCATCAGCCCTGGCCTCTTCAAGGTGTTGTAGGCATAGTGGGATGCCGCCATGAACTTTGCCAGGGCTGGGCATCTAATGATCCCATTGTACGGCACAGGGAGGTCAACCACATCAAACACAATCTTCTCAGTTCGGTAGTTCAGCTCTCCTCCAAATGTCACTGGCAACGTAATCTTTCCCATAGGATGACTCCCGCTGGGATTAACTCCTTGAAATGTGCCAGTGGCTGAGGGAATCCTGGATTAGGGGGTGTCCGGATGGCCGGACTATCACCGTTGGTCGGACTCCTAGACTATGAAGATACAAGATTGAAGACTCCGTCCCATGTCCGGATGGGACTTTCCTTGGCGTGGAAGGCAAGCTTGGCAATACGGATATGTAGATCTCCTACCATTGTAACCGACTCTTTGTAACCCTAACCCTCTCCGGTGTCTATATAAACCGAAGGGTTTTAGTCCGTAGGACGAACAACAATCATACCATAGGCTAGCTTCTAGGGTTTAGCCTCTTTGATCTCGTGGTAGATCTACTCTTGTACTACCCATATCATCAATATTAATCAAGCAGGAGTAGGGTTTTACCTCCAACGAGAGGGCCCGAACCTGGGTAAAAACATCGTGTCCCTTGTCTCCTGTTACCATCCTCCTAGATGCACAGTTCGGGACCCCCTACCCGAGATCCGCCGGTTTTGACACCGACATTGGTGCTTTCATTGAGAGTTCCTCTGTGTCGTCACCTTTAGGCCCGATGGCTCCTTCAATCATCAACAGCGATGCGGTACAGGGTGAGACTTTTTTCCCTGGATAGATCTTTGTATTCGGCGGCTTTGCACTGCGGGCCAATTCACTTGGCCATCTAGAGCAGATCGCAAGCTACGCCCATGGCCATCAGGTCAGATTTGGGAGTTTGAACTACACGGCTGACATCCGTGGAGACTTGATCTTCGACAGATTCGAGCCACAGCCAAGCGCGCCGCACTATCTCGATGGGCATGACCTAGCTCTGCCGCCGAACAGTGCCCTGGAGGCCGCACCAGCGTCCGCTCCGACCCTTAGCTCGGAGCCAACTTTGCTGGTCGAGGACAAGTGGCTGGACACCGCCTCGGGGGCTACAATCTCTATTGTGATTGAGCCGAACACCATCCCTGTCCTTCGCAAAGCCCGTGACTCTGAGGTGGCGGACTCCTCTCCGGACTCCGAACCTCCCGTGCCCCTGCCAAACAAATCCGATTGGGCCCCGGTTATGGAGTTCACTGCCACGGACATCTTTCAGCACTCGCCCTTTGGCGACATCCTGAATTCACTAAAGTCTCTCTCTTTATTAGGAGAGCCCTGGCCGGACTATGGTCAGGAAGGTTGGGATGCCGACGACGAAGAAATTCAACGCCCACCCACCACCCACTTTATAGCCACTGTCGATGATTTAACCGACATGCTCGACTTCGACTCCGAAGACATCGACGGTATGGATGACGATGCAGGAGACGACCAAGAACCAGCGCCTACAGGTCACTGGAAGGCCACCTCGTCATATGACATATACATGGTGGACATCCCAAAAGATGGGAATGGCAATGGAACAGCGGAGGATGAGTCCTCCAAGAAACAGCCCTAGCGCCGGCGTCAGTGGCGCCGCTCTAAATCCCGCCACGGCAAAAACGGTGATTCCGGCACGGGAGATAATAACACCCCGGATAGTGCCGAAGACAACCCCCTCCAGCAGGATTCAGCACAGGAGGAGGGAGCAGCCAGCCCTCATGATAGAGAGGCAGTCAGAGAGGTAGAGGATGATAATTATATGCCTCCCTCCGAAGATGAAGCAAGCCTCGACGATGACGAATTTGTCGTGCCCGATGATCCCGTCGAACAAGAGCGTTTCAAGCGCAGGCTTATGGCCACGGCAAGCAGCCTCAAGAAAACACAGCAGCAGCTTAGAGCTGACAAAGACTTGCTAGCTGACAGATGGACCGAAGTCCTTGCAGCCGAAGAGTACAAACTCGATCGCCCCTCCAAGAGCTACCCAAAACGCAGGCTGCTACCCCAATTAGAGGAGGAAGCATCCAAACCTACATCACCAGCGCATGATGCGGCCGACCGGCCACCTCGTGGCCGCTACAGAGAAGCCTCTAGGCCCTCCACTAAAGCCGCACCCCGGCGTCGCTCGAAAAGTACAAAGCCACGGGGAATGCGCCAGACTTGCGAGACATATTGGAGGACAAGGCAAGACAGATAAGATCTATCTATGGATCACGTGGGCGCCCCACGACACGTGATGACAACCGTCACGCCGGATACAGCAATTCCGGCCGGGCCAAACACAGTAGACAAAGCTCATTTGAGCTAAGACGTGATATAGCCCAATACAGAGGCGCCGCACACCCACTATGCTTCACAGATGAAGTAATGGATCATCAAATCCCCGAGGGTTTCAAACCCATAAACATTGAATCATACGACGGCACAACAGATCCTGTGGTTTGGATCGAGGACTATCTCCTTCACATCCACATGGCCCGCGGTGATGATCTACACGCCATCAAATACCTCCCACTCAAGCTTAAAGGACCAGCTCGGCATTGGCTCAACAGCTTGCCAGCAGAATCAATTGGTTGTTGGGAAGACCTGGAAGCTGCATTCCTTGATAAATTCCAGGGCACATATTTGCGACCACCAGACGCTGATGACCTAAGCCATATAATTCAGCATCCAAATGAATCGGCCAGACAATTCTGGACACGGTTCTTAACCAAGAAAAATCAAATCGTTTATTGTCCGGATGCAGAGGCCCTTGCAGCCTTCAAACATAACATCCGCGACGAGTGGCTTGCCCGGCACCTAGGACAGGAAAAGCCGAAATCCATGGCAGCCCTCACATCACTCATGACCCGCTTCTGCGCGGGAGAGGACAGCTGGCTAGCTCACAGTAACAACCTGACCAAAAACCCTGGTAGTTCGGATACCAAGGACAGCAACGGCAGTTGCGTCTGTCGGATTTCGGGTTCCGGCAGACCCTTGAGGTTCGAACACTGGGGTGCGCGCGGAGATTTTGCCCTCTACCTACCTGCTCCTCGCCGACTCGCTAGGATCTCAACTACGGAAGGAACAACACAAGAGACACAGAGTTTATACTGGTTCAGGCCACCATTATGGTGTAATACCCTACTCCAGTATCTGGTGTGGTGGATTGCCTCTTGGGCTATTGATGAACAATACAAGGAAGAACAGCCTCGCAAGGGTCTGTTCTTGGTCGGTGCGATGAACTGCTAGGAGGAGTTCAGTTGCTCTCTCTACTGGTTTTCTGGTGAGGATTCTGTCCCTGTCTACCTTGTGGTGGCTAGTCCTATTTATAGGCAAAGGCCCTGGGCCTCTTCCCAAATATTGAGCGGGAAGGGCGCCAACAATTGGCCATTTTGAAGGGGAACATCGGGTACACTTATCCTGACTAAAGTTGGTCCTCGCCTGTCAAAGGCTCTGGTGATGACGCTTGCTTGGGCTCCACAATGACTTCCTTCCTGCCGTTTGGCTGGTCTTGGTCTTGTTGCACCGAAATGGATGCCTTTGCTTGATGCTCTCGCCTGCACTTTCTCCCTTTGCTCCAAAGAGGAAAGGAGGACACTACGCGGGCTGGCGCCCGACTGGCGCCCTTGGTCGTCATGGCTTGCGTCATGGGCACCTCGTGAGGTACCCCGCCTTGATCTCTCCGCCTCCTCATGAGCCAGCCTGATGAGGCCGTGCCTGGGGAAGCTCCTTGTCATCCGCCCCGCGAGGCTTGGCCCCTTGCGAGGGTCTTGAGCTTGTGTTGATGAAGATGGGCCGTGCTGGGCCCCCCTTTGAGCCACGCCGCAGGCCGCAGGCAGGCAAGTCTGGGGACCCCCGTTCCCAGAACGCCGACAGTAGCCTCGGGGCCCAAGGCGCGCCCGGACTTGGCCAAGCAGAGAGGCAAAAGGGCAAGTGCGAAGCGCTGCGGGCCCTAACAGCCTGCGGCCTTGGGCGCCGCATGGCGGTTGATTGGACGCGGGCGTCTCCGCTTCCCCATGACGCCTCGGCAACTGCACGAATTTGTTGGAAATATGCCCTAGAGGCAATAATAAAAGGATTATTATTATATTTCCTTGTTCATGATAATTGTCTTTATTCATGCTATAACTGTATTATCCGGAAATCGTAATACACGTGTGAATACATAGACCATAATATGTCCCTAGTAAGCCTCTAGTTGACTAGCTCGTTGATCAACAGATAATCATGGTTTCCTGGCTATGGACATTGGATGTCATTGATAACGGGATCACATCATTAGGAGAATGATGTGATGGACAAGACCCAATCCTAAGCATAGCACAAGATCTTGTAGTTCGTTTGCTAGAGCTTTTCCAATGTCAAGTATCTTTTCCTTAGACCATGAGATCGTGTAACTCCCGGATACCGTAGGAGTGCTTTGGGTGTACCAAATGTCACAACGTAACTGGGTGACTATAAAGGTGCACTACAGGTATCTCTGAAAGTGTCTGTTGGGTTGACACGGATCGAGACTGGGATTTTCCACTCCGTATGACGGAGAGGTATCTCTGGGCCCACTCGGTAATGCATCATCATAATGAGCTCAAAGTGACCAATTGTTTGGTCACGGGATCATGCATTACGTTACGAGTAAAGTGACTTGCCGGTAACGAGACTGCACGAGGTATTGGGATACCGACGATCGAGTCTCAGGCAAGTAACGTACCGATTGACAAAGGGAATTGAATACAGGGTTGTTTGAATCCTCGACATCGTGGTTCATCCGATGAGATCATCGAGGAGCATGTGGGAGCCAACATGGGTATCCAGATCCCGCTGTTGGTTATTGCCCGAGAACCGTCTCGGCCATGTCTACGTGTCTCCCGAACCCGTAGGGTCTACACACTTAAGGTTCGGTGACGCTTGGGTTGTATGAATATGAGTATGCAGCAAACCGATTGTTGTTCGGAGTCCCGGATGAGATCCTGGACGTCACGAGGAGTTTCGGAATGGTCCGGAGGTAAAGAATCATATATAGGAAGTGCTCTTTCGGCCATCGGGAAAGTTTCGGGGTCACCCGGTATTGTACCGGGACCACCGGAAGTGTCCCGGGGGTCCACCGGGTGGGGCCACCCATCCCGGAGGGCCCCATGGGCTGAAGTGGGGAGGGGAACCAGCCCATAGTGGGCTGGTGCGCCCCCCCTTGGGCCTCCCCTGCGCCTAGGGTTGAAAACCCTAAAGGGGGAGGCGCACCACTTGCCTTGGGGGGTACTCCAACCCCCCTGGCCGGTGCCCCCCTTGGGAGATTGCATCTCCCAGGGCCGGCGCCCCCCCCCTGGGGTCCTATATAAAGGAGGGCAGGGAGGAGGGCAGCCGTACCCTGTGTCTTGGTGCCTTCCCCCCTGCTACACCTCTTCCTCCTCCCGCAGTAGCTTGGCGAAGCCCTGCCGTCGTGCTGCTGGATCATCATCAACTTCTCCTTCCCCCTTGCTGGATCAAGACGGAGGAGACGTCACGCTGACCGTACGTGTGTTGAACGCGGAGGTGCCATCCGTTCGGCGCTAGGATCTCCGGTGATAGGATCACGACGAGAACGACTACTTCAACCCCGTTCTTTTGAACGCTTCCGCTCGCGATCTACAAAGTGGTATGTAGATGCATCTCTCCTTTCACTCGTTGCTTAGATGAACGCATAGATGGATCTTGGTGAAACCGTAGAATTTTTTTAATTTTCTGCAACGTTCCCCAATAGTGGCATCATGAGCTAGGTCTATGCGTAGTTCTCTATTGCACGAGTAGAACACAATTTTGTTGTGGGCGTAGATCTTGTCAACTTGCTTGCCGCTACTAGTCTTATTTTGCTCCAGCCGTATTGTGGGATGAAGCGGCCCGGACCAACCTTACATGTACGCTTACGTGAGACCGGTTCCACCGACTGACATGCACTAGTTGCATAAGGTGGCTGGCGGGTGTCTGTCTCTCCCACTTTAGTTGGAGCGGATTCGACGAAAAGGGTCCTTATGAAGGGTAAATAGAAGTTGCAAATCATGTTGTGGCTTTAACGTAGGTAAGAAAACGTTCTTGCTAGATCACCTATAGAAGCCACGTAAAACTTGCAACAACAATTAGAGGACGTCTAACTTGTTTTTGCAGCAAGTGTCTTGTGATGTGATATGGCCAAAAGTTGTGATGAATGATGAATGATATATTGTGATGTATGAGATCATGTTCTTGTAATACGAATCACGACTTGCATGTCGATGAGTATGACAACCAGCAGGAGCCATAGGCGTTGTCTTTATTTTTTGTATGACCTGTGTGTCATTGAAGAACGCCATGTAAATTACTTTACTTTATTGCTAAATGTGTTAGCCATAGAAGTAGAAGTAGTCGTTGGCGTGACAACTTCATGAAGACACGATGATGGAGATCATGATGATGGAGATCATGGTGTCATGCCGGTGACAAAGATGATCATTGAGCCCCAAAGATGGAGGTCAAAGGAGCTATATGATATTGGCCATATCATGTCACTACTATATAATTGCATGTGATGTTTATTATGTTTATGCATCTTGTTTACCTAGAACGACGGTAGTAAATAAGATGATCCCTTACAACAATTTCAAGAAGTGTTCTCCCCTAACTGTGCACCTTGCTAAAGTTCGTCGTTTCGAAGCACCACGTGATGATCGGGTGTGATAGATTCTTACATTCACATACAACGGGTGTAAGACAGTTTTACACATGCAAAACACTTAGGGTTAACTTAACAAGCCTAGCATGTACAGACATGGCCTCGGAACACAGAGACCGAAAGGTCGAACACGAGTCATATAGAAGATACGATCAACATGGAGATGTTCACCGACGATGACTAGTCCGTCTCACGTGATGATCGGACACGGCCTAGTCGACTCGGATCGTGTAACACTTAGATGACTAGAGGGATGTCTAATCTGAGTGGGAGTTCATTGTAATAATTTGATTAGATGAACTTAATTATCATGAACTTAGTCTAAAACCTTTGCAAATATGTCTTGTAGATCAAATGGCCAACGCTCATGTCAACATGAACTTCAACACGTTCCTAGAGAAAACCAAGCTGAAAGATGATGGCAGCAACTATACGGAGTGGGTCCGGAACCTGAGGATCATCCTCATAGCTGCCAGGAAACAATATGCCCTAGAAGGACTGCTAGGTGATGCACCCGTTCCAGAGAACCAAGACGTTATGAACGCTTGGCAGTCTCGTGCTGATGATTACTCCCTCGTTCAGTGCGGCATGCTTTACAGCTTAGAACCGGGGCTCCAAAAGCGTTTTGAGCAACACGGAGCATATGAGATGTTCGAGGAGCTGAAACTAGTTTTCCAAGCTCATCCCGGGTTGAGAGATATGAAGTCTCCGACAAGTTCTATAGTTGTAAGATGGAGGAAAATAGTTCTGCCAGTGAGCACATACTCAAAATGTCTGGGTTGCACAACCGCCTATCCCAGCTAGACATTAACCTCCCAGACGAGGCGGTCATTGACAGAATCCTTCAGTCGCTCCCACCAAGCTACAAGAGCTTTGTGATGAACTACAATATGCAGGGGATGGTGAAGACCATTCCTGAAGTATTTTCAATGCTGAAGTCAGCAGAGGTAGAAATCAAGAAGGAACATCAAGTGTTGATGGTCAATAAAACCACTAAGTTCAAGAAGGGCAAGGGCAAGAAGAACTTCAAGAAAGACGGCAAGGATGTTGCCACGCCCGGTAAGCCAGTTGCCGGGAAGAAGTCAAAGAATGGACCCAAGCCTGAGACTGAGTGCTTTTATTGCAAAGGGAAGGGTCACTGGAAGCGGAACTGCCCCATATACTTAGCGGACAAGAAGGCCGGCAACACCAAAGGTATATTTGATATACATGTAATTGATGTGTACCTTACAAGTACTCTTAGTAACTCCTGGGTATTTGATACCGGTGTCGTTGCTCATATTTGTAACTCACAGCAGGAGTTGCCGAATAAGCGGAGACTGGCGAAGGACGAGGTGATGATACGCGTCGGGAATGGTTCCAAGGTCGATGTGATCGCCATCGGCACGCTACCTCTACATTTACCTATGGGATTAGTTTTAAACCTTAATAATTGTTATTTGGTGCCAAGTTTGAGCATGAACATTGTATCTGGATCTCGTTTGATACGAGATGGCTACTCATTTAAATACGAGAATAATGGTTGTTCTATTTATATGAGAGATATATTTTATGGTCATGCCCCAATGGACAATGGTTTATTCTTAATGAATCTCGAGCGTAATGTTACACATATTCATAGTGTGAATACCAAAAGATGTAAAGTTGATAACGATAGTCCCACATACTTGTGGCACTGCCGCCTTGGTCACATTAGTGTCAAGCGCATGAAGAAGCTCCATGCTGATGGACTTTTAGAGTCTCTCGATTATGAATCGTTTGACACATGCGAACCATGCCTAATGGGCAAAATGACCAAGACTCGGTTCTCTGGAACAATGGAGCGAGCAACCAACTTGTTGGAAATCATACATACCGATGTGTGCGGTCCAATGAGCGTTGAAGCTCGCGGAGGATATCGTTATGTTCGCACTCTCACTGATGACTTGAGTAGATATGGGTGTGTCTACTTGATGAAACACAAGTCTGAGACCTTTGAAAAGTTCAAGGAATTTCAGAATGAGGTAGAGAATCAACGTGACCGAAAGATAAAGTTCCTATGATCAGATCGTGGAGGAGAATATTTAAGTCACGAATTTGGTATGCACTTAAGGAAATGTGGAATCGTTTCACAACTCACACTGCCTGGAACACCTCAACGTAACGGTGTGTCCGAACGTCGTAATCGCACTCTATTGGATATGGTGCAGTCTATGATGTCTCTTACCGATTTACCGCTATCATTTTGGGGATACGCTCTAGAGACAGCTACATTCACTTTAAATAGGGCACCGTCTAAATCCGTTGAGACGACACCGTATGAATTATGGTTTGGGAAGAAACCTAAGTTGTCGTTTCTAAAAGTTTGGGGATGCGATGCTTATGTCAAGAAACTTCAACCTGAAAAGCTCGAACCCAAGTCGGAAAAATGCGTCTTCATAGGATACCCTAAGGAAACCATTGGGTATACCTTCTACTTAAGATCCGAGGGCAAGATCTTTGTTGCCAAGAACGGATCCTTTCTGGAAAAAGAGTTTCTCTCGAAAGAAGTAAGTGGGAGGAAAGTAGAACTCAATGAAGTACTACCTCTCGAATAGGAAAGTAGTGCAGCTCAGGAAAATGTTCCTGTGATGCCTACACCAACTGAAGAGGAAAATAATGATGATGATCAAGGTACTTCGGATCAAGTTGCTACTGAACTTCGTAGGTCCACAAGGACACGTTCCGCACCAGAGTGGTACGGCAACCCTGTCCTGGAAATCATGTTGTTAGACAACGGTGAACCTTCGAACTATGAAGAAGCGATGGCGGGCCCAGATTCCAACAAATGGCTTGAGGCCATGAAATATGTCGGTGTACTAAAGTAGGGGTACCTTAGTATCCCGAACTTGTGCACGGGCAGTCGCAGCGCCCCGCGGCAAGGCTTGCCGGACGTCCGCCAAGATCCTCCGTAGCTCCTATTGATGCCATTCAAGAACAAAGTGTTTTAACTAAGAAGACAAGGCCCCGGCAAGAGGAGCTTGCCGGGAAGGACAAGGCCCCGGCAAGAGGAGCTTGCCGGGAAGGCCAACCAAGACATTTCAGGAAACTTGCCGCGACGCGCCGCACGTCCCGGCAAGACCCGGCGAGCGACAAGCTTCCGGGCGCGACCAGACAACGACCGCGGCAAGGCGCTTGCCGCGGCGAAGCCACCACTCTGTGCCTGCGCTCCAGCGCATCCGTCGACGTGTTGCCATAGGACCGTTCCAGGAGCACGTGGCGGGAAGCTGCGCAGCTAAGCGGTGCGAGGTGGCGAGTGGAGATGACGAGAAGGCCATCGTGGCGAACAGTGGCGCCCCTAACGGTCGTTTTCTGCACTGTTTGGGCGATCCGACGGGCATTAAATGCCCTTGTCCCCTGCCGTCAGAGTTAGGTAGGGTGCACTGTAGATATCAGTTGTACCAACCACTCTTTTTACATTTGTACCCTTGCCTGCGTTGCCACCTGTCGGTGACCCCTTTAACCTATAAAAGGAGGCCCATGTGCAACGTAGAGGGGGTTCGACTCATTCAAAACTACAGAACGCTCACGCTCTCGAGCAAGAACATAATACCACCACAAAGCAGCAGTAGGAGTTTTATCTCTCCGGAGAGCTCCGAAGCTGGGTAAAAGCCCTCGCGTGCCTCGCCTCGATCTGCTCTTCGTGCGCCCTCCACTCCCTGCCGGACCGAGAAGGGGCCCTGCCCCATAGGTGTTCGTTTCCCACGACATCTTTGGCGCGCCAGGTAGGGGGCGTCGAGGTTGTGCGAACCTGATCCGGTGTTCGCACATGCTACATCAACATCTTTATCGACATGCCACCGAAGAAGAAGGCTTCAGAGGTGGCCGCTCCATCCACGTCGATCCCACCGCCACCGGAGCAAACGGGCGGTGGGGTAGACGCCGGCGAAAGAACAGGCGCCGATGGGGGAGCCCACATTGTCACCAGATCCAAGGACAAGGCCCCGCAACCTTCGGCGTCTGTACATGCACCGCACCCCTCTCAGGAGGCGCGGGATCGACAACGCCACGGCGCTCCTAGCACCGTACTCGCGTTGGAACAAGGCCAAGCTGGTGGATCACGGGACGCTCAAGGCCAACATGTGCGTCAACATGTTGGCACGAGCGCAACACGGTTGCCTGGACGAGATGTTGCTCCTTCTAACACTGTTAGAAGTTTGAGCATATCCCGCTCCTCGCGTCGTTCGCCCCCGCCGCCGAAAACCCCAGAAGAAGCGTTGGCCTGAGCCCAACTGCTCCTAGACTACCCTCCAGCGCCGGACAAGATCGACGATTGGAGGATCACCATTCAGAGCCTCATCGGCTTCGCCAACGGCGACACTCCCCGGCAACCAAGCACGTCGAAGCTGCGGCAAGACGCCCAGGCGCAAGCCGGTGGCGACAAGACCGGTGGGGGTGCCACCACCGTGCACTCCCCGCCCCGAAGGCCAAGATCACCGACTCGCCGGGTCAACCTCGACACCGACTCCACGGCGTCGTCAGATCCACGAGTTCGTCGTGATCAGCGCCAAGTTCTTCAAGAACGCTAGCAAGAGGACGCTCGCACTCGAATCGAACATCGAAGAGAAGCGCGGCGTCAATCAGAACAGCGCGCTGGACCCACTGTCGACATGCATGCGCCAGGGGAACCAGGCGACTTGCTGTACGCGGCAGGTTGCCCTGCGTTCACCTGTGAGCTGCGGCAAGTCCAGTGGCCCAGTACCAAGAACTTCAAGCCAGATGTACCCGAGAAGTACGATGGCAGGATACATCCGTCGGAGTTTCTCAGTGTCTACACCATCGCGGTGCAGGCGGCCGGGGGGCGCGACGAGAAGATCCTCGCCAACTACTTCCCGCTGGTGCTCAAGCCCAACGTCAGATCGTGGCTCATGCACTTGCCGGACGACTCCATCTCCTCATGGGCGGATCTGTGCCATCAGTTTGTCGGCGCCTTCACAGGCGGCCACAAGCCCCATGGCCAGGAAAGCGATCTTCATCTGCTCTCCCAGAAGGAAGGAGAACCCCTGCGCAAGTACATACAGAGATTCAGCCAAGTGCAGCGCAACATCCCAGACGTCCACCCTGCCGCGGTGATCAGTGTGTTCCATCAGAACGTGCGAAACCGCAGGATGAGGGAGGAGATGGCGATGTGCAAGATTAGAGACGTCAGTGAGCTATATGCCCTGGCCGACAAGTGTGCACGTGCTGAAGAGGGGAGGAAACTCCCCGGAGAGAATGCAGGAGCAGAAGGATCTGACAGTGAGGATGCCGCCCCAGCAAAGAAAAACCGGAGGCGGAACAACAAAAAGCGGAAAGCTAAAGATGTGCTAGTTGTCGAGCAGTCCGGCAACGGAGGTGGCGCCGAGAAGGCCAAAGCTGGTAACTCCGGCGAGGCTGTGGTGGCCGCCGACAAGCAGGACGGCTCCGGCAAGCAGTACTGCAAGATCCACCGCACCAAGGGCCATGATCTCCAGACTTGCAAGAAAGTTGAGCAGCTTGTTGAACTGCAGAAAGCTGAATATGAGCGGCGAGACAAGGAGAAGGCCCAAGAAGGTGGTGGGGGATCCGGCAAGAAGCGTCCCGGCCGGGGAGGGCGCCGTGGCAAGGCCAAGCAGCGGCAAGGAGACGGACCTCCCCGCGGCCGCGACAAGGACGAAGACGAAGACGAGGATGAAGAGATGGATGAGGATGAGACCGACGAGCAGGAGTTTCAGAAAGCAACAGAGGTTTTGTGCGTTGACGGCGGTGCTTCTCTGCATACTTCACACCGCCATCTCTGCATACTTCACACCGCCAGCTCAAACAGTGGGTGCGGGAAGTTAATGCAGCAGAACCGTCAGTTGAGTCGTGCAAGCCTCTGAAGTGGTCCAGCATGCCCATCATCTTTGATGTTGAGGATCACCCTGATCGCATAACTGCAGTCGGGTGCTTGCCGATGTTGGTTTCACCAACTATCCGCAACCTCAAGGTCACAAAAATGCTGGTTGACGGCGGGGCCGGCTTGAATCTGATCTCCTCCGCGGTACTCAAGAAGCTCCAGATCCCCGACAGCGAGCTCGAAGAGACCGGCACTTTCCAAGGAATCAACCCGGGAAGGAGCAAGCCGAAGGGGAAGATTACACTGCCAGTGACATTTGGCAGCGAGCTGAACTTCAGGACAGAGAAAGTCACCTTTGACGTTGCTAATTTCCCATTGCCCTACAATGGGATACTCAGCCGTCCAGCACTCGCCAAGTTCATGGCAGCCTCTCACTATGCCTACAACGTGCTCAAGATGCCTGGTCCGATAAGTGCCATTTCTGTCCCTGGCGACAAGAAGGATGCCCTTATCTGTACCGACAAGATCTACCGGGAAGCGGCAGCCGCAGCAGAACGCGAACCACTTGCCGCAGAAGCTCCCGGGGGGAAGAAGAAGACCAAGTCCGGCAAGAGCTCTGATGCCCACTCCGGCAAGCGCACCTCTTCGGAGGGCTGCGCTACCGTTGAGGACGCACCATCGAGCTCCACCGGTAAGTGTAAGAAGGCAAAGACAGCTTCACCAGAGACCAAGAAAGTGGCCGCCAAGGAGGACGGCACTGGTGGTACCTTCACCATCAGTGCCACGCTTGACCCTAAATAGGAAAGCGCGCTCATTGCTTTCCTACGGACGAATGTCGATGTGTTTGCATGGCAACCGTCTGACATCCCCGGTGTTCCCAGGAAAGTAATTGAGCACCACCTTGCCGTCTGCCCTCACGCGTGGCCCGTCAAGAAGAGAGTCAGGAAACAAGCAGTGGAGCGACAAGAATTCATTGCAGAAGAGATCAAGAAGTTGGAAGCAGCAGGCCTTGTCAGAGGAGTACTCCATCCCACGTGGCTAGCCAAACCTATAGTCGTGCGCAAGGCGAACGGGAAGTGGAGGCTTTGTATTGACTTCACCAATGTTAATAAAGCTTGTCCCAAGGATCCATTTCCCTTGCCACGCATTGACCAGATTGTTGACTCCACGGCCTGATGTGACTTGCTTTCGTTTCTTGATGCATACTCAGGATATCATCAGATCTTCATGGCAGAAGAGGATGAAGACAAGACCGCATTCATTACTCCATGTGGCACATACTGCTTCGTACGGATGCCTTTCGGACTAAAGAATGCTGGTTCAACATTTGCAAGGGTAGTCCACGAAGCTTTTGAGCCGCAGTTGCACAGAAATCTAGAAGCCTACATTGATGACATAGTGGTCAAGAGCAAGGACAAAGCAACTTTGATCCAGGATTTGGACGAGACCTTTGCAAATCTGCACAAGATCAATCTCAAGTTGAACCCCGAGAAGTGTGTGTTTGGAGTCCCCTCCGGCAAGCTTCTCGGGTTCTTTGTATCTCAGCGAGGGATTGAAGCCAATCCCGACAAGATCAAGGCCACTGAGCAGATCGAAGCACCGAAGCGCGTCAAGGATGTGCGAAGGCTTGCCGGCTGCATTGCTGCTCTCAGCAGGTTCATCTCTAAGTCTGCTGAGCGCGCCCTGCCATTTTTCAAAATTTTGAAAAAGGCAGGTCCAATGAAATGGACTCCGGAAGCGGAGGCTGCGCTGCAGGACTTGAAGAGATACCTGTCCTCCACTCCAATACTTGTCGCACCTAAGACACAAGAGAAGTTGCTGCTATATCTAGCGGCAACCAATCAAGTGGTTAGTGATGCATTAGTAGTGGAAAGGGAGGCGGACGATGAGCCAGCGACCATGGCAAGCGAATCCAACGACAAGCAGGGGGCTTCCCCGACAAGCTCTGGACCCGACAAGGATAGATCTGTGCAGCCGGAGGAAGAGAAACAAAAGAAGATGGTGCAGCGCCCAGTTTATTTTGTCAGTTCCCTTCTGCAGGGGGCTAGATCAAGGTACTCTGGTGTGCAGAAGTTGCTTTTCGGCCTTCTCATGGCCTCGAGGAAGCTGCGCCATTACTTTCAAGCACATGAGATCACAGTTGTCACTCGCTTTCTGTTGAAGAGGATATTGCAGAATCCGGAAGCAACAGGCAGGATCGTCGAGTGGGCACTGGAATTGTCAAGCTTTGGCCTCAAATTTGAGAGTACCTCAACTATTCAGAGCCGAGCATTGGCAGAATTTATAGCAGAATGGACGCCAACACCTGATGAAGAAACTCCAGAGACGAGCATCCCCGTCAAGGAAGCAAGCAAAGAATGGATCATGTACTTTGATGGTGCCTTCTCGCTGCAAGGCACCGGTGCGGGCGTATTACTTGTCGCACCCACCGGAGAGCACCTCAAGTACGTGGTCCAGATGCACTTTCCCAAGGAGCAAGCAACAAACAATACTGCAGAGTATGAAGGCTTGCTTGCCGGACTCAGGATCGCTGCAGACCTTGGGATCAAGAAGCTCATTGTCAGGGGTGACTCACAGCTTGTCATCCGCCAAGTGAACAAAGATTATCAGAGTCCGTTGATGGAAGCTTACATTGACGAAGTGACAAAGTTGGAAGAGCATTTTGACGGCCTGCAGATGGAACATGTTCCAAGAGCCCAGAACAATGTTGCCGATGGCCTGTCAAAATGCGCTGCATTAAAGTTACCTGTGGAACCAGGGATCTTTGTGCTCAGACTGACTCAACCATCTGTAACGCCATCAATTGGATAGAGCAAGAAGAGGAAGTTGGTTACTGGTGACTATTTTCTGGCAGAGCTTCCCAAAGTCGCCGCCAAGAAGGTCTCCAAAATCAACACAAAGAGTGCCGAGGGGCAGTCTGCTCCGACAAGCCCTAGGGTTTGTTCCGTTGAAGCAGACGCCCCCGACAAGTTTTGCTCCGGCAAGCCTGCCGGGGAACATCAAGCTCCGGCTGAGCCACAGATTCTTGCCGTGGAAGCAGATGTTCCCGCAGCAGCATTTGCGCCTTTAGTCCTTGTCGTCGAGCCACAAGCTCCGGCATGGGCGCAGCAGATCGTCCGTTTCCTTCAAACAGGAGAACTCCCCAAAGAGCAAGAAGAAGCGGAGAGAGTAGCCCGGCAATCAAGTATGTACCAGTTTGTCGATGACATACTGTACAGAAGAAGATTCAACGGAGTGAAATTGAAGTGCATTCCTCGGGAAGATGGACAGGAGCTGTTGGCGGAGATACATGGAGGCATATGTGGTCACCACATTGGCGCAAGAGCACTTGTCGGCAAGGCATTCCGGCAAGGTTTCTTTTGGACCACAGCCCTCCAGGATGCAACTGCACAAGTAACCAAGTGTGAAGCATGCCAGTTCCACTCCAAGCAGATACATCAACCAGCTCAAGCTCTCCAGATTATCCCTTTATCCTGACCGTTTTCGGTTTGGGGGCTCGACATCCTCGGCCCTTTTCCCTGAGCTGTCGGGGGCTTTGAGTACTTGTACGTGGCAATCGACAAGTTCACAAAGTGGCCGGAAGTGGAAGCAGTGAGGAAGATGACAGCACAGTCAGCAGTCAAGTTCTTCAGGTCGATTGTTTGCCATTTCGGAGTCCCTAACAGGATCATCACCGACAATGGCACACAATTCACGAGCCGCACCTTCATGTAGTACGCCCAAGATCTTGGCGCCAAGATCTGCTTCGCTTCTGTTGCTCACCCGAGAAGCAACGGTCAAGCGGAGAGGGCAAACGCTGAAGTACTGCGCGGGCTCAAGACCAGAACTTTCGACAGGCTGCACAAGTGCAGAAAAAACTGGATCGAGGAGCTCCCAGTGGTTCTTTGGTCGATCAGGACGACGCCAAATCGAGCCACTGGCCAGACACTGTTTGCTCTTGTCTATGGAGCAGAGGCAGTTCTCCCCACGGAACTCGTATGCGGATCGCCTTGAGTGCTCGCTTATGATGAGCTTGAGCAAGAGCAGCTGCGGCAAGATGACGCGCTGCTCCTTGAGGAAGATCGTCTTCAGGCTGCTGTACGAGCTGCTCGCTACCAGCAAGCTTTGCGTCGCTACCATAGCCGCAAAGTTAATGCTAGAAGTTTTGAGGAAGGCGACCTTGTTCTTTGGCGCGTTCAATCCGCCAAGAGTTCCAACAAGTTGACGCCGAAGTGGGAAGGCCCTTATCGGGTGAAGCGAGTCACTAGGCCCGGCGCTGTCCGCCTTGAGACCGAAGATGGCTTTCCGGTGAGCAACTCCTGGAACATAGAGCATCTTCGTAAGTTTTACCCATGAGGCGCGGTTGCCGGAGCCTGCTGTCCCGACAACCACCTTTTGTACAAGCCTTGCCGCTGTTGCATGTAACCCTTTGTACAAAGCCGGGCGCAGATCCCGCGCATAAATAAAGATCATATGCTCTGCAAATGTTGTCAAATTTCATGCCTTTTTCTTTTTGCATGTATTATCTGACACTTTGTGCAGCACTCACCCCCGATAAAAAATAACAAGCCTTAAGGCTCCATATCTTTATTTTCTCTTCTTTCTTTTTCTCAAAAAGAAGGTTCCTTCGCCCACAAGTTCACCGGGGGGGGGGGGGCAGGAGAAGATAATGGTGTGGACCAGGCGTCGTTCAAAGAAGTATAGCCTTGCCGGGACGCAGACGACAGAAAAGCTAAGTTGCCAAAGTTTGAGCACAATCAGTTTTAAATTTTTTAAGTTATCTTCCTTGAACGACCATGCTTTGTATGGAAAACCTGTGCACGGAGGAACCAACTCGTGGCTAGTTGCGCCCTTACTTTGTTTCGAGTCCGCTCAACAACGTAAGTGTGCTGCGACTAGTTCCGACAAGGTTTCTTGCCGGAGGCAACACCGCCGGCAGGCTGCTGATGTTCCGCACTTAGCGCTCGCGGCAAGGGTGCCTGCGCCGGCAAGTTCCCTAAAAGCGTAGGGTAAAAACATACAAGGGAGGGAATCAAGTAAAGGAAATAACATAGCAAATACTACCCAGAATAAAGTTATATTACAAAAATGACTTGCCGCACTCTAATAATTGTTCCTGCGATATGTCTGACAGCGGCAAGAAAAAGGAGAAAAACACGCGGCCTAATCTACGCGGTCGCCGTCGACCCTCCTGACTTCATTCACCTTGTCCACAATGGGTGCGACAAGGGCCTTGAGTTCTTCAAGATCAGCACCCGCCGGCAGCTTCTTGAGGACGTTGGTGAGGTTAAGGCCCGGATTGCGGAAGATCACCTTCACCAACACCTTCTCCAGGACTCTGGCACAGAGGGCGCGCGACTCGTCAGCCAGCTGCTTTGGGATCCTTTCCCGGAGTTGCTGGAGAGCCGTCACCACGCCCTTGAAGAACAGAGTAAGCTTGGCGCTGGGCTGGAGGTTCTCGTCGGAGGAGTACCCGAAGCCCGCCAAGTCCAGTTGCACCAGCTCCTCGTCGATGACTGCAGCGATGTTGACCAGGCCCTCCGTCCAGAGCTCCACCGTAGCCCTGAAGGTGTTTTGAGTCTCGGCGGCCCTCGTTAGCAGCTCCTCGTTGGCCTTGATCTCTTTCTTCAAGTCATCTTCTCGCTTCTTGGCGCCGTCCAGTGTCTCAGTTAGCGTGACCAGCTTCAGCTCCAGATCAGCATTTGAGTCCTTGGCGGCGTTCAGTTCCTTTGCCTTATCGGCAAGTTGAACTTGTAGATCGCCATGAGCGAGGGCGTCCTTCTCGCGTTCGCGCTGGAGCGCGGCAAGCTCCTCATCCTTCACTTTCAGATCAGCCTCCAGCTGCGTCATCTTCACCTCCAATTCCTTCTTGGCGGCCTCGGCAGCTGCGGCAGCGTCCTTCGCTTCCTTGAGTGCCCCGCCAAGTGATTGCTCGCGTGCGGCGAGCTCCTCCTCGTAGCTGTCCAGATTGACTTTCCGTTGCGTCAGTTCACCTTCCCGGGTGGACATCTCTTTAGCGGCAAGCCTGTGTTGCTCCTCAGCTTCTGCCTTCTCGAGGAGAAAGGCCTTCCGCGCCTCGACAAGCTGCGCCCTCTCCTCCGCAATGGACCGGAGGGCCTCTTGGTTGCGGCTCAGCTCCTCCGCATGCTTCTCTACGTCAACTCCCGCTTGTGCGACAAGCGCTTCCCGGGACTCCAGTTTCGCTTGCCGGGCGCGGTAGAGCGACACCAACTTCCGGAGCAGCTGCTCCTCTTCAGACTCGCCGCTACTGCTGCTTGGCGCGTCAACCACTGTCAGCCCAGCAGAGGCGAGCACTTCCCCGTCAAATGCCTCTCCTTCAACCGGTGCCCTGGAGCTCGACGCCCAGGGAAGCTTGATGAAGACACCCTCTCCGGCCTTCAAGTAGGCGCCGGGCTGGGGCTCTTCGGAGCCCGGTGCTGCATCAGCGGTGAAGGGGTCAGCGGTCGGTGTAGCGCCTTGTGCTCCTGCACCCTCGGGGTCATCAGTGCGATCGCCGGACCCCTCGCCAGCTCCTGCGCCAGCAGCCTTGGCGGCCTCTTCGCCGGCGGGATCGTCAGCGCCGGCCTCTTCCTCGGTGGCGGCGGCATCAACAGTGTTGCCGCGTACATCCTCCTCGCCGGTGGCCTCAGTCTCCATCGGATCTATGGAAGGGGGATCTAAAGACAGGAAGATGAAGAAAAATTCAAGCAAATATCCAAAAAGAAGATCAGAAGAAGAAGAACCCAAGGAAAAATTTCCGACAAGGAGGGTTACCTGTGCCGGGCTATGTGGTCATGGGCTCCACCACCGAAGGTTCGCTGGTCCCATCCCTTGCCGGGGAACTACCCCTTGCCGGGGACCTCTCCCTTGCCGGAGAGCGCTCCCTTGTCGGGGAATCGCCCCTTGGCGGCGTAGTCGAAGGAGATAGCACCTCAGGAGCGGCTTCTGGTTGTTCCTGATGGGCCCATTCTGCTCCCACACAAGCAAATCAATAATCAAGATATCAACAAGGGAAGAGCACCCATGCGCGCCCCACAACAGGAAGTGAACAAATACTTACGCTGGGGCCTGCGCTGGGGGCTGCTTCGAGGAGAGGTTGCCGGGTCCGTCAAGGTGGTCTCGGACGCGTCCTCTACCGTCACAGCAGGATCGTCCTCGATGACAACCACGGGGACCTTGGCCCTCTTCGCCGCTCTCTCGGCCAGAGTCCTGAAATGGAACGAGGTTTAGAGGGAAGCAGATCAGATACAAGACAAGAAACAGCAAGAATCAAAGAAATATAAGTGCAACAGGAAGAAAGTCTTACTCCTCCTCCTCTTCTTCCTCCTCGTCGGAGCTCAGCACGGAGAGGTCGAAGTCCGGTACTCTTTTAGCGTGACGAGGCGAAGGAGTGGGCTCCCTTGGACGCTTGGCGGGAGCTGCGGCAGGATCAGGTTCGGCGGCTCGGGAAGACCCCGCCCCAGTTGCCGCGGTGGGTGCTCGATGAGATGCTCCCGCGGCAACGGTGCTTGCCGCGGTGGAGCGTGTCCCGCGGTGCTGCGGCTGTTGGCCTGCCTGCCGCCCTGCTGTGTCTCCAGTCCTACGGAGGCGCCTTCTTTGTTGAGCTGGGGGTTGCGCTGGGGGCTCCGCCTCCGGCAAGCTGCTCGAAGACGGCTGGCCGCTTGCGCCCTCGGCGGGCTCGCTCGCTTCGGCTTCGGGCTCTCCTTCACCAACAACCTCCCCGGCAAGGTCCTCTCGGTCGGCAAGGCTTGCCGCCTCGGCCGCCTCTGCCTCCTCCAACGTGAAACCAAACTCGCCCGCGGCGGCGGCCGCCGCCGCCTCTTCCGCCCTGGTGGCGATGTACCGCATCTCGTCATCAGTGGTGTCGCGGGTGAGGAGCCTCTGCTCGTCGGCACGGACCGCTACCTCCACCAAGCCGTCGAAGAATTGCCGCACGACGTCGTCGGAGGGCTCCTGCCAAGTTGGGATAATCCCGTGCGAGTCGCACTCCGGCATCATTGCACGGATGTGATCAAGCTGGGAGTTGTTGCACAGCGGGACGACGCCCTGCGGCAGCCTGAACCACTCCGGATGGTTGGGATCGTGCTTAAACAGCTCCTTGAGCATCCCGTCCAACTCCAAAAAAGTGAAGTTAAAATTGAGGCCTGGGCGCAGCCTCATGATATCCACCGGGCCCCCGAACAGCTAGGCGGGCCTCCCCCTCTCCTGCAGAGGGGCGATGCGGCGGTGAAGAAAGTCCGCGCCAACATCCCCTACAGTGAGCCCGGCAAGCCTGAGCCGCAGGATCCGGGTGGTGGCGATCTTCAGCTTAGCATCGTCCGCCGCCAGGGCGCTCCAGTCGCCGCCGCGCACTACTCGGGCTTGGCGCAAATTGGTGAATGGCTGCGGATCTGCATCAACAATCCAGCACCACTCCGCTCTCCACTCATCCCATTTTCTGCGGAGCTCCCCCTCCAGATAGACCTCCTTCTTGCCGGACCTCGAGATCCAGGCGATCCCGCCAGACAAGGGCTCTCCTTTCTCGACCCGGGGCATGAAATAGTGGAGGAAAAGGGCTACGTTGGGGTGGATTCCGACGAAGTTCTCGCAAAGGTGCGCGAAAACCGCCATGGTCAGAACGGCGTTGGGGGTGAAGTCGAGGAGATGGAGCCCGTACGTGTTCATAATGTCGCAGAAGAAATCGGAAAAGGGCGGGCAGAGCCCGCAATAGAAGAACAAGGGGAAGAAGTAGTATCCTTTTGGACACCGCTTCGAAGTAGAAGCTTCGGCGGAGAGTACCTGCGTGCGCGGATGCGCTCGCGTCTCCGTCGACCAGAAAAGATAGAACCACTCCCGCAGCGCCTTCGGGGTGAGCTCGAGGGGGAAAAGTGCTCGCTCCTTGCGCAGCGCCTCAAGCCGCAGCGCCTCGGCCGACTTCGCGCCCTTCCCGGTCTTCGGAGCCATGGCGGAGGCGGTGGGGGAGAGCGAGGGCGTTGGCGGCGACGGCGGCGACGGGAGCGGAGCGCTGCTCTCTTTCGGCTTGGGAAGCGGAGGGGAGCGGCGGAGCTTTCTGAGGAAAGAACCGCAAGTGGCGAAGGTGGGGGAACGGCCCCTATTTCCCCTGCTTATAAAGAGGAAAGGCGAACGTTACGCCTTTTTTGATTAAAGAATCACCCACGATCTCTCCCACGACGCTGCGTTTGACGTGTGCCGTTACGGGAGGGCGCGGTGGATACGGAGTTAGATTTGGTGTGGACTCAGGCCGCGTGTGCCCGCGCCCTGTTTTGGGCCTGGCCCAACAGCGCTCGGCATCGTGTGTGGCCCAGGCCCGGGGGTTCCTGTCGGTGTACTAAAGTAGGGGTACCTTAGTATCCCGAACTTGTGCACGGGCAGTCGCAGCGCCCCGCGGCAAGGCTTGCCGGACGTCCGCCAAGATCCTCCGTAGCTCCTATTGATGCCATTCAAGAACAAAGTGTTTTAACTAAGAAGACAAGGCCCCGGCAAGAGGAGCTTGCCGGGAAGGACAAGGCCCCGGTAAGAGGAGCTTGCCAGGAAGGCCAACCAAGACATTTCAGGAAACTTGCCGCGACGTGCCACGCATCCCGGCAAGACCCGGCGAGCGACAAGCTTCCGGGCGCGACCAGACAACGACCGCGGCAAGGCGCTTGCCGCGGCGAAGCCACCACTCTGTGCCTGCGCTCCAGCGCATCCGTCGACGTGTCGCCACAGGACCGTTCCAGGCACACGTGGCGAGAAGCTGCGGAGCTAAGCGGTGCGAGGTGGCGAGTGGAGATGACGAGAAGGCCATCGTGGCGAACGGTGGCGCCCCTAACGGTCGTTTTCTGCACTATTTGGGCGATCCGACGGGCATTAAATGCCCTTGTCCCCTGCCGTCAGAGTTAGGTAGGGTGCACTGTAGATAGCAGTTGTACCAACCACTCTTTTTACATTTGTACCCTTGCTTGTGTTGCCACCTGTCGGTGACCCCTTTAACCTATAAAAGGAGGCCCATGCGCAACGTAGAGGGGGTTCGACTCATTCGAAACTACAGAACGCTCATGCTCTCGAGCAAGAACATAATACCACCACAAAGCAGCAGTAGGAGTTTTATCTCTCCGGAGAGCTCCGAAGTTGGGTAAAATCCCTCGCGTGCCTCGCCTCGATCTGCTCTTCGTGCGCCCTCCGCTCCCTGCCGGACCGAGAAGGGGCCCTGCCCCATAGGTGTTCGTTTCCCACGACAAAATCCGAGATAGAATCCATGTATGAAAACAAAGTATGGACTTTGATGGACTTGCCCGATGATCGGTGAGCGATAGAAAACAAGTGGATCTTTAAGAAGAAGACGGACGCGGATGGTAATGTTACCATCTATAAAGCTCGACTTGTCACTAAGGGTTATCGACAAGTTCAAGGGATTGACTACGATGAGACATTCTCTCCCGTAGCGAAGCTGAAGTCCGTCCGAATCATGTTAGCAATTGCCGCATACTATGATTATGAGATATGGCAGATGGACGTCAAAACGGCATTCCTTAACGGACATCTTAAGGAAGAGGTGTATATGATGCAGCCGGAAGGTCTTGTCGACCCTAAGAATGCTGACAAAGTATGCAAGCTCCAGCGATCCATTTATGGGCTGGTGCAAGCATCTCGGAGTTGGAACATTCGCTTTGATGAGATGATCAAAGCGTTTGGGTTTATGCAGACTTATGGAGAAGCCTGCGTTTACAAGAAAGTGAGTGGGAGCTCTGTAGCATTTCTCATATTATATGTAGATGACATACTCTTGATGGGAAATGATATAGAACTTTTGGACAGCATTAAGGCCTACTTGAATAAGTGTTTTTCAATGAAGGACCTTGGAGAAGCTGCTTACATATTAGGCATCAAGATCTATAGGGATAGATCGAGACGCCTCATAGGTCTTTCACAAAGCACATACCTTGATAAGATTTTGAACAAGTTCAAAATGGATCAGTCCAAGAAAGGGTTCTTGCCTGTATTGCAAGGTGTGAGATTGAGCTCGGCTCAATGCCCGACCACGGCAAAAGATAAAGAAGAGATGAGTGTCATCCCCTATGCTTCAGCCATAGGATCTATTATGTATGCCATGCTGTATACCAGACCTGATGTAAACCTTGCCGTAAGTTTGGTAGGAAGGTACCAAAGTAATCCCGGCAAGGAACACTAGACAGCGGTCAAGAATATCCTGAAGTACCTGAAAAGGACAAATGACATGTTTCTCGTTTATGGAGGTGACGAAGAGCTCGTTGTAAAGGGTTACGTCGATGCTAGCTTCGACACAGATCTGGATGACTCTAAGTCACAAACCGGATACGTGTATATGTTGAATGGTGGAGCAGTAAGCTGGTGCAGCTGCAAGCAGAGCGTCGTGGCGGGATATACATGTGAAGCAGAGTACATGGCAGCCTCGGAGGCAGTGCATGAAGCAATTTGGGTGAAGGAGTTCATCACCGACCTAGGAGTCATACCCAATGCGTCGGGGCCGATCAAACTCTTCTGTGACAACACTGAAGCTATTGCCCTTGCCAAGGAGCCTAGGTTTCACAAGAAGACCAGGCACATCAAGCGTCGCTTCAACTCCACCCGTGAAAATGTTCAAGATGGAGACATAGATATTTGCAAAGTACATACGGATCTGAATGTCGCAGATCCGTTGACTAAACCTCTCTCGCGAGCAAAACATGATCAACACCAGAACTCTATGGGTGTGCGATTCATCACAATGTAACTAGATTATTGACTCTAGTGCAAGTGGGAGACTATTGGAAATATGCCCTAGAGGCAATAATAAAAGGATTATTATTATATTTCCTTGTTCATGATAATTGTCTTTATTCATGCTATAACTGTATTATCCAGAAATCATAATACACGTGTGAATACATAGACCATAATATGTCCCTAGTAAGCCTCTAGTTGACTAGCTCGTTGATCAACAGATAGTCATGGTTTCCTGGCTATGGACATTGGATGTCATTGATAACGGGATCACATCATTAGGGGAATGATGTGATGGACAAGACCCCATCCTAAGCATAGCACAAGATTGTGTAGTTCGTTTGCTAGAGATTTTCCAATGTCAAGTATCTTTTCCTTAGACCATGAGATCGTGTAACTCCCGGATACCGTAGGAGTGCTTTGGGTGTACCAAACATCACAACGTAACTAGGTGACTATAAAGGTGAACTACAGGTATCTCTGAAAGTGTCTGTTGGGTTGACACGGATCGAGACTGGGATTTGTCACTCCGTATGACGGAGAGGTATCTCTGGGCCCACTCGGTAATGCATCATCATAATGAGCTCAAAGCGACCAATTGTTTGGTCACGGGATCATGCATTATGGTACGAGTAAAGTGACTTGCCGGTAACGAGACTGAACGAGGTATTGGGATACCGACGATCGAGTCTCGGGCAAGTAACGTACCGATTGACAAAGGGAATTGAATACGGGGTTGTTTGAATCCTCGACATTGTGGTTCATCCGATGAGATCATCGAGGAGCATGTGGGAGCCAACATGGGTATCCAGATCCCGCTGTTGGTTATTGCCCGAGAACCGTCTCGGCCATGTCTACGTGTCTCCCGAACCCGTAGGGTCTACACACTTAAGGTTCGGTGACGCTAGGGTTGTATGAATATGAGTATGCAGCAAATCGAATGTTGTTCGGAGTCCCGGATGAGATCCCGGACGTCACGAGGAGTTTCAGAATGGTCCGGAGGTAAAGAATCATATATAGGAAGTGCTGTTTCGGCCATCGGGAAAGTTTCGGGGTCACCCGTTATTGTACCGGGACCACCGGAAGTGTCCCGGGGGTCCACCGGGTGGGGCCACCCATCCCGGAGGGCCCCATGGGCTGAAGTGGGGAGGGGAACCAGCCCACAGTGGGCTGGTGCGCCCCCCCTTGGGCCTCCCTTGCGCCTAGGGTTGAAAACCCTAAATGGGGAGGCGCACCACTTGCCTTGGGGGGTACTCCAACCCCCCTGGCCGCCGCCCCCCTTGGGAGATTGCATCTCCTAGGGGCGGCGCCCCCCTGGGGGCCTATATAAAGGAGGGCAGGGGGAGGGCATCCGTACCCTGTGTCTTGGCGCCTTCCCCCCTGCTACACCTCTTCCTCCTCCCGCAGTAGCTTGGCGAAGCCCTACCGGAGTTCTGCTGCATCCACCACCACGTCGTCGTGCTGCTGAATCATCATCAACTTCTCCTTCCCCCTTGCTGGATCAAGACGGAGGAGACGTCACGCTGACCGTACATGTGTTGAACGCGGAGGTGCCGTCCGTTCGGTGCTAGGATCTCCGGTGATAGGATCACGACGAGAACGACTACTTCAACCCCGTTCTTTTGAACGCTTCCGCTCGCGATCTACAAAGTGGTATGTAGATGCATCTCTCCTTTAACTCGTTGCTTAGATGAACTCATAGATGGATCTTGGTGAAACCGTAGAATTTTTTTAATTTTGTGCAACGTTCCCCAACAGAATTGACAAGTCCTTGCACGCAAAGCGAGTCATGATTACCTGCGATCGTGGAGGTCGGTGGTTGGCCTCCTCTGGATTTAAGTACGGCATGTCGCGTGCCCTTCCAGTTTATCCCCTCTTGCTTCTCCTTCTTCTTCATGGCTCCGTCAAGGAAGTTCTCGGCCGCAGAGAAAGGAAAGGCCCGCCAGGTTGAGCCTGCCTCTCCCCCGCCCAAGTGCGGTCGAGGCCGCCCTCGCAAACATATTGTGGCCTCCACGGCGGCTCCCCGCCGTCGCGGAGGTGACTTCCCGCGCGGTGACGGGCGGCTGGTCGCGGCCGGGGGGCGTTCTTCGGCCGTGCGACCCCTAGGCCATGCTTCCACACTGCGGAGGTGCTGCCGGAGTTTGTTGTGTGGGCAGCGGAGCCGACTAGCGCCCGACTTCAGCTCCCTCGCTTCCTCCTAGGTGAGCTCCCGGCTGGCGCCCCGGGCGGCCTCTGGCTCCAGGCAGATGGCTGCTGCAGCCGGCCCTCATGGGCTTCGCTGGAGGTCTCCGTAGCCGGGAGCCTGGCCTTGACCCACGGCTGGCAGACGTTTGCCCGCGCGCATGGCCTGAGCCGTCGGTGCACCCTGCACTTCAAGTTCGACGGTGATGCCACCCTCTATGTGAGGGTGTTTGGGGAAGATGGTCGCCGCGCAGGGTGCTGCCCTGAAGACGACGACCGCGGCCGGGGACCCAGCCCCGGTGAGGATGGAGAGGACAGCGCGCGCGTGGTTGGTGGCGCCCAGGGTTCCTCAAGCTTCACCGGTTCTTCTTCGGGCAGCGACTCTTCTAGCAGCGGCCGCGGTCAGCCTCCACGCCGCCGTGCCTGCTTGGAGGGTGGTAGCGGGTCCGCCCGCCGTCGCGCATCGATGAAGTGCGAGAGGGAGTCCGCCTGAGCCCCGGAGGCGGCTCGAGTCTTCCGTGAAGGCCGGTGTAGGGCGAGCTGCACCTGATTTGTTCTTTCTTTTCCTTTTTCTTGCGTAAAAAGACAGTATTGTGGGGCCACGTGGGAGCGTGTTTGGGTTACCGTTGTTAGTCATCGCACTGTTTCTGTTATTTTGGTATTGTTCCTTCCGGCCGCACGCCCGCACGGAGGTAATTCCCAGCCTCAGCCGTGGGGGCGACCGACCCAGGTCATGTATTCATGTCGCAGTGCCCATGAGGCACGGACTGGAGGGGTGCTCCTGTAGTGGACCCGGGTTGTGAAACCTTGAACGATAAGGATAGAAACACTCGCGAGGGCGCTCGGCTACCCCCTCGTGAGACCTTGCACAAGAGAAATCGAGGCAGGAGGGCGAAAAGTCGAAGAGCCATAAGTCAAAAGAAGTCGATAGTTTCAATAAAACTTCAAATGAGAATGAACTAGCCAACTGCAGAAAGCAAATGAAAAAGCCGCGTCCGGCACCTAGTCTAGTCTTCGACGTCTTCTCACCAGCACGGAGCTAAGTGCTGCCACTGGGCGTGGGAGGGAGCCCCAGGGCCTGAGGTCGGCGCTCCTGAGACTCCGGGGCGTGTACAACCCCAACTCATTATCACGTGAGAGTGTCACGGGCGGCGAGCTTCACAGGCGCTGGCCTTCTTCACAGGCTCCGGGCCTTTCTTCGGGGAAGCAAGCTTCACGGGCATTGGCCCTCTTCACAGGCTCCGGGCCTTTTCCAAAACGCGACAGCTTCACAGGCACTTGCCTTCTTCACAGGCTTTGGGCCTTTTCCAAAAAGATAATCTTCACAGGCATTCGCCTTCTTCACAGGCTCTGGGCCCTTTCCAAAAAGATAATCTTCACAGGCATTCGCCTTCTTCACAGGCTCTGGGCCTTTTCCAAAAAGATAATCTTCACAGGCATTCGCCTTCTTCACAGGCTCTGGGCCTTTTCCAAAAAGATAATCTTCACAGGCATTCGCCTTCTTCACAGGCTCTAGGCCTTTTCCAAAAAGATAATCTTCACAGGCATTCGCCTTCTTCACAAGCTCTGGGCCTTTTTAGGGGTAAAACCTCCGGAGGTGCTGGATGTTCCATGCATTCTGGAATGGCACCCCCTCCTGGGTCTCCAAGCGCGCGGAGCCGGGCCTGGAAACATGAACAACCTTGAACGGGCCCTCCCACATGGGAGAGAGCTTATGCAGTCCCTCCCTGGAGAGAACTTGCCTGAGCACGAGGTCCCCTACCTCAAGAGTTCTGGGGTGGATGTTGCGGCAGTGGTATCACCGCAGTGCTTGTTGGTATCTCGCTGCTCGCAACGCGGCTTCTCGGCGACGCTCCTCCCCCAGCACCAGGTCCATCCCCCGCATGGCGTCCTGCTGCGCTTCGTCGAACGCCAGGACCCGTGCAGAACGACGTCTGACCTCGTGAGGGAGGACCGCTTCAGCTCCATAGACCAAGAAGAATGGGGTCTCTCCAGTCGGCTTGGTTGCGGTCGTGCGGATGGACCACAACACGGACTGAAGCTCATCGTACCAACCTCTGCCGCAGGCTTCCAGCTTCTTCTTGAATGTTCTGGTCTTGAGGCCCCTCAGGACCTCAGCGTTGGCCCGCTCGGCCTGGCCGTTGCTTCGGGGGTGCGCCACTGAAGCGTAGCATATCTGCCTTCCAAGGTTAGCACAGTATCTTTTGAAGAGGTTACTGGTGAACTGCGAACCGTTGTCGGTGATGATGCGGTTCGGCACCCCGAACCGGCTCACGATGCCCTTGATGAACTTGACCGCTGAACCCGCAGGGATGGTGCGGACGGCTTCCACTTCGGCCCACTTGGTGAACTTGTCCACGGCGACGTAGAGGTAGTGATAGCCCCCCGGCGCCTGAGGGAACGGGCCAAGGATATCCAGCCCCCAGACTACGAATGGCCATGAGAGGGGTATAGTTTGCAGACCTCCTGCCGGCTGATGGATCTGCTTGGCATGGAATTGGCAGGCTTCGCAAGCCTTCACTAGTTCGACAGCGTCATTGAGCGCAGTAGGCCAATAGAAGCCGTTGCGGAATGCCTTGCCCACGAGGGTCCGTGATGACGAGTGGTGCCCACAGTCTCAACCATGTATATCCGCCAGCAGCTCTTTCCCTTGCTCCCTGGATATGCAGCGTAGGGACACACCATTTGGTCGCTTCCGGTAGAGTTCTCCATCCCTGATATAGTATGCTATGGCTTGCCACGCCACACACTCCGCTTCCTCTTCCTTCTCCGGCAGGTTCCCTTGCGTTAAGTAACTCTGGAGCTTTGTGATCCAGCACCCTCCCGAGGCTCCATTGTCAGGAGCAGGCGCGCTCCTGAGGCTGGGCCACAGACGGGGGCTCCCGAGGCAGGTGGCTGGGGGAGCTCCTGCTGAGGCTGCACCGTGTTTGATAGTGATGGCATGGCCGAGGGCTTGAAGAGCCGCTCCTCGAAGACGCCAGGCTCCTGAGGTAACCGCCTGGATGCTCGTTTGGTGATGTCATCAGCCTCCTGATTGTTGCCACGGGGCACGTGCTACAACTCCAACCCCCAGAACTGCTTTTCCATCCTGCGGACCTCCGCAAGGTAGGCCTCCATGTGCTCATCTTTTGGCTCATACACTTTGTCGGAGAAATTGACGAGGAGCTGCGAATCACCCTTGATGGTAAGGCGCTTTACCCCTAGGGCAGCCGCCGCCTTCAAGCCTGCTATTAGACCTTCATACTCCGCTATGTTGTTGGAGACCTTTTCGCCTTGCTGAAAACAGAGTTGCACGGCGTAATAGAGCTTTTCCTGAGTGGGAGATATGAGCACCGTGCCAGGATGCAGGCGATCGCACGTGGCTCCTGGAAGCCCACTGCCCCCTCGTCCTGATAACGGTCCTCATTTCTCCTTGGCTGCGGTGGCAGTGGAGGGAGGCCTACGTTGCCTTGCGGACGATCCTCGCAAGGCTGATCCCTCCAGTCTCCCTCGCGAGGCGGGTCCTACCAGCGATCCTCGCGAGGTTGGTCGCGCCACCCTTGGCGAGGGCCACGGTCTTCCCAGCGTCCTGCGTTTCTTCCTCCTCCTCGACCGCAGCCCCGGTCGCTGCGGTCGGGACGTCGGCCGATCCTTCCTTCACGCACGACTTGGAGCTCTTGGCATTCATTGGTGTTGTGGGTGTGGAGGTCATGGTACACGCAGTACCGACTGCCCTTGGAATATTCGGGCTGATCTCTGCCCTGCTTGGTGTCTGGTTCTGCCGCGAGCACGACAGCCCCCTTGCGCTTCACATCCTTGGCCTTGGGTTTCTTCTCTTCTGGGTCTGCGGCAGGCAGCTCGAGGAGGGAGAGACACCCTTCCTCAGCCCTGGCGCACTTGGTCGCCAAGTTGAACAGCTCCAAGGAAGTGCACAGGTCTTCATGCATCGCCAGCTCCTCCTTCATCTTGACGTCGCGCATGCTGTCGGAGAAGGCTGAGATGATGGCCTCCTCGGTCACCTTGGGAATCTTGAGGCGTGCGTTGTTGAAGTGCTGGATGTACTTCTGTAGGGTTTCCCCTGGTTGCTGCTTGATACGGTGCATGTCGCTCACGGCGGGTGGCCGGTCGCGAGTACCCTGGAAGTTGGCAATGAAGCGGGTGCGCATCTCGTCCCAGGAGGAGATCGTGCCTGGAGCTAGGTTCAGGAGCCAGGTGCGGGCCCCGTCCTTGAGCGCCATGGGAAACCAGTTCGCCATGACCTTCTCGTCTCCGTTGGCAGCTTCGATGCCCAGCTCGTAGAGCTGGAGGAACTCTGCAGGGTCAGCCGTACCGTCGTAGTGAGGAGGCAGGTCTGGCTTGAACTTGCTGGGCCACGCGACGTTGTGCAGCTCGGTGGTAAAGGCGCGGCAGCCCGCCGTGGACACAGGAGGCCTTGGGTGACGAATAGCTTGGTCCTACGGGTCCCCATGCGCTGCAGCCGGGAGCAGCGCGGGGTCTTGACGTGCTGGAGCAGGAGCATGGTCGCGACGAGCCGGAGCAGGGAGCGCTCGGGCAGCTTCTCGCGGGCGAGGGACTTCTTGGCAGCTCTGCTCTTGCCGCGCTGGCGCCTGACGGAGTGGGTTCCGCCCAGGGGCCACGCGCCTTGGGGCCAGGGCGCCTTCTTGAGGGGGAGGTGGCTGAGGCGCCCCCGGAGCTTCGTCGCCCGCGCAGGGCGGGGTGCGGTGCAGCGGGACGGACGGCGCAGGAGAGCCCCCTGCGGCACGGACGAGCTCGGCAATGCGGTCGAGCCATTCTTCGTAGACGTCGTCAACAGGATGGTAGCGCAGGAGCTCGTTTGCCATGATGAGCGCAGCTCGAGCCTCCATGGGCGCGCAGAATGCGTGAGACGAAGAACCAACTGGGGTGAGCGAGGGTGTAGCAGTGCGGCCGTCTTGCCTCACGGAGGGATGCTGGGACGATGCTTGCTGCTCGTTCCCCATCGGGCTAGTGGTGGTGTTGACGGCAGGTGACAGGGAACGACGAGGGCGCCCGCCGACGGGAGCCGTCTGGGCGATGCGGGAAGCGAGGGCGGTTCGGCGCTCGGCGCGAGCCCGACGAGCGTCAGACATGGATGCGATGGTCGGAGAAGAACAAGGCGACGGAAGACGAATTCCAGCGCACCCCTACCTAGCGCGCCAAATGTCGGATTTTGGGTTCCGGCAGACCCTTGAGGTTCGAACACTGGGGTGCGCGCGGAGATTTCGCCCTCTACCTACCTACTCCTCGCCGACTCGCTAGGATCTCATCTATGGAAGGAACAACACAAGAGACACAGAGTTTATACTGGTTCAGGCCACCACTGTGGTGTAATACCCTACTCCAGTGTGTGGTGTGGTGGATTGCCTCTTGGGCTATTGATGAACAATACAAGGAAGAACAGCCTCGCGAGGGTCTGTTCTTGGCTGGTGCGATGAACTGCTAGGAGGAGTTCAGTTGCTCTCTCTACTGGTTTTCTGGTGAGGATTCTGTCCCTGTCTACCTTGTGGTGGCTAGTCCTATTTATAGGCAAAGGCCCTGGGCCTCTTCCCAAATATTGAGCGGGAAGGGCGCCAACAATTGGCCATTTTGAAGGGGAACATCGGGTACACTTATCCTGACTAAAGTTGGTCCTCGCCTGTCAAAGGCTCTGGTGATGACGCCTGCTTGGGCTCCACAATGACTTCCTTCCTGCCGTTGGGCTGGTCTTGGTCTTGTTGCACCGAAATGGATGCCTTTGCTTGATGCTCTCGCCTGCGCTTGCTCCCTTTGCTCCAAAGAGGAAAGGAGGACACTGTGCGGGCTGGCGCCCGACTGGCGCCCTTGGTCGTCATGGCTTGCGTCATGGGCACCTCGTCAGGTACCCCGCCTTGATCTCTCCGCCTCCTCATGAGCCAGCCTGATGAGGTCGTGCCTGGGGAAGCTCCTTGTCGTCCGCCCCGCGAGGCTTGGACCCTCGCGAGGGTCTTGAGCTTGTGTTGATGAAGATGGGCCGTGCTAGGCCCCCCTTTGAGCCACGATGCAGGCCACAGGCAGGCAAGTCTGGGGACCCCCGTTCCCAGAACGCCGACAGCGTCGCAATAAGCACAAGCGCCGCATTAACGGCGATAATGCGGAAGATACGGCAGTCAATGCCGGATTCACAGGCTCTAAACCCGGTCAGCGGAAAAAGCCATTCAAAAGAAATACTCAGGGCCCGTCCAATTTGGACAAAATACTCGATCGCTCGTGCCAGATACATGGCACCCCCGAAAAACCAACCAACCACACCTACAGGGATTGTTGGGTGTTCAAGCAGGCAGGCAAGATAAATGCCGAAAACAACGACAAGGGGCTGCATAGCAATGACGAGGAGGAGCCCCGGCCGCCGTACAATAGAGGACAGAAGGGCTTTCCCCCACAGGTGTGAACGGTGAACACGATATACGCAACCCACATACCCAAAAGGGAGCGGAAGCGTGCACTGAGGGACGTATACACGATGGAGCCAGTCGCCCCAAAGTTCAACCCATGGTCCTCCTGCCCGATCACTTTTGATCGAAGGGACCACCCCACTAGCATCCGCCACGGCGGATTCGCCGCATTGGTTCTTGACCCAATCATTGACGGATTTCACCTCACTAGAGTCCTGATGGACGGTGGCAGCAGCCTGAACCTGCTTTACCAGGATACAGTGTGCAAAATGGGCATAGACACTTCAAGGATCAAACCTACAAAAACGACCTTTAAAGGCGTCATACCAGGTGTAGAGGCCAACTGTACAGGCTCAGTTACACTCGAAGTGGTCTTCGGATCCCCGGATAACTTCCGAAGCAAGGAATTAATCTTTGACATAGTCCCGTTCCGCAGCGGCTATCACGCACTGCTCGGACGAACCGCATTTGCAAAGTTCAATGCGGTGCCGCACTACGCATACCTCCAGCTCAAGATGCCACACCCTCGAGGAGTAATCACGGTCAATGGAAACACCGAACGCTCTCTCCGAACGGAGGAGCATATGGCGGCCCTCGCGGCGGAAGTACAAAGCAGCCTCTTAAGGCAATTCTCAAGTCCGACTATTAAACGTCCGGACACCGTCAAGCGCGCCCGGAGTAACCTACAATAAGACCGCCTGGCACGTTCCGAGCACGCGTAGCAATGCAGCCCCAACCCTAGCCCTCGCGAAATCGCGAGACCAGTACCACACGTACATAACTACGCTCTGGAGATACCATGGGCACAGGGGGAGGGGCACGACCACGACATGCCCAGAGTGCGGCTCAACCATACCAGGGGCTCCCAATTGTGTCATTCTTTTTTTTATTCTCAGGACTCCTTTTTCAAGAAGCCCTGTCCGACAGTGGAATCGCCGACCTCACGATGCAACAGCCAGGGAAGCAGAAAAGCTACATCGAGTATCCAGGTGGTCTCTATTACGAGCAGTATACCTGTTTTACATACCACCCCGCAGCCTACCCCTGGAGGGGGACATGTTAAATAGTCCCATCCCTTGCTTATCGCACTATTTGTATCGTTCTGCTTTCATTGCAGTATTTTTTGAATAAACAATGCATCGTTTTTTGCCTATTGCATTCCCTTTTCTATCTGTATATGTTCACTTATGACATGTTGCATCCGTATGCTTTGGTACGGCCAAATACACCAGGGGCTTACGTACCCCAAAATATGGTGTGGTAAGTCCGAACACTTTAACAAGTGCGGCACCCCGAACTAATAGCATTATATGCATGGGCTCCGAATCATGTCTTGGGTCAATAGTTGGGTTTGCCCGGCTCCCATGTTTTGGTACCTTGCGTTCCGTTATATCGGCTAAGGTAGCGCTGGGAGAACCACTGCGATTGTGCCCCGGTTGAGCTGGGTTAAGCACCTTAGTGGAGAAAGCTAAAACTGACCGTCATGATAGGGCGAGAGCCGGTCGCTGTTCGAGAGGTTTTTCGAGTCCCTAAAGACTTATGCCGCTTAGAGCGAGGAGTCGGCTTTGTCCGGCCCAGGCGTGGATAGCGCCCCGGATTCGGTCTTCCGAACACTAGGGGCTTCACCGAAATTTAAAATTATAGAATTCTATGGCTAAGTGGGAGTGTTCAAGCATTATAGTCTGGTTGCCTTGTTCGTTGTGTTGAGCGCCTCCCTCGAAGGACCCAAGAATGGGAACAAGAGCGCTCAAGTTTATCCCGAACACCCAAGCACTCGTGGCATGGGGGCTAAAGCCAACGACTTGCCATCTCTCAAATTTGATAAACGGCTGCACAGAAGGTAATATTTTAAATTAACAAGCATTGCTTAGCGCATATGAACAAAGTTTTCAGCGTACAGGATAACAAATGCGAGTCTACTCAAAAATTACATCTTTGGAGCATTCACCCGCTATAAGGCGGGCACCCTTCAGGACACCCTTATAGTACATCTCGGGCATGCGATACTCCTTGCACGGCGGTGGCGCGTCCGTCACAAGCTTCTCGGCGTCCATCTTGCCCCAATGCACTTTAGCACGGGCAAGGGCCCGACGGGCACCTTCAATGCAGACGGAACGCTTGATGACTTCAATCCATGGACAGGCGTCCACCAGCCGCCGCACCAGACCGAAGTAGCTCCCAGGCATGGCTTCTTTAGGCCACAACCGAACTATGAGGCCCTTCATGGCCTGTTCGGCCACCTTGTGGAGCTCAACCAGCTGCTTCAGCTGGTCGCTCAGGGGCACCGGATGTCCGGCCTCAGCATATTGAGACCAGAACACCTTTTCCATCGAGCTCCCCTCCTCGGCTCGGTAGAACGTGGCAGCATCGGATACACTACGGGGCAGATCTGTGAACGCTCCTGGAGAGCTCCGAATTCGGGTAAGTAACAGATAATTCACTTTTACATGCTTGCTTTGCATGAAGAATGCCTTACCCGCCGCTATCTTTTTTATCGCCTCAATCTCCTGGAGGGCCTTTTGGGCATCGGCCTTAGTGGCTTTGGCACTCTCAAGAGCCAAGGCGAGCTCGGACTCTCGAGTCTTCGAGTCACGCTCCAAACTCTCGTGTTTTTCCACGAAAGCCTGGAGCTCTTGCCGCACCTCCGCCACCCGCGCCTCCTGCTTCTCTCGCTCGGTGTGTTCCGCGGCCGCACTTTTTTCGTCCTTGGACACCGCCTCCTTCAGGGTCGCCACCTCATTCGTGGCCCCTGCAATACTCACGTTATTACTGTCATTTTTTGCAACCAAATCCTTTCTATAAGGTATTACTTTAATAAGTTATTACTTACCTTCCTTGTCCTCGAGCTGCTTCTTGGCAAGGCCGAGCTTGTTCTCGGACCGCTCGAGGCTCTCCTTCAATGCATTGACCTCCGCAGTCAGTGCGGCAGAGGTCAGCAGCGCAGCCTGCATTCCCATATTGACATATTTATGTTAGACTCTTGCGTATATCTTTTTAGATCCTCAGTTCGGCTTTTCTTTCGGAACACCAAACTGAGCATCAGGGGCTACTGTCTATGCGGTACTATTTTTACATATCTTAATTACATACCTCAAAGCCTGTTAGAAGGCTGGTACAGGCTTCAGTCAGCCCGCTTTTGGCAGACTGAACTTTCTGGATCACCGCACTCATAACCGTGCGGTGCTCCTCGTCGATAGAGGCGCCGTTAAGCGCCTCCAACAAATTGTCTGGCGCCTCCGGTTGGACGGAGGTCACTGGTGTCATGGTCTCTCCCTCTTACGAAGGGGCCGCCTGCAGGACTCCGGAACCACTGAAGGTTTCGGTGCGGAGTCCGGCCCCAGGCCAGACTTAGAGCCCTTAGGGGTTTGATCCCCCTCGCGCCCGAAGTCCGGGAGGTTGCCTTGCGGCACCTCTGGGACCTCCTCCTCCTGACTAGGCCCCTTTTGGGACACCACCTCAGCGTCATCCGCAGCGCGAGAAGAGGAGGCGGCCAGAAGTGAAGTGTTATTCATGTCCGACGAAGACAGGGAGCCACTCGTTGAAATGTCGAGCCCGTCCTTGGGCGGGCTGCAGGGTTATATCCGGTGTTAAGAGATTCTATGTGACAAATGAAACACCAGGAGTTATTCTGGTATCCGGACACTTACGATGTCGCCAGGGGCTTAGCCCTCGGTGACCACTCCTCTTCGCCATCGTCGGCATTGGTGGAACAGTCCCGAGGAAGGTTCCTTCCCTTCTTGGACCCTCCGGCCTCCCCAGTTGGGGAGGCCTTCCTTTTCTTCTCTCCCCCTGCTGGGGGAGAAGCCTCTTTTTTCTCCTCCTCGTCTTCGCGGGAGGAGTCTGCCTCGGAGTCATCAGACGATGAGTCCGATAACACCTGATGCCGGGAACTCTTTCGGGTTCCCGTGGCCTTCTTCTTGGCCTTCTTCTCCGATACCACGTAAGGCGCCGGAGCCAGCAGCCCCGTTAATTGGGTGTCCGCTGGGTCTTCTGGCAAGAGAGCCAGACAGTTAACCTGCCCGGACGACTTCTGCCAGGCTTGTCAAAGGTGAAGGGAGTTTAGATCCCGCATAGAGTCAAACTATGAAAAACAAGTGTCCCGTAAAGGGTAAAATAGCTTACCTCGCCGGCTTGACGCTGCGAGCTGAATCTGTGATCTTCTGTAGCGGATGCGGGAGCCTCGGCGCCCTTGAACAGCACCTTCCAGGCGTCTTCGTACGTAGTGTCGAAGAGCCTGCTCAAGGTCTGGTGCTGTGCCCGATCAAACTCCCACAAGTTGAAAGCCCGTTGTTGGCACGGGAGGATCCGGCGGATGAGCATGACCTGGACTACGTTGACAAGCTTGAGCTTCTTGTTCACCTAGGTTTGGACACAGGATTGGAGTCTGGTCAGCTCCTCCGAATCGCCCCACGATAGGCCCTTCTCTTTCCAAGAGGTAAGCCGTGTAGGGAAGCCAGATCGGAATTCGGTGGCCGCTACCCATTTTGGGTCCTGGGCTCGGTGATGTAGAACCACCCCGATTGCCACCCCTTTATGGTCTCCACAAAGGAGCCCTCGAGCCATAGGACGTTGGGCATCTTGCCCACCATGGCACCTCCACACTCCGCTTGGCGGCCGCCCACTACCTTCGGCTTGACATTGAAGGTCTTCAGCCATAAGCCAAAGTGGGGCTGGATGCAGAGGAAGGCCTCGCACACGACGATGAACGCCGAGATGTTGAGGATGAAATTCGGGGCCAGATCATGAAAATCCAGGCCATAGTAGAACATGATCCCCCGGAAAAATGGGTGAAGTGGAAAACCTAGTCCGCGGAGGAAGTAGGTGAGGAACACCACCCTCTCATGGGGCCCGGGGTGGGGACGAGCTGCCCCTTGTCGGGGAGTCGATGCGCGATGTCGCTGGACAAGTATCCGGCCTTTCGCAGCCTTTTGATGTGCCCCTCCGTGACGGAGGAGGCCATCCACTTGCCTCCCGCTCCGGACATGGCTGGGGAAGGTTGAGGCGAGATGTGCAGACTTGGGCGCTGGAGCTCGAGTGCACGGAAATGGATAAGCAAAGGAGGAAGAAGGCGTAGGTAAAAAGGTGGATCCTTATCCCCTTATATGGACAGACGAAACTATGCGTCCCCACCAGCCTGGTAAAACTCGCTTATCTCCCAAGCGCCATAATCAATGGCGCGGTTGGGTTACCCACGCCCGTATTGATGAGAATCCCGGAATAAGGGGACACGATCTCTTCTTTGACAAAGACGTGCCAAGGAAACCGCCTCGCTAAATGCGCTGAGGTGGAACAGTAAAAACGAATCAAATAAAAGCCTCGCCATGGTGTGATGTCATGCCACGGAATACCTCAGCAGATTGAACTTGTGTAAATGTCATTCTCTCTACGGTGGTATGTGGAACTTATTTTGCAGAGCCGGACACTATCCTTGTGTTCAAAATCTTCTATGAAGTATTCAGAGGAGGAACCCGCCTTGCAATGCCGAAGACAATATGAGCGCCGGACTCGTCGTCATTGAAGCCTGGTTCAGGGGCTACTGAGGGAGTCCTGGATTAGGGGGTGTCCGGATGGCCGGACTATCACCATTGGCCGGACTCCTAGACTATGAAGATACAAGATTGAAGACTCCGTCCCGTGTCCGTATGGGACTTTCCTTGGCGTGGAAGGCAAGCTTGGCAATACGGATATGTAGATCTCCTACCATTGTAACCGACTCTGTGTAAGCCTAACCCTCTCTGGTGTCTATATAAACCGGAGGGTTTTAGTCCGTAGGACGAACAACAATCATACCATAGGCTAGCTTCTAGGGTTTAGCCTCTTTGATCTCGTGGTAGATCTACTCTTGTACTACCCATATCATCAATATTAATCAAGCAGGAGTAGGGTTTTACCTCCACCGAGAGGGCCCGAACCTGGGTAAAAACATCGTGTCCCTTGTCTCCTATTACCATCCGCCTAGATGCACAGTTCGGGACCCCCTACCCGAGATCCACCGGTTTTGACACCGACAATGGCCTTAAGCTCTTCCTCTGCTATCTGAAGCTTGTTGATAACCTTTGGGGAAATCAGATTCAACCCGCTGTCAACCAGCATCTTTGTGACTTTGAGGCTGCGAATTGTTGGAGAGACAACCAATGGCAAGCATCCCACCGCAGAGGTGCGGTCAGGATGGTCCTCTTCGTCAAAGATGATGGGCGTGCGTGACCATTTGAGCGGCTTCTAAAACTCTGCCGCTAGCTCCCTGGCATTGACTTTACGCGCCCACCGTTTAAGTTGGCGGTGAGATGAGTGCAAAGATGCACCCCCGTCAATGCAGAGGGCGTCAGTGGCCTTCTGGAATTCCTGCTCGCTGGTTTCCTCTTCATCCCCTCCATTACTCTCATCATTGCAAACCTCTTTCTCTCTGCCCCTGGCGGGCTTTCCTTGGTTCTGAAAGGCCTTGCCGGTGTGATTTGCCTCACCGCCTCGGCCCTTCCCGCCAGTGCCATTCTGACCTTTTTCCTTATCACGCTTCTCATATTCAGCCCTTTACCTCTTGACGAGCTGATCAACCTGATTACAATCTTGGAGATCGTGGCCTTTGGTCTGATGGATCTTGCAGTATGACCCATCGCCTTTCCTAGCCCTCTCGGCAGCCGCAGCCTCCCGGCAGTCAGCGCATGCGGCAGCTTCCTTGCCAGGGGCCTCAGATTTAGCCTTCTTGCCAGTACTAAGCGTGCCTGATCCTTCAACAGTCATCATTGTCTTATCTTTGCGCCTCTTGTTGTGCTTCTTGCCCTTCTTCTGACTGGTGGACTCATTGTCATCTTCTGAGTCGATGTGGATGCAATCTTCCTCCCAAGGGAGCTTTCTTCCTTTCTCCACCCGAGCGCACTTGTACACCAAGGTGTAAAGCTCCTTCATAGTCTTGGGAAACCACACATTCATCTTAGAACGTACCCTACAGTTGCGCACATTCGACTAGAAGGCAGGCATCACAGCTGTCGGGTATCCTACGAAGATGCACTTCTCCGATTTGGGTTCAAGCTTATCAGGCTGAAGCCTTTTGACATAAGAATCACATCCCCAAACTTTAAGGAACGACAACTTAGGTTTATTGCCAAACCACAGTTCATACGGTGTCGTCTCAACGGATTTTGACAGTGCCTATTTAACATGAATGTAGCTGTCTCTAATGCATAACCCCAAAACAATAGTGGTAAATCGATAAGAGACATCATAGATCGCACCATATCGAATAAAGTACGGTTACGACATTCAGGCACACCATTACGCTCTGGTGTTCCAGGTGGCATGAGTTGTGAAACTATTCCACATTGTTTTAAATGAAGTCCAAACTCGTAACTCAAATATTCACCTCCACGATCAGATTGAAGAAATTTATTTTCTTGTTACGATGATTCTCCACTTCACTCTGAAATTCTTTGAACTTTCAAATGTTTCAGACTTGTGTTTCATTAAGTAGATATACCCATATCTGCTTAAATCATCTGTGAAGGTAAGAAAATAACGATACCCGCCGCGAGCCTCAACACTCATCGGACCGCATACATCGGTATGTATTATTTCCAATAAGTCATTGGCTCGCTCCATTGTTCCGAAGAACGGAGTTTTAGTCATCTTGCCCATGGGGCATGGTTCGCAAGTATCAAATGATTCATAATCAAGTGATTCCAAAAGTCCATCTGCATGGAGTTTCTTTATGCACTTCACAACAATATGACCTAAACGGCAGTGCCACAAATATGTTGCACTATCATTATCAACTTTGCATCTTTTGGCATCAATATTATGAAATGTGTATCACCACAATCGAGATTCAATAGAAATATACCACTCTTCAAGGGTGCATGACCATAAAAGATATTACTCATATAAATAGAACAACCATTATTCTCTTGTTTAAATGAATAACCGTCTCGCACTAAACAAGATCCAGATATAATGTTCATGCTAAACGTTGGCACCAAATGACAATTATTCAGGTCTAAAACTAATCCCAAAGGTAGATGTAGAGGTAGCATGCAGACGGCGATCACATCGACCTTGGAACCATTCCCGACGCGCATCATCACCTCATCCTTAGCCAATCTTCGTTTAATCCGTAGGCCCTATTTCGAGTTACAAATATGAGCAACCGAACCTGTATCAAATACCCAGGCACTACTATGAGCATTAATAATGTACACATCAATAACATGTATATCAATATACCTTTGTTCACTTTGCCATCCTTCTTATCCACCAAAAACTTGGGGCAGTTCCGCTTCCAGTGACCAGTCCCTTTGCAGTAGAAGCACTCAGTTTCAAGCTTGGGTCCAGCTTTGGGCTTCTTCCCGGGAGTGGTAACTTGCTTGCCATTCTTCTTGAAGTTCCCCTTCTTTCCCTTGCCCTTTTTCTTGAAACTAGTGTTCTTGTTAACCATCAACACTTGATGCTACTTCTAGATTTCTACCTCCGCGGCTTTGAGCTCTACAAAGAGCTCGAGAATAGTCTTTTCCATCCCTTGCATATTATAGTTCATCATGAAGCCTTTGTAGCTTGGTGGCAGTGATTGGAGAACTCTGTCAATGACACAATCATATAGAAGATTAACTCCTAGCTGAGTCAAGTGATTATGATATCCAGACATTCTAAGTATGTGTTCACTGACAAAACTGTTCTCCTCCATATTGCAGCTATAAAACTTGTTGGAGACTTCATATCTCTCAACTCGAGCATTTGCTTGAAATATTGGCTTCAACTCCTGGAACATCTCATATGGTCCATGACATTCAAAACTTCTTTGAAGTCCCGATTCTAAGCCGTAAAGCATGGCACACTGAACTATTGAGTAGTCATCAGATCGAGCTTGCCAGACGTCATAACATCAGCATCTGCTCCTGCAGCAGGCCTTTCACCTAGAGGTGTGTGACACCTGATGTCTACTACACAATCTTCTCCTTGTAGAAGTTGTTGGCCTCCAAGTACAGAGGTTTGTAGGACAGTAGCAAATTTCCCTCAAGTGGATCAACTAAGGTTTATCAATCCATTGGAGGCGTAGGATGAAGATGGTCTCTCTCAAACAACCCTGCAACCAAATAACAAAGAGTCTCTTGTGTCCCCAAAACACCCAATACAATGGAAAATTGTATAGGTGCACTAGTTCGGCGAAGAGATAGTGATACAAGTGCAATATGGATGGTAGATATGGGTATTTGTAATCTGAAAATATAAAAACAGCAAGGTAGCAAGTGGTAAAAGTGAGCGTAAATGGTATTGCAATCCTAGGAAACAAGGCCTAAGGTTCATACTTTCACTAGTGCAAGTTCTCTCAACAATAATAACATAATTAGATCATATAACAATCCCTCAACATGCAACAAAGAGACACTCCAAAGTCACTAATAGCAGAGAACAAACTAGAGATTATTGTAGGGTACGAAACCACCTCAAAGTTATCCTTTCTGATCGATCTATTCAAGAGTCCGTAGTAAAATAACACGAAGCTATTCTTTCCGTTCGATCTATCATAGAGTTCGTACTACAATAACTCCTTAAGCCACAAATCTACCAAAACCCTAATGTCACCTAGATACTCCAATGTCACCTCAAGTATTCGCGGGTATGATTATACGATATGCATCACACAATCTCAAATTCATCTGTTCAACCAACACAAAGAACTTCAAAGAGTGCCCTAAAGTTTCTACCGGAGAGTCAAGAAGAAAACGTGTGCCAACCCCTATGCATAAGTTCACAAGGTCACGGAACCCACAAGTTGATCACCAAAACATACATCAAGTAGATCACGTGATATCCCATTGTCACCACAGATATGCACATGCAAGACATACATCAAGTGTTCTCAAATCCTTAAAGACTCAATCCGATAAGATAACTTCAAAGGGAAAACTCAATCCATTACAAGAGAGTAGAGGGGGAGAAACATCATAAGATCCAACTATAATAGCATAGCTCGCGATACATCAAGATCGTGTCGAATCAAGATCACGACAGAGAGAGAGAGATCAAACACATAGCTACTGGTACATACCCTTAGCCCCGAGGGTGAACTACTCCCTCCTTGTCATGGAGAGCGCCGGGATGATGAAGATGGCCACCGGTGAGGGGTCCCCCCTTCGGCAGGGTGCCGGAACAGGGTCCCGATTGGTTTTTGGTGGCTATAGAGGCTTGCGGCGGCGGAACTCCCGATCTATTGTGCTCATGGATGTTTTCGGGGTATATAGATATATATATAGGTGAAAGAAGTCGGTCAGGGAGCCACGAGGGGCCCACGAGGGTGGGGGCGCGCCTAGTGGGTAAGGTGTGCCCTGGACCCTCGTGGGTTCCTCGAAGCTTCCCTGACGTCTACTCCAAGTCTCTTCAATTGCGTTTGTTCCAAAAATAACTCTCCTGAAGGTTTCATTCCGTTTGGATTCCGTTTGATATTCCTTTTCTTCAAACACTGAAATACGCAAAAAAAAACAGCAAATTGGGCTGGGCCTTCGGTTAATAGGTTAGTCCCAAAAATGATATAGAAGTGTATAGTAAAGCCCATAAACATCCAAAACAGGTAATATAATAGCATGGAACAATCAAAAATTATAGATACGTTGGAGACGTATCAAGCATCCCCAAGCTTAATTTTTGCTCGTCCTCTTGTAGGTAAATGATAAAAACAGAATTTTTGATGTGGAATGCTACCTAACATATTTATCAATGTAATTCTTTTTATTGTGGCAAGAATATTCAGCTCCATAAGATTCAGGACAAAAGTTTAATATTGACATAAAAATGATAATACTTCAAGCATATTAACAAAGCAATCATGTCTTCTCAAAATAACATGGCCAAAGAAAGTTATCCTTACAAAAACATATAGTCTGGTTATGCTCTATATTCATCACACAAAATATTTAAATCATGCACAACCCTTGTTTTAGCCAAGCAATTGTTTCATACTTTAGTATTCTCAAACTTTTTCAATCTTCACGCAATACATGAGCGTGAGCCATGGACATAGCACTATATGTGGAATAGGATGGTGGTTGTGGAGAAGACAAAAAAGGAGAAGATAGTCTCACATCAACTAGGCGTATCAACGGGCTATGGAGATGCCCATTAATAGATATTAATGTCAGTGAGTAGAGATTTCCATGCAACGGATGCACTAGAGATATAAGTGTATGAAAGTTCATCAAAAGAAACTAAGTGGGTGTGCATCCAACTTGCTCGCTCACAAAGACCTAGGGCAATTTGAGGAAGCCCATCATTGGAATATACAAGCCAAGTTCTATAATGAAAAATTCCCACTAGTATATGAAAGTGACAACATAGGAGACTCTCTATCATGAAGATCACAGTGCTACTTTGAAGCACAAGTGTGGAAAAGGATAGTAACATTGTCCCTTCTCTCTTTTTCTCTCATTTTTTTATCTTGGTGGGCTTATTTGGCCTTTTTTTATTTGGGCTTCTTTGGCCTCTTTTATTTTTCATAAAGTCCAGAGTCTCATCCCGACTTGTGGGAGAATCATAGTCTCCATCATCCTTTCCTCACTTGGGACAATGCTCTAATAATGGAGATCATCACACTTTTATTTACTTACAAATCAAGAATTACAACTCAATACTTCGAAAAAAAATTGACTCTATGCGGATGCCTCCGGTGGTGTACCGGGATATGCAATGAATCAAGAGTGACATGTATGAAAGAATTATAACAGTGGCTTTGCCACAAATATGATGTCAACTACATGATCATGCAAAAGCAATATGACAATGATGATGCGTGTCATAACGGAACGGTGGAAAGTTGCATGGCAATATATCTTGGAATGGCAATGGAAATGCCATAATAGGTAGGTATGGTGGCTGTTTTGAGGAAGGTATATGGTGGGTGTATGGTACCAGCGAAAGTTGCGCGGCACAAGTGAGGCTAGCAATGGTGGAAGGATGAGAGTGCGTATAATCCATGGACTCAACATTAGTCATGAAGAACTCATATGCTTATTGCAAAAATCTACAAGTTATCAAAACAAAGTACTACACGCATGCTCCTAGGGGAAGGGTTGGTAGGAGTTAACCATCGCGCGATCCCGACCTCCACACATAAGGAAGACAATCAATAAATAAATCATGCTCCAACTTCATCACATAATGGTTCACCATACGTGCATGCTACGGGAATCACAAACTTTAACACAAGTATCTCTAAAATTCACAACTACTCCACTAGCATGACTCTAATATTACCACCTCTATATCTCAAAACAATTATCAAGTATCAAACTTCTCATAGTATTCAATGCACTCTATATGATAGTTTTTATTATACCCAACTTGGATGCCCATCATATTAGGACTAATTTTACAACCCAAGAAAATTATCATGATGTTCTAAAAGACTCTCAAAATAATATAAGTGAAGCATGAGAGATCAATAATTCCTATAAAATAAAGCCACCACCGTGCTCTAAAAAGATATAAGTGAAGCACTAGAGCAAATGACAAACTACTCCGAAAGATATAAGTGAAGATCAATGAGTACTCGAATAATTGAGCAACTATGTGAAGACTCTCTAACATTTTAGAATTTCATATCTTGATATTTTATTCAAACAGAAAGCGAAAAAAACAAAATGACATTTCAAGGTTAGCACACAGCATGTGAAGAAGCAAAAACTTAGGTTCAACCGATACTAACTGATAATTGTTGAAGAAGAAAGGTGGGATGCCTACCGGGGAATCCCCAAGCTTGGATGCTTGAGAATTCCTGAAATATTATCTTGGGGTGCCTTGGGCATCCCCAAGCTTGAGCTTTTGTGTCTCCTTAATTCCTTTTATATCACGGGTTCCCTACATCTTAAAAACTTCATCCACACAAAACTCAACAAGAACTCTTGAGATAAGTTAGTATAAATCAACACAATAATCTTATCATTCTATACTGTAGCAAATCACTAAAATTATTATTCAATATTGCATACTAAATGTCTCTGCATATTTAATACTCCTATCCTCAAATAGAATCATCAAACAAGCAAACAATGCAAACATAACAGCAATCTGCCAAAACAGTACAGTCTGTAAAGAATGCAAGATACATCATACTTCCATAACTCCAAAAATTATGAGAAAAATACTACACTGTAGAAAATTTATCAGAGCTTATTTTGCAAAAAGTTTCAACAATTTATCACATTCTGACTTTTCTAAGGAATTTTTGCAAGATCGATAAACTTTCTGTTTTGAAACAGCAACATGTATACTTGCAAAATAAGCATGGTAAAGGCTATCCTTGACATTTTTATTGAAAATATAGATGCAAAACATTATTATAAATAACATAAAGCAACTAATAACAAAATAAAATGACGCTCCAAGAAAAACACATATCATGTGGTGAATAAAAATATAGCTCCAAGTAAAGTTACCGATGAAGAAAGACGAAAGAGGGGATGCCATCCGGGGCATCCCCAAGCTTAGGATCTTGGTTGTCCTTGAATATTACCTTGGGGTGCCTTGGGCATCACCAAGCTTAGGCTCTTACCACTCCTTATTCCATAGTCCATCGAATCTCTACCCAAAACTTGAAAACTTCACAACACAAAACTTAACAGAAAACTCATAAGCTCCGTTAGTATAAGAAAATAAATCACCACTTAGGTATTGTTGTGAACTCATTCTAAATTCATATTGGTGTAATATCTACCGTATTCCAACTTCTCTATGGTTCATACCCTCCGATACTACTCATAGATTCATCAAAATAAGCAAACAACACATAGAAAACAGAATCTGTCAAAAACAGAACGGTCTGTAGTAATCTGTAACTCCCGAATACTTCTGTAACTCCAAAACTTCTACCGAATTAGGAAAAGCTGAGAAATTTGTGTACCGATCCATATCAAAAAGAATGAGATCAAAAGCACGTTTATGCGAATTATCAAAACTAATTTACTGGGTGCAAAAGTTTCTGATTTTCAGCAGGACCAACACAACTATTACCATAAGCTATCCTAAAGGTCTTACTTGGCACTTTATTGAAGCAAACGCTATAAAACATGATTACTACAGTAGAATAATCATGTGAACACACAAAAACAGTAGGGGTAAATATTGGGTTGTCTGCCAACAAGCGCTTTTCTTTAATGCCTTTCTAGCTAGGCATGATAATTACAATGATGCTCACATAAAAGATAAGAATTGAAACATAACAGGAGCATCATGAAGCATATGACTAGCACATTTAATCCTAACCCACTTCCTATGCATAGATATTTTGTGAGCAAACAACTTGTGGGAACAAGGATCAACTAGCATAGGAAGGTAAAAGAAGCATAGCTTCAAGATTTTCAACACATAGAGAGGAAACTTGACATTATTGCAATTCCTACAAGCATATGTTCCTCCCTCATAATAATTTTCAGTAGCATCATGAATGAATTCAACAATATAACCTGGCACATAAAGCATTCTTTTCATGATCTACTTTCATAGAAAATTTACTACTCTCCACATAAGCAAATTTATTCTCATCAATAGTAGTGGGAGCACACTCAACAAAATAACTATCATGTGAAGCATAATCCAATTGAAAATTAAAATCATGATGACAAGTTTCATGGTTATCTTTATTCTTTATAGCATACGTGCCATCGCAATAATCATCATAAATAGGAGGCATGCTTTTATCATTATAAATTTTCTCATCAAAACTTGGGGGACAAAAATATCTTCTTCATCAAACATAGCATCCCCAAGCTTGTAGCTTTGCATATCATTAGCATCATGGATATTCAAGGAATTCATACTACAACATTGCAATCATGCTCATCATTCAAAAATTTAGTTCTAAACATTCTAATGCATTCTTCTTCTAGCACTTGAGCACAATTTTCCTTTCCATCATTTTCACGAAAGATATTAAAAAGATGAAGCGTATGAGGCAAACTCAATTCCATTTTTTGTAGTTTTCTTTTATAAACTAAAATAGTGATAAAACAAGAAACTAAAAGATTCGATTACAAGATCTAAAGATATACCTTCAAGCACTAACCTCCCCGACAACGGCGCCAGAAAAGAGCTTGATGTCTACTACGCAACCCTCTCCTTGTAGACGTTGTTGGGCCTCCAAGTGCAGAGGTTTGTAGGACAGTAGCAAATTTCCCTCAAGTGGATGACCTAAGGTTTATCAATCTGTGGGAGGCATCGGATGAAGATGGTCTCTCTCAAACAACCCTGCAACCAAATAACAAAGAGTCTCTTGTGTCCCCAACACACCCAATACAATGGTAAGCTGTATAGGTGCACTAGATCGGCGAAGAGATAGTGATACAAGTACAATATGGATGGTAGATATGGGTATTTGTAATCTGAAAATATAAAAACAGCAAGGTATTAAGTGGTAAAAGTGAGCGTAAACGGTATTGCAATGCTAGGAAACAAGGCCTAAGGTTCATACTTTCACTAGTGCGAGTTCTCTCAACAATAATAACATAATTAGATCATATAACAATCCCTCAACATGCAACAAAGAGTCACTCCAAAGTCACTAATAGCAAAGAACAAACGAAGAGATTATTGTAGGGTAGGAAACCACCTCAAAGTTATCCTTTTTGATCGATCTATTCAAGAGTCCGTAGTAAAATAACACGAAGCTATTCTTTCCATTCGATCTATCATAGAGTTCGTACTAGAGTAACACCTTAAGACACAAATCAACCAAAACCCTATTGTCACCTAGATACTCCAATGTCACCTCAAGTATACATGGGTATGCTTATACGATATGCATCACACAATCTCAAATTCATCTATTCAACCAACACAAAGAACTTCAAAGAGTGCCCCAAAGTTTCTACGGGAGAGTCAAGACGGAAACATGTGCCAACCCCTATGCATAAGTTCACAAGGTCACTGAACCCGCAAGTTGATCACCAAAACATACATCAAGTAGATCACGTGATATCCCATTGTCACCACAGATAAGCACATGCAAGACATACATCAAGTGTTCTCAAATCCTTAAAGACTCAATCAAATAAGATAACTTCAAAGGGAAAACTCAATCCATTACAAGAGAGTAGAGGGGGAGAAACATCATAAGATCCAACTATAATAGCAAAGCTCGCGATACATCAAGATTGTACCGAATCAAGAACAAGAGAGAGAGAGAGAGAGAGAGAGAGAGAGAGAGATAGATCAAACACATAGCTACTGGTACATACCCTCAGCCCCGAGGGTGAACTACTCCCTCCTCGTCATGGAGAGCGCTGGGATGATGGAGATGGCCACCGGTGAGGGATCCCCCTCCGACAGGGTGCCGGAACAGGGTCCCGATTAGTTTTTGGTGGCTACAGAGGCTTGCGGTGGCGTAACTCCTATTCTATTGTGCTCCTGGATGTTTTCGGGGTATATGGATATATATATAGGTGAAAGAAGTCGGTGAGGGGAGCCACGAGGGGCCCACGAGGGTGGGGGCGCGCCCTGGACCCTCGTGGCTTCCTCGAAGCTTCCCTGACATCTACTCCAAGTCTCCTGGATTGCGTTTGTTCCAAAAATAACTCTCTCGAAGGTTTCATTCCGTTTGGACTCCGTTTGATATTCCTTTTCTTCAAAACACTGAAATAGGCAAAAAACAGCAATTTGGGCTGGGCCTCCGATTAATAGGTTAGTCCCAAAAATGATATAAAAGTGTATAGTAAAGCCCATAAACATCCAAAACAGGTAATATAATATCATGGAACAATCAAAAATTATAGATAAGTTGGAGACATATCAACACCCTGGTTTTTGCCTTCGTGGGTTTTCCTGGCCTTTTTGCTTTTATTTGGATATTGAGTTAATTCATTTGGACTAAACACTTGGGCATTGTTTTGACTTCACCCAAGTGGCTCCATTCACCTCCCACAACCTCTCATGGCCTCTCATTCATCCTCACATTGCTTTGGAAAAAATCCTTCTAAAGAAAATATTCATTTTCACCTTGAAAATGGAATATTTTGATTCCCACTCCAAAGCATCCCCTCTATTTCTTTCCCACAAAAATCTGAGAAAAATCACACACACACCCTTTGGACAGTGCCTCATCATCCTATGCAAAAATATCAAGTGGTCATGTGGCCCAATTTTGCTAGGAAAAATCATTTGCGTCCTGACCTAAAAATGCAGTTTCTACAACAAGTGCATTATTCCTTGATCTTTTGGAGCTGAATTTTCTTGAGCATCTGCACCTTAGTAACCTAACACTAAACCCCAAAGCTGAGCTCCTAACTCTTCTTGGTTTGATCACAACCTAATCCACAAGTTTTTGTCTAGAAACTTTCAGTCAAACCTGTGATCAACTCTTTCATCCCCTTGGCTTGTTCACTCCTCTCCTAACCTAAACACTCCACGGTCGACAGCCTAGACATACTTTGGCCTCGTCTGGGCGCCACGTTCCCACAGTGCGCGTGGTAAACGCATGAGGACACGGGCTCACACATGTTGTCACCGTGCTCGAAGCTGCGCTTGAGCCTCTGTTGAGCTCGTGCTCGTCCCAGCCCAGCACGCCGCACCGCACCACCAGCCTCGCTTCGCCTCCCTAAAGCCCTAGCTGCCGCTCGCCGACACCGAAGACGCCGTATCGATCACACGCGCATCGCGCCACAAGTGTACAGTGCCCCCATGCTTGATGTTGTGTCCTCCCGTGCATCCTATGCTCATCCCCGAGATCGTACAGTGGTCGCGTGAGCCCTGGCCACTTCCCCCACGCTCACTGACACTCCTCGTCACCGTGTGCCAAGTCCAGAGACTCTGGCGAGCTCTTGAGCTCCGCTTCGGCCTCGCCTATAAATAGACCACTTCCAAGCTCATTTCTCCTCACCTCTCCACCCGCTCAACCTCCATGACCTCATAGGAAGCTGCAGCCCGGTCGGGCAGGCCTCTGGCTGCCGTCCCCGACCCGAGCTCATCGGCGATCCCCTTTCTCGTCCCCCGCCTCCCCACTGCTCCTCGAGCTCAACCCACTTCTCCGGTGACTCCCTGGTGAACCTCTGGAGCTAGCTGACCCCCCTGGAGCCCCTGAAGCCACGTGTTATCACTGTCTTCTTCATCTCCGGCGAGCTCCTTCCGCTGCAGCTATTGGAGAAGCTCTTGCCAACCTCGTTCAACCACATCTCGTCGAGCCATGGGTACAGGCAGGTGCGCCAGAGCCTCCGCTACCCATCCCTCCCTCTCAAACCGGTTGCCGAGCCCTCCTCGCCGGAGAGAGCCCCGGTGAAGCACAGTCGTCCCCTGTTTCCTCTCCCCCTCTCTCCAACACTGACATGTGGGGCTTGCTGTCAGTCTCTCCACTTGCGCTCGAAGCGGTACAGGTGGAGGCGTATTCCCTGGAATACGTCTTCGACATCACCTCCCCCCCCCCAGTTTTCTTTTATTCAAATTTAATTCAAATTTGACCAGCAACTTTGACCAGCTCTAACTTTTAAACCAGAAATCCTAATGAGTTGATTCTTTTTGCATTGTTTTTGTACTGAAATTCTCTAGCAGCACACCAAATTTGAGATTTTTTTCCTTCCTGTCTAGAATCTCTGATGAATTTCAGAGTGGTTTTTGATATTTTCTTTTATTGTTTTTAAAAAAAATTCCGAGGGAGATTCTTGCCTTGAGGAGAACCAGGAGGAGTGTGACCCTCCTCTGTGCTAAGCCAAACCACACAAATGTTTGCATGATGTCATTTCAATAACTATGATTTTCTAACTTGAATATGGTTTATTTCATGCATTTAATCATTTAATAAATATTTCTTATGCTAGTTAATTTGTTATGCTTGAATTGCTTAGTTTGTTGTAGTGCTTCAGTGCATGGACTAGTGTGAGGCAGTAGAGTTATTACTAGTAGCATGACTTTGGTTGAATATGACCGATATTATTTTGCATATATGAGTTATCATTTTCACCATGCTATTGTCATAACTAAAAAGGATTAAGTTAAAACCAGTGAGTTAAAACCAGTGAGTTAAAACCAGTGAGTTAAAACCAGTGAGTTAAAACCAGTGAGTTAAAACCAGTGTCTCTAAAGAGGTTAGTAGTGCATGAAGAATGGTTCAATGATGTTGATCCATTTCACTTCAGTGCTATATGCATATAGTTGCATGTCGGATATTTGCATGATCATTGTCGGATATCGGGTTCTGGCAAAACCCTTAAGGTTCGAACTCTGGGGTGCGCATGAAGATCTTCTCCCTACCGAAACACGCCCACAACCTCGCCGCGATTCTAAGCTAGATCGATGAACAACACAAGAGACATGAGGTTTAAACTAGTTCGGGCCACCATTGTGGTGTAATACCCTAATCCAGTGTGTGGTGTGGTGGATAGCCTCTTGGGCTGATGATGAACAGTACAGAGGAAGAACAGCCTGTGTTCTTGTGGTTGTGTGCTTGAGGAGGAATTGATCCGTCTCTCTTGGCTCTGGATCAGATTCTGTCCCTTCTACTGTGGTGGCTAGCTCTATTTATAGAGGCCCTGGTCCTCTTCCCAAATATTGAGCAGGAAGGGAGCCAACAACGGCCATTTGAAAGGGGACAGCTAGTACCAGCTATCCTGACTAAAGGTGGTCTCTACGACCAAAGGTGCTGGTGATGACGCCGTCTTGGGCTCCACGGTGACCTCCGTTCCTGCTGTCCTGCTGGTCTTGGTCTCATTGCACCGATATGGAAACCTTTGCCTGATGCCTCGGTACTCCGCACTTGCGCTTTCCCCCTTTGCACCAAAAGAGGAAACGAGGACATTGCGCAGGCTGGCGCCCGCCTGGTCTCGATCGTCATGGCTTGCATCATGAGCACCTCGCGAGGCACCCCTTGCCTTGATCTCTCCGCCTCCTCGCGAGCCTGCCTGGTGAGGCCGCCCCTGAGGAGGCCTTGCATCATCTGCCCCACGAGGCTTGGCCCCTCGCGAGGGTCTTGAACTTGGGTTAATGAAGACGGGCCGTACTGGGCCACTTGCTGAGCCACGTTGTAGGCCGCAAGCAGGAAAGTCTGGGGACCCCCGTTCCCAGAACGCCGACAGTAGCCCCCGGTCCCAAGGCGTGCTCGGACTTGGCCTAGCAGCGAAGCCAAAGGGCAAGTGCGGAGAGCCGCGGGCCCCAACAGCCTGCGGCCTTGGTCGCCTCGTGGCGATCGATTGGATGTGGGCGTCTCCGCTTCCCCATGCTGCCTCGGCAACTGCCCGATTTGACGAGTCCCTGCTGCATGCAAAAAGAGTCATGATTACCTGCGATCATGGGGGTCGATGGTTGGCCTCCCTTGGGCTATAAATGGGGAGGGGCGAAAGCCCCCGCTGCCCATCTCTTCTTGATCCACCTGCTTCTTATCCCTCCTTGCTCCTGTTGCTCGCAGCATCCCATGGCACCCGTGAAGAGGTTCTCGGCCACGAAGAAGGGGAAGGCTCGCCAGGAAGGGCCTGGCTCTCCTCCGCCCAAGCGCGGCTGCTGTCGTCCTCCCAAGCACCCCACGACCCCTGTCGCGGCTTCCCGTGGTTGCGGCGGTGATCCTTCACGCAGTGGTGGCCGCCCATGTCGAGGCAGCCCAGTTGGTGGGGGAAGGCGTGTCGTGGCTGCGCGGCCTCCCCGGTCGCGCTTCCATCCGGCAGAGCTGCTGCCGGAGTTCATTGTGTGGTCGGAAACCCGGCCGGCAACTGGCTCCAGCTCCCTCGCTTCTTCACCCGTGAGCTGCCGGTCGCTGGTCCTGGTGGGCTCTGGTTGCAGGCGGGCGACTGCTGTAGCAGGGCCTCCTGGATCATGGTGGAGATCTTTGTCGCCGGCAACGTGGCCCTGGCCCGGGGCTGGCAGACGTTTGCCAGCGCGTGTGCCCTTGGCCAGCGGTGCACCCTCCATTTCAACTATGACGGTGACGCGACCCTCTACATGAGGGTGTTCGGAGAAGATGGCCGCCGTGTCGGGGTGCTGCCCTGAACGATGACGGCGATGAGGTGCTCGGCCTTGGCGATGGTCGTGACGAGGGCGAAGGCGAAACCGCTCCCGGCGGCGACCATAGCTCGTCGAGCTTCAGCAGCTCCTCCTCCGGTGACAGCTCCTCCAGCGGTGGCCGCGATCAGCCACCACACCACCGCGCCCGCTTCGAGGGCGGTAGCGGGTCGTCCCGTCGCCGTGCCCCGGTGAAGCGCGAGGCGGAGTCTGATTGAGCTCGGGAGGATGATGTAGATCCTTCCTCGCGAGCTGTCGCAAGGCATGCACCGTTTTTATTTTGTTTTCCTCCTTTTCCTGCATCGAGAGTGAGAAGTATGGAGCCTCGTGGGGGCGTGCAACAGACTATGATCCCCTAATTATGTACTACATTTATTGTCCCTGTGCTGTGTTATGGTGTCGCTGCTGTGTGTCTGCGCGTAGGAAAAACTTAGCTCGGGACGTTTGCAGTAGTTTTCGCCTCGCGAGGTGCCTGCCTGAGGCCTCGCTAGACGCCTTGAAAGCTGCAAAAAATCTGTTGGGAGAATTGTTTCCGAACCTTGGTTGCCAGGGTTGCCGGCTATGGCCCGGGTGCTTTGTGCCGTGATGCCCGAGGGGCATGGTCTAGGAGGGGTGCTCCCGCTCGAACGAGAGAGCCCCTCACGAGGTTTGCGAGAGAGAGAGAGAGAGAGAGAGAGAGAGGGAGAGGGAGAGAGAGAGAGAGCCAGACAAAAGCTGAAAACAGAGGACAAGGGCAGAAGACGTCAAATAACACTAGAAGCAACTCCAATAAAGGTTCAAACAAGAGAGAACAAGCCAACTGCGGAAAGCAAATGAAAAGCCGCGTCCGGCACCTAATCTAGTCTTCGACGTCTTCTCACCAACGCGGAGCTAAGTGTTGCCACTGGGCATGGGCAGGAGCCCCCGAGGCCCGAGGGCGGCACTCCGAAGACTCCGGGGCGTGTACAGCCCCAACTCATTATTACGTGAGAGTGTCACGGGCGGCGAGCTTCACACGCACCGGTCCTTTCTTTGGGCGGCGAGCTTCACAGGCACTGGGCCTTTCTTCAAGGTTAGAACTTCCGGAGGTGCTGAATGTTCCAGGCGTTTGGGACGGGCACCCCCTCCTGAGTCTCCAGGCGCGCGGTGCCAGGCCTGGAAACATGAACAACCTTGAACGGACCCTCCCACATGGGCGTGAGCTTATGTAGCCCTTCCCTGGAGAGCACCCGCCTGAGTACGAGGTCACCTACCTCGAGAGTCCTGGGGCGGATATTGCGGCAGTGATACTGCCGCAGCGCCTGCTGGTATCTTGCTGCCCATAGCGTAGCTTCGCGGCGGTGTTCCTCCCCCAGCACAAGGTCCATCCCCCGCATGGCGTCCTGCTGCGCCTCGTCAAAGGCTAGGACCCGCGTGAAGCGACTCCTGACCTCATGAGGGAGAACCGCTTCTACTCCATAGACGAGGAAGAACGGGGTCTCGCCAGTTGGCTAAGTGGAGGTAGTGCGGATGGACCACAGCATAGACTGGAGCTCGTCGTACCATCCCCTGCCGCAGGCCTCAAGATTCTTCTTGAAGATCCTGGTCTTGAGGCCCCTCAGGACCTCTGTGTTGGCCCGCTCGGCCTGGCCGTTACTCCGGGGGTGCGCCACCGAAGCGTAGCATATCTGCGTTCCAAGGTTAGCGCAATATGTTTTGAAGAGATTGTTGGTGAACTGTGAAATGTTGTCGGTGATGATGCGATTGGGGACCCCAAATCGGCTCACGAGGCCCTTGATGAACTTGACCACAGAACCAGCTGGGATGGTGCGGACGGCTTCCACCTCCGCCCACTTGGTGAACTTGTCGATGGCGACGTAGAGGTAACGGTAGCCCCCAGGCGCTCGAGGAAACGGGCCCAAGATATCCAGCCCCCAGACCGCGAACGGCCATGAGAGTGGGATGGTCTGCAGGCCCTGAGCTGGCTGATGGATCTGCTTGGCGTGGAACTGGCAGGCCTCGCAGGACTTCACCAGTTCGGTCGCATCGTTGAGTACTGTAGGCCGGTAGAACCTGCTGCGAAATGCTTTGCCGACGAGGGTCTGTGATGATGAGTGGTGTCCGCAATCTCCACCGTGTATGTCAGCCAGCAATTCCTTTCCCTGTTCCCTGGAGATGCAACGTAGGGAAACGTCATTTGGCCGCTTTCGGTAGAGCTCACCATCTTGGATGCAGTAGGTCGTGGCCTGCCATGCCATGCATTCTGCGTCCTCCTCTTTCTCTGGCAGCGTCCCTTGCATCAGGTAGTCCTTGAATTCCATGGTCCAGCATCCTTCTTGAGGCTCCAGCGCCAAGAGCAAGCGTGCTCCCAAGGTCGGGTCACAGGCTGGGGCTCCTGTGGCAGGTGGATGTGGGAGTTCCTCCCGAGGCTGTACTGTGCTTGAAAGTGACGGTGCTATAGATGGCCTGAAGAGCCGTTCCTCGAAAATGTCAGGCTCCTGAGGCAGCCGCCTAGACGCCCTCCTAGCAATGTCATCAGCCTCTTGGTTGGTGCCGCGGGGCACATGATGCAACTCCAGCCCCCAAAACTGCTTTTCCATCCTGCGCACCTCCGCAAGATACGCTTCCATGTGCTTGTCCTTCGGCTCATACACCTTGCTGGAGAAGTTGACGAGGAGCTGCGAATCGCCCTTGATGACGAAGTGCTTCACCCCCAGTGCAGCTCCAGCTTTCAAGCCTGCCATGAGGCCCTCATATTCTGCTATGTTGTTGGAGACCTTCTCGCCATGCTGGAAATAGAGTTGCACGGCGTAATAAAGCTTGTTCTGAGTGGGGGATATAAGTACTGTGCCAGCCCCCGCGCCATGCCGCGAGAATGCTCCATCGAAGTACATGACCCAGTCATCTGGTGCCTCGCTTCCAGGGGAAAGTGACCAATCCTCGCTTGCTTCAAGCCCTGGCGCCTCTATCCATTCTGTCACAAAATCTGCAAGTGCGGCTCCCTTGACAACCCTGGTTGTGCTGAATTCCAACTAAAATGCTTGCAGATCGATGTTCCATTCTGTGACCCTTCCAGTGGAGTTGGGGCTCCTGAGTACCCTTTCCAATGGGTAGGCCAAGACGACCTTGATCGGGTGACCTTGGAAGTAGTGCTGCAGCTTACGCGAGGCCACCAATAGCGTGAGCAAGAGCTTCTGAGGCATGGGGTATCGTGCCCTCGCATCCCGCAACACCGTGCTGATGAAGTACACCGGGTGCTCGATGAGGGTGGGTGTGCTGACAACGTATGTGCCCTCCGGAGGGTGAGACGCCTCCTGAGACGACTGAGCCCCCAGCGCCTGGTCGCCTGGCGCGGCTTTTTCAGCCCTGGGAGCATCTTCCTGCTGAGGCTGGTCTCCATCTGCCGAGGCTGTGGTCCTCACGAAGCCTTCTTGGTTTTGTGTCGTCGCGGCCGTGGCCGTGGCCGGTCGTGACGCGGCCTTGACCTGGCACTCCTCCCGAACCGCCACTAGAGCTACGCTGGCGGAGTAGGGTGTGGCGGCGAGGTAGAGCACCAGGGGTTCGAGAGGGCGTGGTGACACCATTACAGGAGGGCTGGTCAGATATTTCTTGAGGTCTTGAAATGCCTGGTCGGCCTCCTTCGTCCTCTCAAACGGGCCCTTCTTCTTCATCAGCTTGAAGAAGGGCAGGGCGCGCTCCCCCAACTTCGAGATGAAGCGCCCCAACACCGTTACGTGTCCGGCGAGCTTTTGCATTCCTCTGAGGGTTTGCGGTGGACTCATGTCTTCGATTGCCTTGACCTTTTCCGAGTTGGCTTCAATCCCTCTGTGGGACACGAGGAAGCCCAGAAGCTTGCCGGAAGGAACGCCAAACACGCACTTCTCTGGATTGAGTCGCAAGTCCACCTTGCGTAGGCTCGTGAAGGTCTCCTCCAGATCCTGGATCAAGGTCTTCGCCTCCCGAGACTTCACCACGATGTCGTCGAGGTAAGCCTCGACATTTTTCCCGAGTTGCCAGCCTAAGGCGATGTGCATCAGTCGCAGGTTGCACCCGCGTTGCGCAACCCAAATGGCATGCAGGTGTAGCAGTACACCGCAAATGGGGTCAAGAAGGCCGTCTTCTCCATGTCTTCTATCGCCATCTTGATTTGGTGATAACCCAAAAACGCATCCAAGAAACACAGCAGGTCGCACTCGGTGGTGGAGTCGACAATTTGGATGATGCGGGGGAGCAGGAACGGATCTTGAGGGCAGGCCTTGTTGAGGTTGGTGAAGTCGACGCACATGCGCTCCTTTCCTCCCTTTTTTGGCACAACAACAGAGTTTGCCAGCCATTCGGGGTAGCGAACCTCACGAATAACGCCCGCTGCCTCTTGGCCTTGGTGAATAGCTACTTCTTCTTGGTTGGCGCAGCCCCCTTGGCCTTGGAGGTGTCTGCACCGGCAGGCTGCGCTGCCGCGGCGGTCTTGAGGGCGAGCTTGAGCACTAGCAGAGCGTCCTTGGTATCTCCAGCAACGGTGAGGACGTCGCTGCTCCCGGGCATCTTCATGAGGTTGTAGCCGGGATGGGTCGCTGCCATGAACTGAGCCAAGGCGGGGTACCCGAGGTTGGCGTTGTACGGGAGGCCGATGTGGGCGACTCGAAGTTGACCAGCTCCTTGCGGAAGTTGTCGTGGGTGCTGAAGGTCACAGGAAGGCGGATCTGCCCCAGGGAGCTGGAGGAACTGCCTCCGACGCCCGAGAAGGGCTTGCTGGGTCGGAGTTGTTCCAACGGTACATGGAGGAGGCTGAAGGCCTCCACCGATAGCACGTTGAGGCTGGCGCCACCATCGATGAGGGTCTTGGTGACGGCCACCTGGCAGATGGTGGGCGTGCAAAGCATTGGAGTGCACCCGAGCAGCTAGTGTTGACGGGGTGATTGTCCGAGTTGAAGATCAGGTCGGCCTTGGGTGCCACCCAACCCGGAGAAGCTCCTTGCCACGCGAGGGCGATGCCGATCTGGCGGAAGAATGGCTTGGTGTGTCGGTCTGAGGGTGGCTCCTGTGAGCCGCCCAGGAGAGCTGCGACGACCGGGGGCGCCGGCGCAGTGTAGTGGGTGAGGAAGAGGTTGCGCAGCTCCTCCCAGGAGGCCACAGAAGACATTGGCAGGTTGAGCAGCCAAACATGCAGGATGCCGGTGAGGGCCATGGGAAACCAGTTGGCCATGACCTTGTCGTCGCCCCGGGCCTTGAGGACGCCCTCCTCATATGCCAGCAGGAAAGCCAGCGGGTCCGCCGCACCATCATAGCGCGGCGGCATCTCTGGCTTGAACTTGTGCGGCCACTGCACCTGTCGCAAGGCGGGTCCAAGGCCCGGAGCCCCAACGCTGGCGCCGACCGCCGAAGCCGGAGGCGCGTTATCTGCCATGAGGGCGAAGCGCGGTGTTGGCGGAGAGCGGGCCGATGGAAGGAAGAGCTCTGGCACACCCCTACCTGGCGCACCAAATGTCGGATATCGGGTTCCGGGAAAACCCTTAAGGTTCAAACTCTGGGGTGCGCACGAAGATCTTCTCCCTACCGAAACACTCCCACAACCTCGCCGCGATTCTAAGCTAGATCGATGAACAACACAAGAGACACGAGGTTTATACTAGTTCGAGCCACCGTTGTGGTGTAATACCCTAATCCAGTGTGTGTTGTGGTGGATTGCCTCTTGGGATGATGATGAACAGTACAGAGGAAGAACAGCCTCGCGAGGAGAGGTGTTCTTGTGGTGGTGTGCTTGAGGAGCAATCGATCCATCTCTCTTGGCTCTAGATCAGATTTTGTCCCTTCTACTACGGTGGCTAGCTCTATTTATAGAGGCACTGGTCCTCTTCCCAAATATTGAGCGGGAAGGGAGCCAACAACGGCCATTTTGAAAGGGGACAGCTAGTACAAGCTATCCTGACTAAAGGTGGTCTTCGACTGCCAAAGGTGCTGGTGATGATGCCGTCTTGGGCTCCACGGTGACCTCCGTCCTGCCGTCCTGCTGGTCTTGGTCTCGTTGCACCGATATGGAAACCTTTGCTAGATGCCTCGGTACTTTGCGCCTGTGCTTGCCCCCTTTGCACCAAAAGAGGAAACGAGGACATTGCGCAGGCTGGCGCCCGCCTGGTCTCGATCGTCATGGCTTGCATCATGAGCACCTCGCGAGGCACCCCTTGCCTTGATCTCTCCGCCTCCTCGCGAGCCTGCCTGGTGAGGCCGCCCCTGAGGAGGCCTTGCATCGTCCGCCCCGCGAGGCTTGGCCCCTCGCAAGGGTCTTGAACTTGGGTTGATGAAGACGGGCCATACTAGGCCACTTGCTGAGCCACGCTGAAGGCTGCAAGCAGGCAAGTCTGGGGACCCCCGTTCCCAGAATGCCGACAATCATGGCATACAATGGCTCGATTTTGTTCATTTCCAGTTAAACCTGATGATAATTCAACTTGAACATAATGTTGATCGAGTCATGGTGCCACCGAATCGAGATTCCCAGTGCAACCACATTTGCCTTTATGGGAAGGCCTTTATTTGGTCCATTGTCATGCCTCTGGTCGGTGCATCCAACGAGGGAAGGTTATGGGCGTGCGGTACCCTCGCCTAGTAAGCAGACATAACCTTGTGTGCCCGTTGTTCTTGTTTTGGTACCGGGTCCCCGTTTGGGATCGTTTATGTTTTGCCATGATGGTGGCGTTGGATGTCATGGGTTGACATCGGGGCCACCCATGGCTTAGCCCAAAGGGGAGTTGGTCGGAGTGGCCGGGAGAGTGTCATGGCAATGGGTTGGTTCTGTCGAAATGCCGTTGGTCCACCCGAATGGGAGTTCGAGGCCATGGATTCCGTGGTGTGGGTACAGTGTGCTAACCTCTGCAGAGTGTGTGTAAAATCTATCGATAGCCGCATCCTTGGTTACAGACCTAATTCATAGTAGGTCACACCATGGATCAACACAAATAATTTAACATTTCACACTAAAGCTATATGGTTGGCACTGGTTTTGTGATGAGATTTTTGAACCATGAAGATTGTTGTCGATGTTATTGTGATTGGAACCAGAGAGTTGGTTTCAGTTGTGATCCAGGAGTGATCACCATATCGATAAGATTGGTTACGAGGTAACCCATATGATAAGGAGTTTGAGAGATTTGGTGCACAAGCATGCTCACTTCATGCATAGTATGTTGAAGCATTGCATTTAACCTGCTTAATTGTCATGTTATTGTTTGTCATTGTGCTTTTATTTGTTGTGAGCTTGCAAGTACATTCAATGTACTGACCGGGCGTGTCATGCCAACTTTCAGGAAAGTCTTACCAGATTGAAGTGCCTCCCGTGTCTAGACCGTGTCCACATCAGTGTCCCTGTGCCATGGAGTTCCGCTTCATCGTCATTCGCTGCCACGTAGTTGTCGTGATCGAGGCCCCTTCATGTTCATTAAATAATGTACATATTGTCCAGCCACACCATGTGTGCCACTTGGCCTCGCTATCTGATGTAATATCGAATCTGTGTTTCCGCTAGCATCAATAAAGGGGTTATTTTCTATACCAAGTTGTTGTGTGTTGCCAGAAGACTAGATCTCTGGGCTGGCAATGCAAGGTAAACCGGTTGCTCTGAGCCGTGGTGCTACAACATTTGGTATCAGAGCCGTGCTGACTGTAGGACACGCTAGACCGCCAACGCCTTAGTTGAATGGTAGTTGGTTTAGCTTTGAGTGCCAGTAGTGTTTTGCATCGGATTGTTGCATTGCATGCACTTGATTTATTGTTGCTTCTAACCGACTAATGGTTGTGAGTGTAGATGGCTCTAGTACCGTATGCGTGCCACTTGGAGATGTCACCATGCACTTTGTCGCACCTTCTTCAGAGCTTATGGTGTCGCATATACCCTCACGGTGATGGCCCGGTGTATCATGTGTACCAGGAGCGCCTAGCAGATTCAGTATACGAGTATCACGCGGTGGTTACCTTGTGCTGCAGTTCGGCATCTGGTTCATACACTCGTTCTTCTAGGAGTGGTTTCGCTTCTACCCCCGATCAGGCTGTCCAGTTTGCTGAGTTTGAGATTCTCATTGAGCTACGCTATAACGAGATCCAAATGCAGACCCACCCAGGTTTCTACTACTACCCATCGCTGCATGATGATGGTCGTGTTCGCTTTCCTATCATTGATCCGGCGGCCGAGAGCCCTGCTAGCCACCTTTCCCGCTATATCCCCGCTAGTTACCTTCTGATTCACGAGCTGGCCCGAGAGCTAACTCGTGCTCGCACTGCTTTGGTGGCCGCTAGGTCCAGTCCCGCTCCACCTTCCATAGGATTTACCCGCTATATTTCACCAGTTTCTAGCTCGCCAGCTACCCCGGTTACTCATTTGAGTAGCTCGGGTACCTCGACCGTGACTCCCTGCAGTGCCCCTATCGAGTGGGCTTCACTTCTCGCTACTCTCGCAGCTCCTATGCTTCACCCTAGACCTGCCCCTAAGGGAGAGTCCTCGAGGCAGCATCAACGTGTTTCCTTTAACCCGGAGGTTTCCATTAACATTGTCAGTTTAGGATCCGAGTCCGACTAAGGGGAGGACCTGACAGGACCAGCAGAGCACTAGATCGTCAGAGTAGCCGAGGTTGTCATGATGCTTGGATGTACAGATGTAGTTGTACTTGTCATGATGTTTCATGTATGAGCGTAGTTGTACCCGTCATGATGTTTCCTTTCATGTAGACGGTTGGTTACGGAATATTGAGAAGAAGCTTGAAATTGCCCGCACCGAGGAAGCCGACAAGGTTCCATTTGCTACACACTATCTTGAGGGAGTTGCCGCTATATGGTGGGTTAATGCCAAAGCTATGTGGCCTGCGAACGATGAGATTACTTGGGATAAATTCAAGTGTCGTTTCCGCAAGGACCACATTCCCACCGGTATTATGAAAGTCAAGAAGCATGAATTCCTCGCTCTCACCCAAGGAAGCATGTCAGTAAGTGAGTATCTGCACAAGTTCAACCATTTGGCCCGCTATTCTCTTTATGATGTGGCTATGGAAGAAAGGAAGATCGATCGATTCCTTGGACACTCAACCAACACCTCTGATGCACACTCAGCATGTTCGACTTCCCCGACTTTCAGACTTTGGTAAACGAGGCCCTCATTGAAGAAAGAGAACACAAGCTCGTGCACGACAATAAGCCCATTAATAACGATCATAAGTGCAAGTTTGAGCCTAAGAAGGATGGGCAGCCAGTGCAAAGTGCCCGTACCTAGCAACAGTCATAGGTTGAATTTAAGCCCAATTGGTACCAGAATGTTAACAAGACTACTACCCAAGTCAAGAATATCATGACCAGCCCAGTAAGCAAAGATTTTCAGTGTAGCAATGCGTGTTATTCTTCTGGGAAAACCGGACACTACGCCAGACAGTTCCCCAAGAACGGCAAGTCCAATGCTCCATTCAAGTTGTAGGTTAATCACATGGGACCATGCCCTGGCAAGAAGACCATCCAAGGGCAAGTTCATCTCCGCAGAAGAAGCCCAAGAAAACCCGGAAGTCGTCATTGGTATGTTTTTCGTTAATAGCATACCTGTAATAATTTTGTTTGACTCTGGGGCTTCCCACTATTTTATTTCATGGAGGTTTGCTCCCCAGAACAAGTTCTCTTGCTCGATTTTGGAAAAGAGTATGATGGTACAATCCCCGGGCTCCCTGCTTAAGAGTAATTTGGCCTGTCAAATTTGGAGATTGACACCCACGGAGTCATGTTCCCAGCCTCTTTGATAGTCATTGATTCTGCCAAGTTGGATGTTATTTTGGGAAAGAATTGGTTAACCAAACATCAAGCATGCATCGACTGTGCGATCAGAGAAGTCACGTTTACAAGGCAGGAAGGCCAAACTGCAAAATTTGTTGCTCGAAGAAGCATGCCCAAGAAAGAAATGGTCTTCGCAGCTATAGCTGAAGAATTGGGTCTAATTCCTGTGGTCAGTGAGTTTCCAGATGTATTTCCTGAGGAATTACCAGGAATGCCGCCAGACCAAGAGCTTGAGTTTGTAATTGACCCTGTGCCCGGGACCGCACCATTATACAAGAAGTATTACCAGATGCCTTCATCCGAATTAGTGGAATTAAAGAAACAACTTGATGAGATGCTTCAGAAAGGATACATTCGTCCAAGCTCTTCACCATGGGGATCACCCGCAATCTTCATGGGCAACAAAAGACGAAAGTCTTTGAATGTGTGTAGATTACCGTCAGTTGAATGATGTCACTATCAAGAACAAATATCCAGTTCCAAGGATTGATGATTTGTTTGACTAACTCAGTGGGGCAAAAGTATTCTCCAAGATTGGTTTGAGGACCAGATATCACCAGCTAAAAATGAAGGAGGATATTCCTAAGACCGCGTACACCACTCGATACGGTCTTTACGAATACACAGTCATGTCTTTTGATACGTCTCCAATGTATCTATAATTTTTTATTGTTCCATGCTATTATATTATCTGTTTTGTATGTTTAATGTGCTTTAATATGCTCTTTTATATTATTTTTGGGACTAACCTATTAACCGGAGGCCCAGTGCCAGTTTTTTTTTGCCTATTTAGAGTTTTGCAGAAAAGGAATACCAAACAGAGTCCAAACGGAATGAAACCTTCGCGATGATCTTTCTTGGACCGAAAGCAAACCAGAAGACTTGGAGTTGAAGTCAGAAACGCCACAGGGCATCCACGAGGCACGAGGGCGCGCCCAGGGGGTAGGCACGCCCCCACCCTCGTGGGCCCCTCGTAGCTCCACCGACGTACTTCTTTCTCCTATATATGCTCTTATACCCTAGAAACATTAGGGGGAGCAACGAAACCACTTTTCCATCGCCGCAACCTCCTGTACTTATGAGATCCCATCTTGGGGTCTTTTCCAGCGATCTGCCGGAGGGGGAATCGATCATTGAGGGCTTCTACATCAACACCATTGCCTATCTGATGAAGCGTGAGTAGTTTACCACAGACCTTCGGGTCCATAGTTATTAGCTAGATGGCTTCTTCTCTCTCTTTGTTTCTGAATACAAAGTTCTCCTCGATGTCTTGGAGATCTATTTGATGTAATACTCTTTTGCGGTGTGTTTGCCGAGATCTGATGAATTGTGGATTTATGAACAAGATTATCTATGAATATTATTTGGTTCTTCTCTGGATTCTTATATGCATGATTTGATATCTTTGAAAGTCTCTTCGAATTATCGTTTAGTTTGCCCTACTAGAATGATCTTTCTTGCCATGGGAGAAGTGCTTAGCTTTGAGTTCAATCTTGCGGTGTCCTTTCCTAGTGACAGTAGGCGCAGCAAAGCACGTGTTGTATTGTTGCCATCAAGGATAAAAAGATGGGGTTTATATCATATTGCTTGAGTTTATTCCTCGACATCATGTCATCTTGCTTAATGCGTTACTCCGTTCTTATGAAGTTAATACTCTAGATGCATGCTAGATAGCGGTCGATGTGTGGAGTAATAGTAGTAAATGAAGAATTGTTTCAGTCTACTTGACATGGACGTAATGCCTATGTTCATGATCATTGCCTTAGATGTCTTCATAATTAAGCGCTTTTCTATCAATTGCTCAGCAGTAATTTGTTCACCCACTGTAATACATGCTATCTCGAGAGAAGCCACTAGTGAAACCTATGGCCCCCGGGTCTCTTTTCCATTATATTGCATATCTTTTCCGTATTGTTGAATCTCGTTTACTTTTTTGCAATCTTTACTTTCCAATATATACAACAAAAATACAAAAAATATTTACTTTACTATCTCTATTAGATCTCACTTTTGTGAGTGACCGTGAAGGGATTGACAACCCCTTTATCGCGTTGGTTGCAAGGTTCTTGATTGTTTGTGCGGGTATTTGGTGACTTGTGCGTCATCTCCTACTGGATTGATACCTTGGTACTCAAAACTGAGGAAAATACTTATGCTACTTTGCTGCATCACCTTTTCCTCTTCATGGGAAAACCAACACAAGCTCAAGAGGTAGCAAGAAGGATTTCTGGCGCCGTTGCCGGGAAGATCTACGCCAAGTCAAGCCGTACCAAGTACCCATCATAAACTCTTCTCCCTCGCATTACATTTTTTGCCATTCGCCTCTCATTTTCCTCTCCCCCACTTCTAAAATGATTTTCAAAAACCTTTGCCTTTTTTCGCCCCTCTTCCGTTCATCTCTTTTCGCTTGCTTCTTGTGTGCTTGTGTGTTGGATTGATTGCTTGTCACGATGGCTCAAGATAATACTAGATTATGTGACTTTTCCAATACCAACAACAATGATTTTATTAGCACTCCAATTGCTCCTACTACCGATGTTGAATCTTGTGAAATTAATACCGCTTTGTTGAATCTTGTTATGAAAGATCAATTTTCTGGCCTTCCTAGTGAAGATGCCGCTACCCATCTAAGCAACTTCGTTGATTTGTGTGATATGCAAAAGAAGAAAGATGTGGACAATGATATTGTTAAATTGAAGCTATTTCCGTTTTCGCTTAGAGATCGTGCTAAAACTTGGTTCTCTTCTTTGCCTAAAGATAGTATTGATTCATGGAATAAGTGCAAAGATGCTTTTATCTCTAAGTATTTTCCTCCCGCTAAGATCATCTCCCTTCGTAACGATATTATGAATTTTAAACAACTTGATCATGAGCATGTTGCACAAGCTTGGGAGAGGATGAAACAAATGATACGTAATTGCCCTATACATGGTTTGAATTTGTGGATGATTATACAAAAAAATTATGTCGGATTGAATTTTGCTTCTAGAAATCTTTTAGATTTGTTCGCGGGAGGCACTTTTATGGAAATCACTTTAGGAGAATCTACTAAGCTCCTAGATAATATTATGGTTAATCATTCTCAATGGCACACCGAAAGATCCACTAGAAAGTTCATGCGATTGAAGAAATTAATGTTTTGAGTGGAAAGATGGATGAGATTATGAAATTATTTGCTAATAAAAGTGTTTCTTCTGATCCTAATGATATGCCTTTGTCCACTTTGATTGAGAATAATAATGAATCTATGGATGTGAATTTTGTTGGTAGGAACAATTTTGGTAACAATGCGTATAGAGGCAATTTTAATTCTAGGCCGTTTCCTAATAATTCCTCTAATAATTATGGTAATTCCTACAACAAATCTTATGGAAATTTTAAAAATATGCCCTCTGATTTTGAGAATAGTGATAAAGAATTTATGAGTTCACAAAAGAATTTCAATGCTTTGATTTAAGAAAAATTGCTTAAGATTGATGAGTTGGCTAGGAACGTGGATAGAATTTCTCTTGATGTTGATTCTTTGAAACTTAGATCTATTCCACCTAAGCATGATATCAATGAGTCTCTCAAATCCATGATAATTTCCATTGATGAGTGCAAAGAAAGAACCGCTAGGATGCGTGCTAAAAAAGATTGGTTTGTGGAAGCGTGTTCTTCTAGTTTTCATGATAATAATGATGAAGATCTAAAAGTGATTGATGTGACTCCTATTAAATCTTTGTTTTCCAATATGAATCTTGATAAAGATGGGACTGGAGATGAGTCAACTTTAGTTAAAAGGCGTCCCAATGATTCGGAGTTTTTAGATCTAGATGCAAAAAATGATAAAAGTGGGACTAAAGAGGTCAAAACTTTACATATCAATGAACCCACTATTTTGGATTTCAAGGGATTTAATTATTATAATTGTTCTTTAATAGATTGTATTTCCTTGTTGCAATCCGTGTTAAATTCTCCTCATGCTTATAATCAAAATAAAGCTTTTATTAAACATATCATTGATGCTTTGATGCAATCTTATGAAGAAAAGCTCAAACTAAAAGTTTCTATCCCTAGAAAACTTTATGATGAGTGGGAACCTACTATTAATATTCAGATTAAAGATTATGAGTGTTATTCTTTGTGTGATTTGGTTGTTATTGTTTCCACCATTCCAAAAACTTTGTGTGATGTGTTGGGTTTTCGTGAATTTGATGATTGTTCTTAAAATTTGCATCTTCTGGATTCCACCATTAAGAAACCTATGGGAAATATTAATGATGTTATTATTTTTGCAAATAGGAATTATGTGCCCATAGATTTCATTGTTCTTGATATAGATTGCAATCCTACATGTCCTATTATTCTTGGTAGGCCTTTCCTTATAACGATTGGTGCAATTATTAATATGAAAGAAGGAAATATTAGATTCCAATTTCTGTTAAGGAAAGGCATGGAACACTTTAATAGGAAGAAAATTAAATTACCTTATGAATCTATTATGAGAGCCACTTATGGGCTGCCTACCAAACATGGCAATACCTAGATCTATTCGTGTTTTTATGCCTAGCTAGGGGCGTTAAACGATAGCGCTTGTTGGGAGGCAACCCAATTTTATTTTTCTTCTTTACTTTTTGCTCCTGTTTAGTAATAAATAATTCATCTAGCTTCTGTTTAGATGTGGTTTTATGTTTTAGTTAGTGTTTGTGCCAAGTAGAACCTTTGGGAAGACTTGGGTGAAGTCTTTGCGATCTTGCTGTAAAAAACAGAAACTTTTGCGCTCACGAGAATAGCTGTAATTTTTTACAGAAGAGTTATCTTAGGTTCATTGTTTTTTAAGATGATTAATATACAAACTCCTCACGTCCACCAATTTATTTCAGAATTTTTAGAGTTACAGAAGTATTCGAAAGTTACAGATTACTACAGACTGTTCTGTTTTTGACAGATTCTGTTTTTCGTGTGTTGTTTGCTTATTTTGATGAATCTATGAGTAGTACCGGGGGGTATGAACCATAGAGAAGTTGGAATACAGTAGGTTTAACACCAATATAAATAAAGAATGAGTTCATTACATTACCTTAAAGTGGTGGTTTATTTTCTTATACTAACGGAGCTCATGAGATTTTCTGTTGAAGTTTTGTGTTGTGAAGTTTTCAAGTTTTGGGTAAAGATTTGATGGATTTTGGAATAATGAGTGGCAAGAGCCTAATCTTGGGGATTCCCAAGGCACCCCAAGGTAAAATTCAATGACAACCAAAAGCCTAAGCTTGGGGATGCCCCGGAAGGCATCCCCTCTTTTGTCTTCGTCTATCGGTAACTTTACTTGAGGCCATATTTTTATTCACCACATGATCTGTGTTTTGCTTGGAGCGTCTTGTATGATTTGAGTATTTGATTTTTGGTTTAACACAATAATCCTTGCTGTACACACCTTTTATGAGAGACAAGCATGAATCGGAATTTATTAGAATACTCTATGTGCTTCACTTATATCTTTTGAGCTGGACAATATTGCTCTAGTGCTTCACTTATATATTTTTAGAGCATGGTGGTGGTTTTATTTTATAGAAATTATGATCTCTCATGCTTCACTTATATTATTTTGAGAGTCTTTTAGAACAGCGTGGTAATTTTCTTTGGTTATAAAATTAGTCCTAATATGATGGGCATCCAAGATGGGTATAATAAAAACTTTCATATAAAGTGCATTGAATACTATGAGAAGTTTGATTCTTTATGATTGTTTTGATATATGAAGATAGTGGTATTAGAGTTATTCTAGTAGAGTAGTTGTGAATTTGAGAGATACTTGTGTTAAAGTTTGTGATTCCCGTAGCATGCACAGATGGTGAACCGTTATGTGATGAAGTTGGAGCATGATTTGTTTATTGATTGTCTTCCTTATGAGTGGCGGTCGGGGATGAGCAATGGTCTTTTCCTACCAATCTATCCCCATAGGAGCATGCACGTAGTACTTCGTTTTGATAACTAATATACTTTTGCAATAAGTATGTGAGTTCTTTACGACTAATGTTGACTCCATGGATTATACGCACTCTCACCCTTCCACCATTGCTAGCCTCTCTAGTACCACGCAACTTTCGCCGGTACCATACACCCACCATCACCTTCCTAAAAACAGCCACCATACCTACATATTATGGCATTTCCATAGCCATTCCAAGATATATTGCCATGCAACTTTTCACCGTTCCATTTATTATGACACACTCCATCATTGTCATATTTCTTTGCATGATCATGTAGTTGACATCGTATTTGTGGCAAAGCCACCATTCATAATTTTTCATACATGTCACTCTTGAATCATTGCACATCCCAGTACACTGCTGGAGGCATTCACATAGAGTCATATTTTGTTCTAAGTATCGAGTTATAATTCTTGAGTTGTAAGTAAATAAAAGTGTGATGATCTCCATTATTAGAGCATTGTCCCAGTGAGGAAAGGATGATGGAGACTATGATTCCCTCACAAGTCGGGATGAGACTCCAGACAAAAAAAAGAGGCCATAAAAAGAGAAAAGGCCCAAATAAAAAAATAAAAAAGAGAGAGAAAAAGAGAGAAGGGGCAATGCTACTATCATTTTACCATACTTGTGCTTAAAAGTAGCACCATGATCTTCATGATAGAGAGTCTCCTATGTTGTCACCTTCATATACTAGTGGGAATTTTTCATTATAGAACTTGGCTTGTATATTCCAATGATGGGCTTCCTCAAAAGTGCCCTAGGTCTTTCTGATCAAGCAAGTTGGATGCACACCCACTTAGTTTCTTTTGTTGAGCTTTGATACACTTATAGCTCTAGTGCATCCGTTGAATGGCAATCCCTACTCACTCACATTGATATCTATTGATGGGCATCTCAATAGCTCATTGATACGCCTAGTTGATGTGAGACTATCTTCTCCTTTTTTGTCTTCTCCACAACCATCATTCTATTCCACCTATAATGCTATGTCCATGGCTCACGCTCATGTATTGCATGAAGATTGAAAAAGCTTGAGAACATCAAAAGTATGAAACAATTGCTTGGCTTGCCATCGGGGTTTTGCATGATTAAATACTTTGTGTGATGAAGATAGAGCATAACCAGACTATATGATTTTGTTGGGATAGCTTTCTTTGGCCACGTTATTTTGAGAACACATGATTGCTTTGTTAGTATGCTTGAAGTATTATTATTTTTATGTCAATATTAAACTTTTGTCTTGAATCTTTCGGATCTAAACATTCATGCCACAATAAAGAAATTACATTGATAAATATGTTAGGTAGCATTCCACATCAAAAAATCTGTTTTTATCATTTACCAACTCGAGGACGAGCAGGAATTAATCTTGGGGATGCTTGATACGTCTCCAACGTATCTATAATTTTTTTATTGTTCCATGCTATTATATTATCTGTTTTGGATGTTTAATGGGCTTTAATATGCTCTTTTATATTATTTTTGGGACTAACCTATTAAACGGAGGCCCAATGCCAGTTTCTGTTTTTTTCTATTTTAGAGTTTTGCAGAAAAGGAATACCAAACAGAGTCCAAACGGAATGAAACCTTCGTGATGATCTTTCTTGGACCGAAAGCAAACCAAAAGACTTGGATTTGAAGTCAGAAACGCCACGAGGTGTCCACGAGGCAGGAGGGTGCACCCAGGGGGTAGGTGCGCCCCCACCCTCATGGGCCCCTCGTAGCTCCACCGACGTACTTCTTTCGCCTATATATACTCTTATCCCCTAACATCAGGGGGAGCCACAAAACCACTTTTCCACCGCCGCAACCTTCTGTACCCGTGAGATCCCATCTTGGAGCCTTTTCTGGCGATCTGTCATAGGAGGAATCGATCACGTAGGGCTTCTACATCAACATCATTGACTCTCCGATGAATCGTGAGTAGTTTACCATTGACCTTCGGGTCCATAGTTATTAGCTAGATGGCTTCTTCTCTCTCTTTGATTCTCAATACAAAGTTCTCCTTGATGTTCTTGGAGATCTATTTGATGTAATACTCTTTTGCGGTGTGTTTGCCGAGATCCGATGAATTGTGGATTTATGAACAAGATTATCTATGAATATTATTTGGTTCTTCTCTAAATTCTTATATGCATGATTTGATATCTTTGTAAGTCTCTTCGAATTATCGGTTTAGTTTGGCCTACTAGATTGATCTTTCTTGCCATGGGAGAAGTGCTTAGCTTTGGGTTCAATCTTGTGGTGTCCTTTCCAAGTGACAGTAGGGGCAGCAAGGCACGTACTGTATTGTTGCCATCGAGGATAAAAAGATGGGGTTTATATCATATTGCTTGAGTTTATCCCTCTACATCATGTCATCTTGCTTAATGCGTTAATCCGTTCTTATGAACTTAATACTCTAGATGCATGCTGGAATAGCGGTCGATGTGAGGAGTAATACTAGTAGTGCAGAATCATTTCGGTCTACTTGACACGGACGTGATGCCTATGTTCATGATCATTGCCTTAGATGTCTTCATAATTATGTGTTTTTCTATCAATTGCTCGGCACTAATTTGTTCACCCACCATAATACATGCTATCTTGAGAGAAGCCTCTAGTGAAACCTATGGCCCCCGGTCTCTTTTCCATTATATTGCATATCTTTTCTATATTGTTCAATCTTGTTTACTATTTTGCAATCTTTACTTTCCAATCTATACAACAAAAATACCAAAAATATTTACTTTGATATCTCTATCAGATCTCACTTTTGCGAAGGACCGTGAAGGGATTGACAACCCCTTTATCGTGTTGGTTGCAAGGTTCTTGATTGTTTGTGCAGGTATTTGGTGACTTGTGCGTCGTCTCCTACTGGATTGATACCTTGGTTCTCAAAACTGAGGTAAATACTTACGCTACTTTGCTGCATCACCCTTTCCTCTTCAAGGGAAAACCAACGCAAGCTCAAGAGGTAGCATCTCTCGGCCTCACCAATGCCCCTGCTTTCTTCATGCACATGATGAATAAAGTATTCATGGACTTCTTGGTTAAATTTTTTGTGGTCTTCATTGATGACATCCTCATATACTCGAAAGGTGAAGAAGAGCACAAGGGACATCTCAGAGCAGTCTTGCAAAGACTCCATGACCATCAGCTTTATGCTCAAACAAGTTAGATTTCTGGGGCATGTTCTTTCAGCAGAAGGCATAGCCGTGGATCCAAGCAAAGTAAAGGAAGTGCTTGATTGGACAGCACCCATGACAGTGACTGAGATCCATAGTTTTCTTGGATTAGTCGGGTATTACCGTTGATTCATCGAAGTCTTCTCTAAGATTGCCAAGCCCTTGACAGAACTCCTCAAGAAGGATAAGAAGTTTGTATGGTCTAAGGACTGTGAGAAAAGTTTCAATGAGTTGAAGACCCGTTTGATGACAGCACCTGTGTTGACCCTCCCAGACATCTATCACGGCTTTGATGTATACTGTGACGCATCCAGGAGAGGTATTGGATGTGTACTCATGCAAGATGGCAAGGTTGTAGCCTACACATCTAGACAGCTACGACCTCACGAGGGGAACTATCCAACCCATGATTTGGAATTGCCCGCAGTTGTGCACACGTTGAAAATTTGGAGGCACTACCTCATTGGCAAAAGATGTCAGATATTTACCGTCCACAAGAGTCTCAAGTATATATTCACCCAACCAGATTTGAACCTCCGACAGAGAAGATGGCTCAAATTGGTCAGGGATTATGATTTTGGAATAAATTACCATCCCAGTAAGGCCAATGTGGTTGCCGATGCCCTCAGTCGCAAGCCTGCCAACCTGAACGCCCTGATGGAGTTCTTGCCTCCTGAACTCCAAGAGGAGATCGCTCAGCTTAACCTGGTTATCATTTAGGCTGACCTCACCAATATATCAGAAGTCATCCCTACACTCGAGGAAGAAATCAGTATGGCCCTGCTGAATGATGTCATCCTGCAACACCATGTCAAGCGTATGCAAGATGGCAAGACCCAAGATTTCTCGAAGGATGAGCAAGGTACCCTAAAGTTTCAAGGTCGGATTTGTGTACCTGAGCAAGCAGACCTGAGAAGGAAGGTCTTGACCGAAGCACATGAATCGCATACTCGATTCATCCAGGAGGTACCAAGATGTACGAAGACCTTCGAAAAATATTTTGGCGGGATGGGATGAAGAAGAATATTGCCTATTTTGTCGCTTGTTGCCATATATGTAAGAAGGTGAAGGCGGAACATCATAAACCCGTCGGACTCCTTCAACCTTTAACCGTTCCACAATGGAAGTGGGATGATGTCTGCATGGATTTCATCACAGGCCTGACAAAGACTCATCGAGGCAATGATGTAGTATGGGTTGTGGTGGACATGCTGACAAAGGTAGATCACTTCATTCCCATCCAAACCACCTACCGAGCCGATCAACTCACATAGCTATATGTGTCTAGAATCGTCAGTTTACATAGAGTACCCAGGACCATCACTTCAGACCGAGGTTCTCTCTTTACCTCTGCCTTCTGGTCATGCCTCCATCAAGCTTTGGGGACCGCACTCAAGTATAGCACCGCCTATCACCCTTAGACGGATGGGCAGACTGAGCAAGTAAATCAAATACTTGAAGATATGCTCCGAGCATGTGCCCTAGCCCAAGGACCCAAGTGGTAAGATTGTCTACCCTACGCTAAGTTCTCATACAACAATAGTTTCCAGACCAGCCTCAAGATGTCACCCTATGAAGCTTTGTATGGCCATAAGTGTCATACTCTGCTAAACTGGTCTCAAACTGGAGATAGCCGCATTTTTGGAACTGGCTTAATGATGGAGGCCGGAAAACAAGTCTGTCAGCGTTCTGGGAATGGGGGTCCCCAGACTTGCCTGCCTGCATCCTGCGGCATGGCTCGAAGGAGGCCCAGCACAGCCCATCTTCATCAACGCAAGCTCAAGACCCTCGCGAGGGGCCAAGCCTCGCGGGGCGGACGACAAGGAGCTTCCTCAGGCACGGCCTCGTCAGGCTGGCTCATGAGGAGGCGGAGAGTTCAAGGCGGGGTACCTCGCGAGGTGCCCATGACGCAAGCCATGACGACCAAGAGCGCCAATCGGGCGCCAGCCCGCGCAGTGTCCTCCTTTCCTCTTTGGTGCAAGGGAGCAAGCGCGGGCGAGAGCATCAAGCAAAGGAGTCCATTTCGGTGAAACAAGACCAAGACCAGCCCAATGGCCAGAAGGAAGTCATTGTGGAGCCCGAGCCGGCGTCACCACCAGAGCCTTTGGCAGGCGAGGACCAACTTTAGTCAGGATAAGTGTACTCGTTGTTCCCCTTCAAAATGGCCAATTGTTGGCGCCCTTCCCGCTCAATATTTGGGAAAAGGCCCATGGCCTTTGCCTATAAATAGGACTAGCCACCCCAAGGTAGAGACACGAAGAGGCATCGAGAGAACAAGGATAGGAAGACACAGAGAGAGAGGGAGAGAGGCGACTGAACTCCCCCTAGCAGTTCATCGCGCCAGCCAAGAACAGACCCTTGCGAGGCTGTTCTCCCTTTGTATTGTTCATCATCAAGCCCAAGAGGCAATCCACCACACCACACACTGGAGTAGGGTATTACACCACAATGGTGGCCTGAACCAGTATAAATCTTGTGTCCCTTGTGCTGTTCAGTTTAGTAGTTTAGATCTTAGCGAGTCGGTGAAGAGAGAGCCGGCAGAGGGTCGAATCTCTGCGCGCACCCAAGTGTTCGAACCTCAAGGGTCTGCCGGAGCCTGAAATCCGACATTTGGCGCGCCAGGTAGGGGTGTGCCGGAATCTGCCGTTCGTCGTCTCGTTCTTCCCGACCACGGCATCCATGTCTGACGCTCGTCGGGCTCGCGCCGGGCGCCGAGCCGCCCTCGCTTCCTACATCGTCCGGGCGGCTCCCGTCGGTAGGCATCCTCGTCGTTCCCCGTCGCCCGCCGTCGACACCACCACCGGCCTGGCGTGGAACAGGCAGCAAGCATCGTCCCTGCATTCCCCAGTGACCTCTAGGGAGGAGCCGCGCAGCTTCTTCCCCACCCGCCCCGTCGCGCCGGCTCCTTCGGTCGTAGCGGCCCTCCTGGGCGGCTCGAAGGCGCCGCCCTCCAGCCGCCACGTCAAGACATTCGTCCGCCGGGTCGGTGCCGCCTCCACGCGGCAGGGGGCTACCTTGGGCCGGACGGAGCCGTCGGCCGGGCTGACCTTCGACTCTGAGGACCACCCCACCAACTCGGCATGCTCGGGTGCGCTCCCCATGCTCTTCACACCCACCATCTGCCAGGTGGCCGTCACCAGGACCCTCATCGACGGTGGCGCGGGCCTCAACGTGCTCTTAGTGGAGGCCTTCAACCTCCTCTGCATACCCCGGGAGCGGCTGCAACCCAGCCGGCCTTTCTCGGGCGTCGAAGGTGGGCCGGCCAGCTCCTTGGGGCAGATCCGACTTCCGGTGACTTTCGGCACCTACGACAATTTCCGCATGGAGCTGGTCGATTTCGACATCGCCCCCATCGGCCTCCCCTACAATGCCATTCTCGGCTATCCAGCATTGGCCAAATTCATGGTCGCGACTCACCCGGGGTACAACCTCATGAAGATGCCCGGGAGCAACGGCGTCCTCACCGTGCCCAGGGACACCGAAGGTGCGCTACGAGTACTCAAGCTCGCCCTCAAGACAGCGGCGGCGGCGCGGCCCGTCGACGCAGAAACCTCCAAGCCCAAAGGGGCTGCGCCGACCAAGAAGAAGGAGGTACCTGTCGATGAGGACAGGTCCACTGACGCCACTTTCACCATAGGCGCCAACCTCGAACCAGAGCAGGAGGAAGCCCTGGTCAAGTTCCTGCGTGCAAACAAGAAGGTGTTCGCCTGGGAGCCCGATCAGCTGGCAGGGATCCCACGGGGCGTAATCGAGCACCACCTCAACGTGTGCCCAACGTGCGTCCCGTGAAGTAGAAGGCGAGGAGGCAGTCCACTGAAAAGCAGGCCTTCATCGTCCAAGAGACCCGCAAGCTAGAGGCTGCGGGGGTTATTCGCGAGGTCCGATACCCGGATTGGTTGGCCAACCCCGTGGTTGTGCCAAAGAAGGGAGGAAAGGAACGCATGTGTGTCGACTTCACCAACCTCAACAAAGCATGCCCGCAAGATCCGCTCCCGCTCCCTCGCATCGACCAGATCATCGATTCCACCGCTAAGTGTGACCTGTTATGCTTCTTGGATGCCTTCTCCGGGTATCACCAGATCAAGATGGCGGTGGAAGATGTGGAGAAGAGGCCTTCCTAACCCCATGCGGGGTGTACTGCTACACATGCATGCCATTCGGACTGCGCAACACAGGGGCAACCTTTCAGCGACTCATGCACATCACCTTGGGCCCGCAGCTCGGGAAGAACGTGGAAGCTTACGTCGATGACATTGTAGTGAAGTCTCGCGAGGCCAAGACCCTGATACAAGACCTGGAGGAAACCTTCGCGAGCCTCAACGCAGTAAGCCTATGACTCAACCCGGAGAAGTGTGTGTTTGGGGTCCCCTCAGGCAAGCTCTTGGGTTTCCTCGTATCCCACCGAGGCATCGAGGCCAACCCAGAAAAGGTCAAGGCAGTTGAGGACATGAGCCCACCAAAGACCCTCAGGGAAATGCAAAAGCTCACGGGGCGCATGACGGCGCTGGGGCGCTTCATCTCCCGATTGGGGGAGCGGGCGCTGCCTTTCTTCCAGCTGATGAAGAAAAAGGGGCCCTTTGAATGGACAGAGGAGGCCGACAAGGCGTTCCAAGATCTCAAGAGATACCTAACCAGCCCTCCAGTGATGGTGGCCCCGCGCCCTCAAGAGCCCTTGGTACTCTACCTCGCCGCCACTCCCTACTCCGCTAGTGCAGCCCTGGTGGCAGTTAGAGAGGAGCGTCGGGCCAGGACCACGGCAGCCACCCGAGCCAAGGCAAAGCTGGATCAAAAGGAACTCGCGGAAGTCACCACCATGACGGAGGAAGATCAGCTGCCGCAGCGGAGCGCACCAGGGGCGGGGGAGGCCCTCTCTCTAGGCAACCAGCTTGTGGAGGCTCCGCCACCTCAGGAGGCACCGCGGCTTCTGGAGGACGCCACCAGCACCAACGCCCCAAGCCTCGTCGAGCACCCGGTGTACTTCGTCAGCACGGTGTTACAGGATGCGAGGGCACGGTACCCCATGCTGCAGAAGCTCCTCCTCGCACTGCTGGTGGCTTCGCGCAAGCTGCGGCACTACTTCCAGGGTCATCCAATCAAGATTGTGTCAGCATACCCCTTGGAAAGGGTGCTCAGGAGCCCTAACTCAGCCGGAAGGGTCGCCGAGTGGAACATTGAACTGCAAGCATTCCAGCTCGAATTCAGCACGACTAGAGTCATCAAGGGGGCCGCGCTGGCAGATTTCGTGGCCGAATGGACAGAGGCACCGGGCCTCGAGGCCGGCGAGGATCGATCCCTCTCCCCAGGAAGCGAGGCGCCAGAAGGCTGGGTCATGTACTTCGATGGAGCGTTCTCCAGGCAGGGCGCTGGGGCTGGGGCGGTGCTCATATCTCCCACTCAGGACAAGCTCTATTACGCCGTGCAGCTCTGTTTCCAACAAGGCGAGAAGGTCTCCAACAATATAGCAGAGTACGAGGGACTGATAGCGGGCCTGAAGGCCGCCGCTGCCCTGGGAGTGAAGCTTCTTACTATCAGGGGTGATTCGCAGCTCCTTGTCAATTTCTCTGACAAGGTATACGAACCGAGAGATGAGCACATGGAGGCCTACCTTGCGGAGGTCCGCAGGATGGAGAAGCAGTTCTGGGGGCTGGAGCTACAGCATGTGCCCCGCGGCACTAATCAAGAGGCCGACGACATCGCCAAACGAGCCTCCAGGAGGTTGCCCCAGGAGCCAGGCGTCTTCAAGGAACGGCTCTTCAAGCCTTCAGCCCTGCCACCATTGTCGAGCACAGCACAGCCTCGGGAGGAGCTTCCCCAACCACCTGCCTCGGGAGCCCCAGCCTGTGGCCCGGCCTCAGGAGCATGCCTGCTCCTAACGATGAAACCTCAGGAGGGGTGCTGGATCACAAAGCTCAGGAGCTACTTAACGCAAGGGACCTTGCCGGAGAAGGAGGAGGAGGCAGAGCGTGTGGCACGGCAAGCCACAGCGTACTTCATCATGGATGGAGAGCTCTACCGGAAACGACTGAACGATGTGTCCCTGCGCTGCATCACCAGGGAACAAGGGAAGGAACTGCTGGCAAACATACACGGTGGAGACTGTGGGCATCATTCGTCGTCACGGACCCTCGTCGGCAAGGCGTTCTGCAGCGGTTTCTATTGGCCCACTGCACTCAATGACGCTGTTGAGCTTGTGAAGGCTTCTGAGACCTGCCAATTCCATGCCAAGCAGATCCATCAGCCAGCAGGAGGTCTGCAAACCATACCCCTCACGTGGCCATTCGCGGTCTGGGGGCTGGATATCCTGGGCCCTTTTCCTTGGGCGCCAGGGGGCTATCGCTACCTCTACGTCGCCGTGGATAAGTTCACCAAGTGGGCCGAAGTCGAGGCCGTCCGCACCATCCCTGCTGGTTCTGCGGAAAAATTCATCAAGGGCATCGTGAGCCGGTTCGGAGTGCCGAACCGCATCATCACTGATAACGGTTCGCAGTTCACCAGTAACCTTTTCAAAACATATTGTGCTAACCTTGGGACGCAGATATGCTATGCTTCGGTGGCGCACCCCCGAAGCAACGGCTAGGGTGAGCGGGCCAACGCAGAGGTCCTGAGGGGCCTCAAGACCAGGACATTCAAGAAGAAACTAGAGGCCTACGGCAGAGGCTGGTATGACGAGCTTCAGTCCGTGCTATGGTCCATCCGCACAACCGCGACCAAGCCGACTGGAGAGACCCCCTTCTTCCTGGTCTACGGAGCCGAAGCGGTCCTCCCTCACGAGGTCAAGCGTCGATCCACGCGGGTCCTGGCGTTCGATGAGACGCTACAGGATGCCATGCGGGGGACGGACCTCGTGCTGGGGGAGGAGTGTCGTCGAGAAGCCGCGCTGCAAGCGGCAAGGTACCAGCAAGCACTCCGGCGATACCACTGCCGCAACATCCGCCCCAGAACTCTCGAGGTAGGGGACCTCGTGCTCCGGCGGATCCTCTCCAGGGAGGGACTGCATAATCTCTCTCCCATGTGGGAGGGCCCGTTCAAGGTTGTTCATGTTTCCAGGCCCGGCTCTGTGCACTTGGAGACTCAGGAGGGAGTACCTATACAGAACGCGTGGAACATCCAGCACCTCCGGAGGTTTTACCCCTGAAAAGGCCCAGAGCCTGTGAAGAAGGCGAATGCCTGTGAAGCTTATCTTTCTGGAAAAGGCCCAGAGCCTGTGAAGAAGGCGAATGCCTGTGAAGCTTATCTTTTTGGAAAAGGCCCAGAGCCTGTGAAGAAGGCGAATGCCTGTGAAGCTTATCTTTTTGGAAAAGGCCCAGAGCCTGTGAAGAAGGCGAATGCCTGTGAAGCTTATCTTTTTGGAAAAGGCCCAGAGCCTGTGAAGAAGGCGAATGCTTATGAAGCTTATCTTTTTGGAAAAGTCCCAGAGCCTGTGAAGAAAGCGAATGCCTGTGAAGCTTATCTTTTTGGAAAAGGCCCAGAGCATGTGAAGAAGGCGAATGCCTGTGAAGCTGTCGCATTTTGGAAAGGGCCCGGAGCCCGTGAAGAGGGCCAACGCCCGTGAAGCTTGCTTCCCCGAAGAAAGGCCCGGAGCCTGTGAAGAAGGCCAACGCCTGTGAAGCTTGCCGCCCGTGAAACTCTCACGTAATAATGAGTTGGGGTTGTACACGCCCCGGAGTCTTAGGAGTGCCGGCCTCAGGCCCTGGGGCTCCCTCCCACGCCCAGTGGCAGCACTTAGCTCCGCGCTGGTGAGAAGACATCGAAGACTAGACTAGGTGCCGGACGCGGCTTTTTCATTTGCTTTCTGCAGTTGGCTAGTTATTCCCATTTGGAGTTTTTATCGAAACTATCGCCGCCTTTTGATCCGTGGTTCTTCGACCTTTTTTGCTCTCCTGCCTCGATTTCTCTTGCACGGGGGCTCGCGAGGCAGAAGCCCCGGGAGCCCTCGGGAGCGTTCCTGCCCCTATCGCTCAAGGTTTCACGACCCGGGTCCACAGCCGGAGCACCCCTCCAAACCATGCCTCACAGGCTGTCATGGAGAACGAGCACCTATGGGGCAGGGCCCCTTTTCGGTTCGGTAGGGAGCGGAGGGCGCATGAAGAGCAGATCGAGGTGATACATGCGAGGGATTTTACCCAGCTTCGGAGCTCTCCGGAGAGATAAAACTCCTACTGCTGCTTAGTGTCTATATTCTGTTCTTGCTCGAGAGCATGGGTGTCTTGTAGTTTCGAATGAGTCGAACCCCCTCTACATGCGCATGGGCCTCCTTTTTATAGGCTAAAGGGGTCACCGACAGGTGGCAACACAGAGAGGGGTAAAAAAGTAAAAAGAGGGGTTGGTACAACCGCCCTCTACAGTGCCCCCTACCTAACTCTGACGGCAGGGGACAAGGGCATTTAATGCCCGTCCGGTCGCCCAAACAGTGCAGAAAACGACCGTTAAGGGCGCCACCGATCGCCACGATGGCCTTCTCGTCATCTCCACTTGTCACCTCACACCGCTCGGCTACACAGCCGCCCGACACGTGCACCAGGAACGATCTTGGGGCGACACGTCGTCGGATGCGCTGGAGCGTGGGCGCAGAGTGGTGGCTTCGCCGCGGCAAGCGCCTTGCAGCGGTCGTTGTCTCGTTGCACCCGCAAGCTTGTCGCCCGCCGGACCCTGCCGGGACGCGGGGCACGTCGCGGCAAGCCTCTTGAAAAGCCTTGGTTGGCCTTCCCGGCAAGCTCCTCTTGCCGGGGCCTCGTCCTTCCCAGCGAGCTCCTCTTGCCGGGGCCTTGTCTTCTCAATTAAGCACTTTGTTCTTGAATGGCATCAAATAGGAACGACGGAGGATCTTGGCGGACGCCCGGCAAGCCCTGCCGCGGGACGCTGCGACTGCCCGTGCACAAGTTCGGGGTACTAAGGTACCCCTACTTTAGTACACCGACAGGAGCCCCCGGGCCTGGGCCATACATGGTGCCGAGCGCTATTGGGCCAGGCCCAAAACAGGGCACGGGCACGCGCGGCCTGGGCCCAAACCCAATCTGACTCTGTATCTGCCGTGCTCTCCCGTAACGGCACGCGTCAAACGCGGCATCGTGGGAGAGATCATGGGCAATTCTTTAATCAAGAAAGGCGTAACGTTCGCCTCTCCTGTTTATAAGTAGAGGAAACAGGGCCGTTCCCCCACCTTCGCCACTTGCGGTTTCTTCCTCAGAAAGCTCCGCCGCCCTCCTCCGCCTCCCAAGCCGAAAGAGAGCAGCGCTCCGCCGCTCGTCGCTGCCGTCGCCACCAACGCCTCCGCGCTCCCCCGCCGCCTCCGCCATGGCTCCGAAGACCGGGAAGGCCGAGAAGTCGGCTGAGGCCCTGCGACTCGAGACGCTGCGCAAGGAGCGAGCACTTTTCCCCCCCGAGCTCACCCCGAAGGCGCTGCGGGAGGAGTTCTACCTCTTCTGCTCGACGGAGACGCGGGCGCATCCGCGCACGCCGGTGCTCTCCGCCGAAGCTTTTGCTTCGAAGCAGTGCCCAAAAGGGTAGTACTTCTTTCCGGTGTTCTTCTATTGCGGGCTCTGCCCGCCCTTTTCCAATTTCTTCTGCGATGTCATGAATACATACGGGCTCCATCTCCTCGACTTCACCCCCAACGCCGTTCTGACAATGGCGGTGTTCGCGCATCTTTGCGAGAACTTCGTCGGAGTCCACCCCAACGTTGCTCTGTTCCGCCATTACTTCATTCCTCGGGTCGAGAAAGGAGAGCCCTTGTCAGGCGGTGTCACATCCCTGGTCCTGTTATGCACTAGGCTAGACCCTCATGTGTGCATCATGTTTAAATTCAAATGAAATTTGAATTGAGGGATTTTCAAAGCCTCAGAAACCTTCTAAAAATGATCAACACTAAAATCTTCTCAAAGAAGTCCAAGAAAATGTTCCTCTTAGCCTCTGAAAATATTGCATAGAGGTAAAACTCAAATCAATATTTTTGGTATCTCAGAGTTAATTATTTTGGGCCTTTGAATTAAATAAATAACTATTTGCATTGGATATATATTTGATATATAAATAATATATGTCCAATAATACTGGAACATTTTATGTGGTTTGGTATATTTTAGTTCTAGCCACATAACTATTTTCAGGATTTTATAAAATGGTTTAGTATTTTACTAAACTAAAACAACACAGAACAAAATAAATAAATAAAAACAGAAATAGGAAAAGCAGAGAGGAGAGAAACCTTACCTGGCGCTCACCTGGTAGCCCAGCCGGCCCAGCTCCTGTGCGGCCCAGCCCACCAGGCGTCCCCCCCCTGTCGTCTTCCTCCCCTCGCCCCGAAGCAGCTCGGTGGCGAGCGTTGGCGAGGCCCCGGCCACCTCCTGCTTGCCGCCTTCCTCTCGTCGCCCTGGACCCCGTCCGCGACGCCACGCAACCCCCCGACCCATCTCACTCTCCTCGCTCC
>NC_041391.1:241444577-241452649 GCF_002162155.2 Triticum dicoccoides
GCGACGCCACGCAACCCCCCGATCCATCTCACTCTCCTTGCTCCTTCCCCCCCTCCTCTGTTTCTCGCACGCAGCCACCGAGCGGAGCTCGTCGCCGCCGTCCACTGCCACCACGGCCACCGGGCCTCCCTCGCTTCCCCGACTAGCCCACAAGCTCCGCCACTCCGTCCTCGACCCACCTCACCAAGCCTTGCCCCTCCAGAAGCCCCCGAACGGCCTCACCGGGCTCGTCTTCTACCTCGGACCCGCCGGCCATCACCGTCAAATTCGTCGGCTCCAGACCGTCCCCGACCTCGCCGAGGCCACCGCTGCACCCGCTGTGAGCTCCGCCATCGTTTCCCCCTCTTTCCCTCTTCGTTTGATTGCCGTAGCCGTCGCCCCCTTGATGACCGAGATGCACCGCCGCCTGAGCTCGCCGTCACCGATGCTCCGGTGACCAAATGGTCACCCTGGAGTGTCCAACCTACTCCTCGCAATGCGTAGCACCCTTCTAGCCCCTTGCCCTGCTCTTCTACGCACTAGAACGTGATCCCGCATGCAACCAAACTCCGGCGGCCACCTAAGTCGTCGCCGGCGCCGATTCCGGCCACCCCGACCCCAGCTAACTCCACCAAGAGCTTCGGCTCGTCCCTAGCTCCACCTAGATGCCCTCCGCGGCCCTTTTGGTCGTCGGAGTGGCCAAAACCGCTCTCGCCGCCGCGTCGGGCTCGCCGGCGGCTAAACGTCGGCGCAGCTGACGTCGACTTTGACCACGGGTGGGCCCTGGTTGACTCCGATGAGTCACTGACAGGTGGGGCCCAGCCCTGTTAATTAACCCAGTTTAGTTTAATTAAATTCTAACTAAACTAATTTCACTGACACGCGGGACCCACTATCAGGTTTGACCGGACAGTGACCTGTTGACCTGCTGACGTCACTATGAGGTCATGCTGACACCATAATTCCTTTCTGGAATTTAAATAAATCTTAAATGATTTAATAATTTCAGAAAATAGCTAAAACTTCAATAAATCATAGAAAATTAACCGTAACTCCAAATTAAATAATTTATATATGAAAAATTATCAGAAAAATTCAAGGAATCCATCTGTACCATTTTCATGCATGTTAGAACAACTTATAGCTGCTGTATAGCACAAATCAATTAAATGGCATTTGAATAATCACATATGGAGTTTGAATTTGAATCTTGAATTCAAACCAACCCCATTTAACTTGTTGCTAGATGCATTAGCCCAAAACACATTCATATTGCCATGTCATAGCATGCATCATATTGTGCATTGCATTGATCGTGTTTCCTCTGTGTTTGCCGGTGTTGTTCCCCCTCGATAGACGTTGTACCGATGATGTGATCGTTGACACTGATGAAGACTCAATGTTATCTTCAGAAGTGCCAGGCAAGCAAAACCCCCTTGTTCATTCCGATAAAATCCTACTCTCTCGCCCTGCTCTCTTTTACTTCATTAGGACAACATCGATTCAACTGTTATTTGCTGCAGTAGTTGAACCCCTTTATCATTTGCATGACCTGTCATTGCCACAGTAAATAGATGAAACCCACTAGCATGAGTAGGAGTTGTTTGAGCCCTGTGGTGCCTACTCATTCATGCTTGTTTGTCATGCCTGCTACTGCTTAGAGTTGAGTCAGGTCTGATTCATCGGGGATGAATCAGAGGTGTGTGAACATGTCCTACTGTGTGTGAGCTAAGTGTGTGAACACGATTTGGTAAAGGTAGCGGTGAGAGGCCATGTAGGAGTACATGGTGGGTTGTCTCATTGCAGCCGTCCTCAGGAACTGAGTTCTGTGTTTGTGATCCATGATTCAGCTACTACCATACATTGGGCCCTGAAATATGACCCCACTCGACTTCTTATTCACCCTAGTCCTCTGTCCAGGAGTTGCAAGTAGTTTCTGGTGTTTGTAGCTTACTGGAGGCCGTGGACAGCGCTGACCGTAGGGGTGGGCTGTGATGCGGTAGGTACGTGGCACGGTGTACCGGATGCCCGTTTGGTATCTCGGGAACCCTGTTCACATCGTTTGGGGCTGTGAGCGAAACTCCGGCCGGATCTCCTCATGGATGGAACCCGAATAGGCGATAAACCTGGACTAGAGACTTGAGTGTTTAGGTAGGTCGTGGTCTACACCCACGTCGGCTTTCGCTTGAAGTCTGCCGAGCACATGTCGTGTGCAGATGCTAAGTGGTGGAAACATGTATGAAGAAGTACAACCCTGCAGGGTTAACATCATCTATTCGAATAGCCGTGTCCGCGGTAAAGGACTTCTGGGTTGCTTATATCAGTTCATAGACAAGTGAAAGTGGATACTCTAAAATACGCAAGATAAGCGTGAGTGCTATGGATGGCGTTCTCGTAGGGAGACGGGAGCGGATCCATAGTGGTGTATTGATATGGTGAATATGTGGACTCGTGTGCGCCACCTCAAAAGAGTTACTTGCAGTCGTAGTTCAGGATAGCCACCGAGTCAAAGCTGGCTTGCTGCAGTTGAACCCCACCATCCCCTTTGTTGATAATGATGCATATGTAGTTAGTTCTGATGTAAGTCTTGTTGGGTACATTTGTACTCACGTTTGCCATTTTAAGTTTTTGCAGAGAGACTTCGGTCTCACTAGTAGTTCCATGTGGACTTCGACGTTTAGCTTGTTACCTCAGCTACGATCTTGTGCCCTCGACGGGATCTGGTAGACAGTCAGGCTTTCAAGCCTTTTTCATTTATAGATGTCTGTACTCAGACATGATAGCTTCCGCTTGTGCTTTGATTTGTATGCTCTGAATGTTGGGTCATGAGACCCCTGTTTGTAATATCCCGCTCCTCGGAGGCTAATGAATAAATATTTGAGTCGTAGAGTCATGTTGTGATGCCATGTTGTATTTGCACGTATCGAGCATATTGTGTGTATGTTATTGAAATGCTTGGTATGTGTGGGATCTGGCTATCTAGTTGTTTATCCTTAGTAGCCTCTCTTACCGGGAAATGTCTCCTAGTGCTTCCACTGAGCCATGGTAGCTTGCTACTGCTCCGGAACACTTAGGCTGGCCGGCATGTGTCCTTCTTCGTTCCTGTGTCTGTCCCTTCGGGGAAATGTCACACGATGAATACCGGAGTCCTGTAGCCCGCTACAGCCCGGTTCACCGGAGTCCTGCTAGCCCAGTGCTACAGCCTGGATTCACTCGCTGATGACCGACACGTTCGATGTTGGGTCATGGATGCCTGTCCCTGTAAGTTTGTGCCACTTTGGGTTTACGACTAGCCATGTCAGCCCGGGCTCCTTATCATATGGATGCTAGCGACACTATCATATACGTGTGCCAAAAGACGCAAGCGGTCCCGGGCAAAGGTAAGGCGACACCCGTGGGAATACCGTGCGTGAGGCCGCAAAGTGATATGAGGTGTTACATGCTAGATCGATGTGGCATTGAGTCGGGGTCCTGACAGCATTGGTATCAGAGCTTGACTGCCTGTAGGATTACCAAGCCAAACTGGTCGAAGTTGTGTCTAGAAATGCTTTAGTTATGTAAGGGAATTGATTGTGGGATGGAACGTAAGGCTCTTTTTACTCCTTATACCTCGTGGCCTTCTGATCTGAGTCAACCTCTTCTCTTCTACGGGGATTAAGAACTAGGCTTCTCATCTATCTACTAGGATGACAAGTTACTATGTTAGAGACTTATAGGATTGATAGTTTCAAGCCTCAATTCAGTTTCTACTTCTGTATGTTAACTGATGATCTCGAAACCTTGGTATTATGATGATCAAGTGGTTATGCCACCATTTTGTAGCATGTCTCAAATCTTTTCGAGCATTTACAGCCGTTATGCTGTCCGAGACATCCTAGGTTTCTAAATAGTCGGATGCATTTGCAAATCCCTTCCTCCTGTTTCCGATGTGCCTTTGGTCAGATTAATCACACAAATCAGTGAGTTGAAGTACTCTATTGCCTTCACATTTATGTTGGAGTTACTATTATGACCCTAGGTGTCTCAGGGGATCATCTAGTGGTCTAGCCATGATTTGTGTCCTAGTGTGATGATTCTGGCCTTTATTCTCGAAAGAATTCCGTGATGCTACTTAGTAGTAGGTATTCTACTCCTGGGTTTTGAACCCGAGATTCACTCTACTTACTTCATGTTAATAGTGTTTGCTAGTTTCTTTAGGATATTAGTAACTTGCGATAGTCCTCGAAGTTCGTGGTATTTCCTTCTTCCAAATACTATGAACCATTTTATGGCAGAAATTGTTGGATCAAAAGATCACAACCAGAGTGCTCTCGATGAGTTCTCCATGCTATATTGTGACTCTGCCAGCTCAACCTTTCTGCATGGGTTATCCGGAAGAATTATGTTGAACTTGGTTCGACATACTAATCTATGCATCCACAACTCAGAAAGTTATATGTTCCTTTGAGTTGTCCCCCATTAGTTGTCTTCTGACCTTCGTCTATCAATTGATAGTCAAGAGTATGCATGCATTCGTTCATCGATGCCTATTATTCTTGTGGTCCGTCAAGCCATTCTATTCCAGAATGACTAGGAGAAACAAACTCCAGTACCTCATCCGTATCTAGGATCGGGTCAAAGAAGTTGTGCTCCACAGATCAAATTGTTAATCCAGCTTTTGTTCTGTTCTACCCTGAAGTATTACCCTCTTTATGTCAAGAAAGTCATAGGAATTACACATCATCTTATGAATTCTTGGTGCAGTGATACCTCTCGCCATCGATATTCATTCCTTGGTTCCCGTGTTATTATAACCGGAACGCCGACAAGTGAATCGTGATGTGTGAAATCTATACTCCTAGCAACTCTGTTGTTTGGTAGTAAATGGACAATATTCTCATTCTTAGCATGTTGGTTATTGAATCACCATTCTAAGATAGATTGTGCTACCTAGTCCTTATTTCCTGGTGCACTCTTCGATCAATGAGTTAGGATTTTGGCAATCCCTCGCTCTTTTGATCATATCGTCTTGCCCTGAAAAGCAAGATTGTTCTTGAGCTTAGTAGCATATCGGTGGTTCGTGATTTTCCGTATATCTTCTCGAAAGTATCACCAGGTTGTTCCCTGACTGTTATGTTGAGCTCGTGATCAAGTTGGTTTTCCAATAAACCACTTTTTCTCCAAGAATCTGTGTTGGATACCCCTGAGCTAGTTTGTTAAGCCAAACAACAACTTGGAGAGTTGGAAGTTAAAAGCTTGCCTAACTTAGTTCGTTCCAAAGGGATATTCTTGTGTAGTGTGTGTTGAAGAAAGATGATATCTTCATCAATTGATCCTTGAGACCAGTTGCTGGAGCTATTGTCTTACCCAAACCTTTGATTTGAATGTGGGCTATCGTCAAATCAAATCAGAACCAACGATATTCGTAATGTTGTCTTACTCGTGGTTTTTTTCCTCGAGCATACACCATTATATTCTTTGGTCTGACCAATGCTATCATCATGTTCACTTAACTATGGAATTTCTTTTAAAAGGAAACCCGGATGAATTGTTGTCGAGCCCATTGACAACATCCTTATCTCCTCCATGATTTTGTTGAACATTAAGCTAGTGTTGGAAACTTTTGAAAGCATTTCTTCATGCTAATTCATGAAGCATATGTTCGGATGTAAGAAGTGACTTCCTCCAGTTCATGTGCATTTGATGCAAGTTGCCGCCGTGGATTCGAGAAAATCAATGTTGTTTCCTTTGGAATCATCCCAAGTCAATCATGCATACGTGCGAAGTATTCTGTGGTTCGGAGACTTGCAACCTCCATTCTATATGTGTCCCTAGCACACCAAGCCACTCATTGATTTGTTCAAGGTTAATAAGTTCTAAGTGCTAGTCCCGAAGGTACCAGACGGATTTGTACAAAACTTCGATACCCTCGTTGATGGTTCCCCCTCCTGAACTCGGTAGTGTTTTATTATAAGACTACTTTGTGGTCATGCTTGTCTGGGACAACGTGTTCACATGGTTGTAGCAGAACCAGCTCATGTTTTGGAGCTTACTATCGTAGTTCATTCCCGGAGAATCTCGCAACGTCATCTCGTCGATTTGTGTTGCAAACTTTCGTTTTTCTTCCTAGACTCGATGAGTCTGGAATATCCTGACACCAACCAGATCTGAATCTCAGGCAGATATGATGGTTTGGAACATTTCCCAAAAACTATAATATCGGTCCCTCGGAAACCGGTAAAGTGGATTTCATGGCCAACACACCCAGCCGGAAGACCTGTTATTATAATATCTTGATTGAGGAAGTTGGCCACCTCCCCATAAGGATCTCGTAGAACTTATTCTAGTAGTTGTTTCTTATGGATTTTTGTGCTCCCGAAGTCCGACCTTTTTACTTGATGTTCTAGATAGCAAACCATATCTATGAATGGGTTACACTAGCACATCAAGGAGAACATTAGAAGCGGAGTGCTAAATGTCTCTCGGTCGATCATCCAGATTTTATTTCCTTGGCCCCGCCAAGGGTGAAATCTGAGAGAGTGTTATCTTCCTTTGCATCTGCATCCTCCATCACCATTCATCATGGTAGTAAGTTGTGTTACCGGACCCTTGACACGGATGTTGGTAAAACCTTGATGATTATGGAAATGCTCAAGTTCTTGAGAGCACGCACAAGCGTTAGGTGTTACCATCGGCACTAACTAGGTTTGCTCTCAACTTCCTCGGTTATGCTATAACTTCTCAAACAGTGGATCCACTCTCTATTGTTGGGTTCTTCCCCAGTTACCAGAATCATTCCCAGCATTGCATTTTGTTCCCGGCTTGCACCGCCAATGTGCCATTCTGCCATGGGTCTCATCCATTTCCGATGATAAACAAAATCATCTATGACGTTGTCTTCAGTAAGGTAATCCACATCATCCAAGTCCAAGTATGTCGTCCTACTGACCCCCGCCAATCGATTGCTGTGATTTGCATTAGGCTGATATAGAGAGTCTCAATGATCTCTACATCAAAGGTAATTCTTTTTGCCACTTAAGGTAATAATCTACGAATCACCCTCCTCCAGGATGTCCCACTGTGGCATCATGGAAACTCAACTCCTCGCTACTTTGACAATCGTTTACCACCCTCTTAAGGGTAGAATTGTTGTCTACCTAGTGAACCTTCGTCATCTGCTTCACTCCATTCCTATGGATGTGTGCTTCGTCTCTCAGGTCGAGAGATGTTGCTATGTTTTATTCTGTGAGTTGATCCCGAGTTGTTCGATCTTGAGAAGATCGATTCCGTAGAGTTCCCTTCTCCTCTTGTTGTCATGTTGGTTGGAGTTCTCGGAACAAGACATCAAGATAATGATGGTGAACGAATCAACGTTCATTTGAAGTGCAATCTGGATCGTGAAGATTGTGCTAGTTTGCGTTCCCCCTTCACCTTACCCCACGCTTGAATCTCGGGACGAGATTTTTGTTTAGTGGGGGTGAGTTGTCACATCCCTGGTCCTCTTATGCACTAGGCTAGACCCTCATGTGTGCATCATGTTTAAATTCAAATGAAATTTGAATTGAGGGATTTTCAAAGCCTCAGAAACCTTCTAAAAATGATCAACATTAAAATCTTCTCAAAGAAGTCCAAGAAAATGTTCCTCTTAGCCTCTGAAAATATTGCATAGAGGTAAAACTCAAATCAATATTTTTGGTATCTCAGAGTTAATTATTTTGGGCCTTTGAATTAAATAAATAACTATTTGCATTGGATATATATTTGATATATAAATAATATATGTCCAATAATACTGGAACATTTTATGTGGTTTGGTATATTTTAGTTCTAGCCACATAACTATTTTCAGGATTTTATAAAATGGTTTAGTATTTTACTAAACTGAAACAACACAGAACAAAATAAATAAATAAAAACAGAAATAGGAAAAGCAGAGAGGAGAGAAACCTTACCTGGCGCTCACCTGGTAGCCCAGCCGGCCCAGCTCCTGTGCGGCCCAGCCCACCAGGCGTCCCCCCCCCCCGTCGTCTTCCTCCCCTCGCCCCGAAGCAGCTCGGTGGCGAGCACTGGCGATGCCCCGGCCACCTCCTGCTTGCCGCCTTCCTCTCGTCGCC
>NC_041391.1:241452900-241460077 GCF_002162155.2 Triticum dicoccoides
CGAGCGGAGCTCGTCGCCGCCGTCCACTGCCACCACGGCCACCGGGCCTCCCTCGCTTCCCCGACTAGCCCACAAGCTCCGCCACTCCGTCCTCGACCCACCTCACCAAGCCTTGCCCCTCCAGAAGCCCCCGAACGGCCTCACCGGGCTCGTCTTCTACCTCGGACCCGCCGGCCATCACCGTCAAATTCGTCGGCTCCGGACCGTCCCCGACCTCGCCGAGGCCACCGCTGCACCCGCTGTGAGCTCCGCCACCGTTTCCCCCTCTTTCCCTCTTCGTTTGATTGCTGTAGCCGTCGCCCCCTTGATGACCGAGATGCACCGCCGCCTGAGCTCGCCGTCGCCGATGCTCCGGTGACCAAATGGTCACCCTGGAGTGTCCAACCTACTCCTCGCAATGCGTAGCACCCTTCTAGCCCCTTGCCCTGCTCTTCTACGCACTAGAACGCGATCCCGCGCGCAACCGAACTCCGGCGGCCACCTAAGTCGTCGCCGGCGCCGATTCCGGCCACCCCGACCCTAGCTAACTCCACCAAGAGCTTCGGCTCGTCCCCAGCTCCACCTAGATGCCCTCCGCGGCCCATTTGGTCGTCGGAGTGGCCAAAACTACTCTCGCCGCCGCGTCGGGCTCGCCGGCGGCAAAACGCCGGCGCAGCTGACGTCGACTTTGACCACGGGTGGGCCCTGGTTGACTCTGATGAGTCATTGACAGGTGGGGCCCAGCCCTGTTAATTAACCCAGTTTAGTTTAATTAAATTCTAACTAAACTAATTTCACTGACACGCGGGACCCACTGTCAGGTTTGACCGGACAGTGACCTGTTGACCTGCTGACATCACTACGAGGTCATGCTGACGCAATAATTCCTTTCTGGAATTTAAATAAATCTTAAATGATTTAATAATTTCAGAAAATAGCTAAAACTTCAATAAATCATAGAAAATTAACCGTAACTCCAAATTAAATAATTTATATATGAAAAATTATCAGAAAAAATCAAGGAATCCATCTGTACCATTTTCATGCATGTTAGAACAACTTATAGCTGCTGTATAGCACAAATCAATTAAATGGCATTTGAATAATCACATATGGAGTTTGAATTTGAATCTTGAATTCAAACCAACCCCATTTAACTTGTTGCTAGATGCATTAGCCCAAAACACATTCATATTGCCATGTCATAGCATGCATCATATTGTGCATTGCATTGATCGTGTTTCCTCTGTGTTTGCCGGTGTTGTTCCCCCTCGATAGACGTTGTACCGATGATGTGATCGTTGACACTGATGAAGACTCAATGTTATCTTCAGAAGTGCCAGGAGCAAAACCCCCTTGTTCATTCCGATAAAATCCTACTCTCTCGCCCTGCTCTCTTTTACTGCATTAGGACAACATCGATTCAACTGTTATTTGCTGCGGTAGTTGAACCCCTTTATCCTTTGCATGACCTGTCATTGCCACAGTAAATAGATGAAACCCACTAGCATGAGTAGGAGTTGTTTGAGCCCTGTTGTGCCTACTCATTCATGCTTGTTTGTCATGCCTGCTACTGCTTAGAGTTGAGTCAGGTCTGATTCATCGGGGATGAATCAGAGGTGTGTGAACATGTCCTACTGTGTGTGAGCTAAGTGTGTGAACACGATTTGGTAAAGGTAGCGGTGAGAGGCCATGTAGGAGTACATGGTGGGTTGTCTCATTGCAGCCGTCCTCAGGAACTGAGTTCTGTGTTTGTGATCCATGATTCAGCTACTACCATACATTGGGCCCTGAAATATGACCCCGCTCGACTTCTTATTCACCCTAGTCCTCTGTCCAGGAGTTCCAAGTAGTTTCTGGTGTTTGTAGCTTACTGGAGGCCGTGGACAGCGCTGACCGTAGGGGTGGGCTGTGATGCGGTAGGTACGTGGCACGGTGTACCGGATGCCCGTTTGGTATCTCAGGAACCCTATTCACATCGTTTGGGGCTGTGAGCGAAACTCCGGCCGGATATCCTCATGGATGGAACCCGAATAGGCGATAAACCTGGACTAGAGACTTGAGTGTTTAGGTAGGTCGTGGTCTACACCCACGTCGGCTTTCGCTTGAAGTCTGCCGAGCACATGTCGTGTGCAGACGCTAAGTGGTGGAAACATGTATGAAGATGTACACCCCTGCAGGGTTAACATCATCTATTCGAATAGCCGTGTCCGTGGTAAAGGACTTCTGGGTTGCTTATATCAGTTCATAGACAAGTGAAAGTGGATACTCTAAAATACGCAAGATAAGCGTGAGTGCTATGGATGGCGTTCTCGTAGGGAGACGGGAGCGGATCCATAGTGGTGTATTGATATGGTGAATATGTGGACTCGTGTGCTCCACCTCAAAAGAGTTACTTGTAGTCGTAGTTCAGGATAGCCACCGAGTCAAAGCTGGCTTGCTGCAGTTGAACCCCACCATCCCCTTTGTTGATAATGATGCATATGTAGTTAGTTCTGATGTAAGTCTTGTTGGGTACATTTGTACTCACGTTTGCCATTTTATGTTTTTGCAGAGAGACTTCGGTCTCACTAGTAGTTCCACGTGGACTTCGACGTTTAGCTTGTTACCTCAGCTATGATCTTGTGCCCTCGGCGGGATCTGTTAGACAGTCAGGCTTTCAAGCCTTTTTCATTTATAGATGTCTGTACTCAGACATGATAGCTTCTGCTTGTGCTTTGATTTGTATGCTCTGAACGTTGGGTCATGAGACCCCTGTTTGTAATATCCCACTCCTCGGAGCCTAATGAATAAATATTTGAGTCGTAGAGTCATGTTGTGATGCCACATATCGAGCATATTGTGTGTATGTTATTGAAATGCTTGGTATGTGTGGGATCTGGCTATCTAGTTGTTTATCCTTAGTAGCCTCTCTTACCGGGAAATGTCTCCTAGTGCTTCCACTGAGCCATGGTAGCTTGCTACTGCTCCGGAACACTTAGGCTGGCCGGCATGTGTCCTTCTTCGTTCCTGTGTCTGTCCCTTCAGGGAAATGTCACGCAATGAATACCGGAGTCCTGTAGCCCGCTACAGCCCGGTTCACCGGAGTCCTGCTAGCCCAGTGCTACAACCTGGATTCACTCGCTGATGACCGACACGTTCGATGTTGGGTCATGGATGCCTGTCCCTGTAAGTTTGTGCCACTTTGGGTTTACGACTAGCCATGTCAGCCCGGGCTCCTTATCATATGGATGCTAGCGACACTATCATATACGTGTGCCAAAAGACGCAAACGGTCCCGGGCAAAGGTAAGGCGACACCCGTGGGAATACCGTGCGTGAGGCCGCAAAGTGATATGAGGTGTTACATGCTAGATCGATGTGGCATTGAGTCGGGGTCCTGACAGGCGGGGTCTCCTGGATCTCAAGGGTTGGCAAGAAGGAAGTGTATCTGGAGGGAGAGCTCCGCAGCAAATGGGACGAGCGGAGGGCTGAGTGGTGCTGGATTGCCGACGTAGACTCGCAACCCTTCACCACCTTGCGCCAGACCCGAGTAGTGCGCGGCAGCGACTGGAGCGCTTTGGCGGCGGACGACGCCAAGCTGAAGATCGCCACCACCCGGATCCTGCGGCTCAGGCTTGCCGGGCTCACAGTCGGGGCCGTTGGCGCGGACTTTCTCCGCCGTCGCATCGCCCCTCTGCAGGAGAGGGGGAGGCCCGCCTGGCTGTTTGGCGGCCCGGCGGATATCATGAGGCTGCGCCCAGGCCTCAACTTCAACTTTACTATTCTGGAGCTTGACGGGATGCTCAAGGAGCTATTCAAGCATGACGCCCACCATCCGGAGTGGTTCAGGCTGCCACAGGGCGTCATCCCGCTGTGCAACAACTCCAGTCTTGATCGCATCCGTGCGATGATGCCGGAGTGCGACTCGCACGGGATTATCCTGACTTGGAAGGAGCCCGCCGACGACGTCGTGCGGCAATTCTTCGACAGCCTGGTGGAAGTAGCAGTCAGCGCCGACGAGCAGAGGCTCCTCACCCGCGACACCACCGATGACGAGATGCGGTACATCGCCACCAGGGCCGAAGAGGCGGCGGCAGCCGCCGCCGCGGGCGAATTTGGCTTCACGTTGGAGGAGGCAGAGGCGGCCGAGGCGGCAAGCCTTGCCGACCGAGAGGACCTTGCCGGAGGGGTCGTTGGCGAGGGGGAGCCCGAAGCCGAAGTGAGCGAGCCTGCCGGGGGCGCAAGTGGCCAGCCATCTTCGAGCAGCTTGCCACAGGCGGAGCCCCCAGCGCAACCAAGAAGGCGCCTCCGTAGGACTGAAGACACGACGGGGCGGCAGGCGGGCCGACAGCCGCAGCGCCGTGGGACACGCTCCACCGCGGCAAGCACCATTGCCGCGGGGGCGTCGCAAGCCACGCCGGCAGCTGGAGCGGGGTCTTCCCGAGCTGCCACACCTGACCCTGCCGCAGCTTCCGCCAAGCGTCCAAGGGAGCCTACTCCTCTGCCTCGCCGCGAAGAGAGGATACCGGACTTCGACCTCTCCGTGCTGAGCTCCGACGAGGAGGAAGAAGAGGAGGAGGAGTAAGACTTTCTTCCTGTTGTACTTGTATTTCTTCGATTTTTGTTGTTTCTTGTCTTGTATCTGATCTGCTTCCCTCTGAACCTTGTTCCATTTCAGGACTCTGGCCGAGAGAGCGGCGAAGAGGGCCAAGGTCCCCATGGTTATCATCGAGGACGATCCTGCTGTGATAGCAGAGGACGCGTCCGAGACTACCTTGACGGACCCGGCACCATCTCCTCGAGGCAGCCCCCAGCGCAGCCCCCAGCGTAAGTATTTGGTTTACTTCCTGTGGTGGGGCGCGCATGGGTGCTTTTCCTTTTGCTGATATCTTGATTGTTGACTTGCTTGTGTAGGAGCAGAGCAGGTCCATCAGGAGCAACCAGAAGCCGCTCCAGAGGTGCTATCTGCTTCGACTACGCCGCCAAGGGGCGACTCTCCGGCAAGAGAGCGCTCTCCGGCAAGGGAGAGGTCCCCGGCAAGGGACGGAACCAGTGAGCCTTCGGTGGTGGAGCCCATGTCCACGGAGCCCAGCACAGGTGACCCTCCTTGTCGGAAATTTTCCCTTTGGTTTTTTCTTCTTCTGATCTTCTTTTTTTTGGATATTTGTTTGTCTTTTTCTTCCTCTTCCTGTCTTCAGATCCCCCTTCCACAGACCCGATGGAGACTGAGGCCACCGGCGAGGAGGACGCACGCAGCAATAATGAAGATGCCGCCGCTGCCGAGGAAGAGGCCGGCACTGAGGATCCCGCCGGCGAAGCGGCCGCCAAGGCTGCTGGCACAGGAGCTGGCGAGGGGTCCGGCAATCGTACTGACAACCCGGAGGGCGCAGGAGCGCAAGGCGCTACACCGACCGCCGACCCCTCCGCCGCTGATGCAGCGCCGGGCTCCGAGGAGCCCCAGCCCGATGCCTACTTGAAGGCCGACAAGGGTGTCTTCATCAGGCTTCCTTGGGCGTCGAGCTCCAGGGGGCCGGTCGAAGGAGAGGAGTTTGACGGGGAAGTACTTGCCTCTGCGGGGCTGGCAGTGGTTGACGCGCCAAGCAGCAGCAGCGGCGAGTCCGAGGAGGAGCAGTTGCTCCGGAAGTTGGTGTCACTCTACCGCACCCGGCAAGCGAAGTTGGAGTCCCGGGAAGCGCTTGTCGCGCAGGCGGGAGTTGATATAGAGAAGCATGCGGAGGAGCTCCAGAGCCGCAACCAAGAGGCCCTCCGATCAATTGCGGAGGAGAGGGCGCAGCTCGTCGAGGCGAAGAAGGCGTTCATCCTTGAGAAGGCTGAAGCCGAGGAGCAACAGAGGCTCGCCGCCGAGGAACTATCCAGGCGGGAAGGTGAGCTGACACAGAGGAAAGTTAATCTGGACAGCCACGAAGAGGAGCTCGCCGTACGGGAGGAATCACTTGGCGGGGCGCTCAAGGAAGCGAAGGATGCTGCCGCAGCTGCCGAGGCCGCCAAGAAGGAACTGGAAGTGAAGGTGACGCAGCTGGAGGCTGACATGAAAAGGAAGAATGAGGAGCTTGCCGCACTCCAGCGGGAACGCGAGAAGGATGCCCTTGCCCATGGCGATCTGCAAGTTCAGCTTGCCGACAAGGTCAAGGAGCTGAACGCCGTCAAGGACTCAAATGCTGATCTGGATCTGAAGCTGGCCTCACTAACGGAGACACTGGACGCCGTCAAGAGGCGAGAGAATGATTTGAAGAAAGAAATCAAGGGCAACGAGGAGCTGCTGACGAGGGCCGCTGAGACTCAAAACACCTTCAGGGCCACGGTGGAGCTCTGGACGGAGGGCCTCGTCAACATTGCTACAACGATCCACGAGGAGCTAGAGCAGCTGGACTTGGCGGGCTTCGGGTACTCCACCGACGAGAACCTCCAGCCCAGCACCAAGCTTACTTTGTTCTTCAAGGGCGTGGCGACGGCTCTCCAGCAACTCCGGGAAAGGATCCCAAAGCAGCTGGCTGACGAGTCGCGCGCCATCTGTGCCAGAGTCTTGGAGAAGGTGTTGGTGAAGGTACTTTTCCGCAATCCGGGCCTCAACCTCACCAACGTCCTCAAGAAGCTGCCGGCGGGTGCTGATCTTGAAGAGCTCAAGGCCCTTGTCGCACCCATTGTGGACAAGGTGAATGAAGTCAGAAGGATCGACGGCGATCGTGTAGATTAGGCCGCCTTTTTCCTCCTTTTTCTTGCTGCTGCTAGACATGTCACGGGAACAATCCATTAGAGCGCGGCAAGTTATTCTTGTAATATAACTTTATCTTGGGTAGAATTTGCTATGTTATTTCCTTTACTTGATCTCTCCCTTTGTATGTTTTTACCCTACGTTTTAGGGAACTTGCCGGCATGGGCACCCTTGCCGCGAGCGCCGAGTGCGGAACATCAGCAGCTCGCTGGCGGTGCCGCTACCGGCAAGAAGCCTTGCCGCAACTAGTCGCAGCACACTTAAGTTGTTGAGCGGACTCGAAACAAAGTAAGGGTGCAACCAGCTACGGGTTGGTTCCTCCGCGCACAGGTTTTCCATACAAAGTGCGATCGTTCGAGGAAGATAACTTAAAATTTTAAAAACTAATTGCTCAAACTCTGGCAACTTAGCTTTTTTGTCGTCTGCTTCCCGGCAAGAGCGGAACCTTTCTTGAACGATGCCCGGTCCACACCATTATCCCCTC
>NC_041391.1:241460401-241472363 GCF_002162155.2 Triticum dicoccoides
CTCTTTGCGAAAAAAAAGAAGAAGAGAATATAATGACATGGAGCCTTACTGCTCGTTACTGCTTACCGGGGCTTGGTGCTGCACAAGTTGTCAGATAGTACATGCTAAAAAAGAAAGAATGTATGAAATTGACAGAAAGCGCGAAGCACACAAGCTTTACTTATGCACAGGGTCTGCGCCTGGCTTTGTACAAAGGATTACATGCAACAGCGGCAAGACTCGTACAAAAGGTGGTTGCGGGAACGGGTTCCGGCAACCGCGCCTTACGGGTAAAACTTATGAAGATGCTCGATGTTCCAGGAGTTGCTCACCGGAAAGCCATCTTCGGTCTCAAGGCGGACAGCGCCGGGCCTAGTTACTCGCTTCACCCAATAAGGGCCCTCCCACTTTGGCGTCAACTTGTTGGAATTCTTGGCGGACTGAACGCGCCGAAGAACAAGGTCGCCTTCCTCGAGACTTCTGGCATTAACTTTGCGGCTATGGTAGCGGCGCAAAGCTTGCTGGTAGCGAGCAGCTCGTACAGCAGCCTAAAGACGATCCTCCTCGAGGAGCAACGCGTCATCTTGCCGCAGCTGCTCTTGCTCAAGCTCATCGTAAGTGAGCACTCGAGGCGATCCGTATACGAGTTCCGTGGGGAGAACTGCCTCTACTCCGTAGACTAGAGCAAAAGGTGTCTGGCCGGTGGCTCGATTTGGCATCGTCCTAATCGACCAAAGAACCACCGGCAGCTCCTCGATCCAGTTTCTTCCACACTTGTGCAGCCTGTCGAAAGTTCTGGTCTTGAGCCCGCGCAGCACTTCAGCGTTCGCCCTCTCTGCTTGACCGTTGCTTCTCGGGTGAGCAACAGAAGCGAAGCAGATCTTGGCTCCAAGTTCTTGGACGTACTGCATGAAGGTGCAGCTCGTGAACTGTGTGCCATTGTCGGTGATGATCCGGTTAGGGACTCCGAAACGGCAAACAATTGACCTGAAGAACTTGACTGCTGACTATGTTGTCACCTTCCTCACTGCTTCCACCTCCGGCCACTTCGTGAACTTGTCGATTGCCACGTACACGTACTCGAAGCCCCCGACAGCTCGGGGGAAGGGGCCGAGGATGTCGAGCCCCCAGACCGAGAATGGCCAGGATAAAGGGATTGTCTGGAGAACTTGAGTTGGTTGATGTATTTGTTTGGAGTGGAACTGGCACGCTTCACACTTGGTTACTTGTGCAGTTGCATCCTGGAGGGTTGTCGGCCAGAAGAATCCTTGCCGGAACGCTTTGCCGGCAAGTGCTCTTGCGCCAATGTGGTGGCCACATATGCCTCCATGTATCTCCGCCAACAGATCTTGTCCTTCTTCCCGTTGAATACACTTCAATTTCACTCCGTTGAATCTTCTTCTGTACAGTATGTCATCGACAAACTGGTACATACTTGATTGCTGGGCTACTCTTTCCGCTTCTTCTTGCTCTTCGGGAAGTTCTCCTGTTTGAAGGAAATGGACGATCTGCTATGCCCATGCCAGAGCCTGTGGCTCAACGACAAGGACTAAAGGCGCAAATGCTGCTGCGGGAACATCTGCTTCCACGGCAAAAATCTGCGACTCAGCCGGAGCGTGATGCTCCCCGGCAAGCATGTCGGGACACAACTTGTCGGGAGCGTCTGCTTCAATGAAACAAACCCTAGGGCTTGTCGGAGCAGACTGCTCCTCAGCAATCTTTGTATTGATCTTGGGGACCTTCTTGGCGGCGGCTTCGGAGAGCTCTGCCGGAAAGTAGTCGCCAGCAATCAACTTCCTCTTCTTGCTCTGTCCAGTTGATGGTGTCACAGATGGTTGAGTCAGCTTGAGCACAAAAATCCCTGGTTCCACAGGCAACTTGAGTGCGGCGCATTTTGACAGGCCATCTGCAATGTCGTTCTGTGCTCTCGGAACGTGTTCCATCTGCAGGCCGTCAAAATGCTCTTCTAGCTTTCTCACTTCATCAATGTAAGATTCCATCAACGGACTCTGATAATCCTTGTTGACTTGACGGACGACAAGCTACGAGTCTCCCCTGACAATGAGCTTCTTGATCCCAAGCTCTGCTGCGATTCTGAGTCCGGCAAGCAAGCCTTCATATTCTGCAGTATTGTTTGTTGCTTGCTCCTTGGGAAAGTGCATCTGGACCACGTACTTGAGGTGCTCTCTGGTGGGTGCGACAAGCAACACACCCGCACCGGCGCCTCGCAGCGAAAAGGCACCGTCAAAGTACATGATCCATTCTTTGCTTGCCTCCTTGACGGGAATGCTCGTCTCCGGAGTTTCTTCATCGGGTGTTGGCGTCCATTCTGCTATAAATTCTGCCAATGCTCGGCTCTGGATAGTTGAGGTACTCTCAAACTTGAGGCCAAAGCTTGACAATTCCAGTGCCCACTCGACAATCCTGCCTGTTGCTTCTGGACTCTGCAATATCCTCTTCAACGGGAAGCGAGTGACAACTGTGATCTCATGTGCTTGAAAGTAATGGCGCAGCTTCCTTGAGGCCATGAGAAGGCTGAAAAGCAACTTCTGCACTCCAGAGTACCTTGATCTAGCCCCCTGCAGAAGGGAACTGACAAAATAAACTGGGCGCTGCACCATCTTCTTTTGTTTCTCTTCTTGTGGCTGTGCTGATTCATCCTTGTCGGGACCAGAGCTTGCCAGAGGAGCCCCTTGCTTGTCGCTGGATGCGCTTGCCGCGGCCACTGGCTCATCATCCGCCTCCCTCTCCGCCACTAACGCAGCACTAACTACTTGATTGGTTGCCGCTAGGTATAGCAGCAACTTTTCTTGTGGCTTAGGTGCGACAAGTGTTGGAGTGGTGGACAGGTACCTCTTCAAATCCTGGAGCGCGGCCTCCGCTTCCGGAGTCCATTTCATTGGACCTGCCTTTTTCAAAATTTTGAAAAATGGCAGGGCGTGCTCTGCGGACTTAGAGATGAACCTGCTGAGAGCAGCTACACAGCCGGCAAGCCTTCGCACATCCTTGACGCGCTTCGGTGCTTCGATCTGCTCAATGGCCTTGATCTTGTCGGGATTGGCTTCAATCCCCCTCTAGGACACAAAGAACCCGAGAAGCTTGCCGGAAGGAACTCCAAACACGCACTTCTCGGGGTTCAACTTGAGATTGATCTAGCGCAGATTTGCAAAAGTCTCGTCCAAATCTTGGATCAAAGTAGCTCTGTCTTTGCTCTTGACCACTATGTCATCCATGTAAGCTTCTACATTTCTGTGTAGCTGTGGCTCAAAAACATGACTGACTACTCTTGCAAACGTCGAACCAGCATTCTTTAGTCCGAAAGGCATCTGTACAAAGCAGTACGTGCCACATGGAGTAATGAATGCGGTCTTCTCTTCATCTTCTTCTGCCATGAAGATCTGATGATATCCTGAGTATGCATCAAGGAATGAAAGCAGATCACATCCTGCCGTGGAGTCGACAATCTGGTCAATGCGCGGCAAGGGAAATGGATCCTTGGGACAAGCTTTATTAACATCAGTGAAGTCAATACAAAGCCTCCATTTCCCGTTCGCCTTGCGCACGACTACTGGATTGGCTAACCACATTGGATGGAGTACCCCTCGAACAAGGCCTGCTGCTTCCAACTTCTTGATCTCTTCTGCAATGAACTCTTGGCGTTCCACCGCTTGCTTCCTAACTCTCTGCTTGACGGGCCGGGCATGAGGACAAACGGCAAGGTGGTGCTCAATTACTTTCCTGGGAACACCGGGGATGTCAGACGGTTGCCATGCAAACACGTCGACATTCGCCCACAAGAAACCAACGAGCGCGCTTTCCTATTTAGGGTCAAGCGTGGCACTGATGGTGAAGGTACCACCAGCGCCATCCTCCTTGGCGGCCACTTTCTTGGTTTCCGGTGAAGCTGTCTTCGCCTTCTTGCACTTGCCGGTGGAGCTCGATGGTGCGTCCTCGACGGTAGCGCAGCACTCTGAAGAGGTGCGCTTGCCAGAGTGGGCATCAGAGCTACTCTTGCCGGACTTGGTCTTCTTCTTCCCCCCGGGAGCTTCAGCGGCAAGTGGTTTGCGTTCTACTGCGGCTGCTGCTTCCCGGTAGATCTTGTCGGTACAGATAAGTGCATCTTTCTTGTCGCCATGGACAGAAATGACACTTATCGGACTGGGCATCTTGAGCACATTGTAGGCGTAGTGAGAGGCTGCCATGAACTTGGCAAGCGCTGGTCGGCCGAGTATCCCATTGTAGGGCAATGGGAAATCAGCAACATCAAATGTGACTCTCTCTGTCCTGAAGTTGAGCTCGCTGCCAAACGTTACTGGCAGTGTGATCTTCCCCTTCGGCTTGCTCCTTCCTGGATTAATTCCTTGAAAGGTACCAGTCTCTTCGAGCTCGCTGTCGGGGATCTGGAGCTTCTTGAGCACTGCGGAGGAGATCAGATTCAAGCCGGCCCCGCCGTCAACCAGCATCTTTGTGACCTTGAGGTTGTGAATGGTTGGCGAAACCAACATCAGCAAGCACCCGACCGCAGTTATGCGATCAGGGTGATCCTCGACATCAAAGATGATGGGCGTGCTGGACCACTTTAGGGGCTTGCGCGATTCGACTGACGGTTCTGCTGCATTTACCTCCCGCACCTACCATTTGAGTTGGCGGTGCGAGGTGTGCAGAGAAGCACCGCCGTCAACGCACAAAACCTCTGTCGCTTTCTGAAACTCCTGCTCATCGGTCTCATCCTCATCTATCTCATCATCTTCGTCTTCGTCTTCGTCTTTGTCGCGGCCGCGGGGAGGCCTATCTCCTTGCCGCTGCTTGGCCTTGCCGCGGCGCCCTCCCCGGGCGGGACGCTTTTTGCCGGATCCTCCGCCACCTTCCTGGGCCTTCTCCTTATCGCGGCGCTCGTATTCAGCTTTCTGTAGCTCAACAAGCTGCTCGACCTTCTTGCAGGCCTGGAGGTCATGGCCCTTGGTACGGTGGATCTTGTAGTACTGCTTGCCGGAGCCGTCCTGCTTGCCGGTGGCCACCACAGCCTCGCCGGAGTCACCAGCTTTGGCCTTCTCGGCGCCACCTCCGTTGCCGGACTGCTCGACAACTAGCACATCCTTAGCCTTCCTCTTTCTGTTATTCCGCCTCCGGTTCTTCTTTGCCTGAGGGGTGTCCTCACTGTCAGATCCTTCTGCTCCTGCGTTCTCTCCGGGGAGTTTCCTCCCCTCCTCAGCACGTGCACACTTGTCGGCCAGAGCATATAGCTCGCTGACATCTCTAATTTTGCACATCGCCATCTCCTCCCTCATCCTGCGGTTACGCACGTTCTGATGGAACGCGCTGATAACCGCGGCAGGGTGGACGTCTGGGATGTTGCGCTGCACCTGGCTGAATCTCTATATGTATTTGCGCAGGGGTTCTCCTTCTTTCTGGGCGAGCAGATGAAGATCGCTCTCCTGGCCATGGGGCTTGTGGCCGCCCGTGAAGGTGCTGACAAACTGATGGCACAGGTCCGCCCACGAAGAGATGGAGTTGTCCGGCAAGTGCATGAGCCAAGATCTGACGTTGGGCTTGAGCACCAACGGGAAGTAGTTGGCGAGGATCTTCTCGTCGCGCCCCCCGGCAGCCTGCACCGCAATGGTGTAGACGCTGAGGAACTCCGGCGGATGTATCCTGCCATCGTACTTCTCGGGCATGTCTGGCTTGAAGTTCTTGGTACTGGCCCACTGAACCTGCCGCAGCTCACGAGTGAACGCAGGGCAACCTACCGCATACGGCAAGTCGCCCGGTTCATGCATATCAACAGTGGGCCCAGCACGCTGGTCTGACTAACGCCGTGCTTCTCTTCGATGCTCGATGCGAGTACGAGCGTCTTCTTGTCGCCGTTCTTGGAGAACTTGGCGTTGATCGCGACGGGCTCGTGGGTCCGACGACGCGGTGGAGTCGGTGTCGAGGTTGGCCCGGCGAGTCGGCGATCTTGGCCTTCGGGGTGGGGAGTGCACGGTGGTGGCACCCCCGCGAGTCTTGTCGCCTCCGGCCTCCGCCTGGGCGTCTTGCCGCGGCTTCGATGTGCTTGGCTGCCGGGGCTTGTCGGCGTTGGCGAAGCCGATGAGGCTTTGGATGGTCATCCTCCAGTCGTCGATCTTGTCCGGCGCTGGAGGGTAGTCTAGTAGCAGTTGGGCTCGGGCCAACGCTTCTTCCGGGGTTTTTGGCAGTGGGGGCGAACGATGCGAGGAGCGGGATATGCTCAAACTTCTAACAGCGTTAGAAGGAGCAACATCTCGTCCAGGCGACCGTGCCGCGCTCGCGCCAGCGTATTGACGTGTATGTTGGCCTTGAGCGTCCCGCAATCCGCCGGCTTGGCCTTGCTCCAACGCGAGCACGGTGCCAGGGGCACCATGGTGTTGTCGATCCCGCGCCTCCTGAGAGGGGCGCGGCGCATGTACGGACGCCGAAGTTTGCGGGGCTTTGTCCTTGGATCTGGTGACGATGTGAGTCCCCCCATCAGCGCCCGTTCCTCTGCCGGCGTCTACCCCACCGCCCGTTTGCTCCGGCGGCGGCGGGATCGACATGGACGGAGCGGCCACCTCCGAAGTATTCCTCTTCGGTGGCATGTTGATGAAGACGTTGATGTAGCGCGCGCGAAGACCGGATCAGATTCGCACAACCTCGACGCCCCCTACCTGGCGCGCCAAAGATGTCGTGGGGAACGAGCACCTATGGGGAAGGGCCCCTTTTTGGTTCGGCGGGGAGCGGAGGGCGCACGAAGAGCAGATCGAGGTGATACACGCGAGGTATTTTACCCAGCTTCGGAGCTCTCCGGAGAGATAAAACTCCTACTGCTGCTTAGTGTCTATATTCTGTTCTTGCTCGAGAGCATGGGTGTCTTGTAGTTTCGAATGAGTCGAACCCCCTCTACATGCGCATGGGCCTCCTTTTTATAGGCTAAAGGGGTCACCGACAGGTGGCAACGCAGTGAGGGGTAAAAAAGTAAAAAGAGGGGTTGTTACAACCGCCCTCTACAGTGCCCCCTACCTAACACTGACGGCAGGGGACAAGGGCATTTAATGCCCGTCCGGTCGCCCAAACAGTGCAGAAAACGACCGTTAAGGGCGCCACCGATCGCCACGATGGCCTTCTCGTCATCTCCACTTGTCACCTCACACCGCTTGGCTACACAGCCGCCCGACACGTGCACCAGGAACGATCTTGGGGTGACACGTCGTTGGATGCGCTGGAGCGTGGGCGCAGAGTGGTGGCTTCGCCGCGGCAAGCGCCTTGCCGCGGTCATTGTCTCGTTGCACCCGCAAGCTTGTCGCCCGCCGGACCCTGCCGGGACGCGGGGCGCGTCGCGGCAAGCCTCTTGAAAAGCCTTGGTTGGCCTTCCCGGCAAGCTCCTCTTGCCGGGGCCTCGTCCTTCCCGGCGAGCTCCTCTTGCCGGGGCCTTGTCTTCTCAATTAAGCACTTTGTTCTTGAATGGCATCAAATAGGAACGACGGAGGATCTTGGCGGACGCCCGGCAAGCCCTGCCGCGGGACGCTGCGACTGCCCGTGCACAAGTTCGGGGTACTAAGGTACCCCTTCTTTAGTACACCGACACGGGCACCACAACGCGAACACGGGGCCTGGGTCGGTCGCCCCGCGGCCGAGGCCAGGGATTCCTTGCGGATGGGCGTACAACAGAAAGGAACAGTATCGGGATAACAAAAGCAGTACAATGATTAACAACGTTAACCCAAACGCGCCCCCACGGGGCCACACATTGCTATCGTTTTTCCTCAGGAGAAAAGAAAGGAAAAGAGCAAAAGCAGGCAAAGCACGTCCCGTGCCGGCCCTCTTGGAAGACGCAAGCCGCCTCCGGAGCTCAAGCGGACTCCCTCTCGTGCTTCACCGGGGCGCGACAGCGAGCAGACCCGCTGCCACCCTCCAAGCAGGTGCGGCGGCGTGGGGGCTGGCCGCGGCCGCTGCTAGAAGAGTCACCACCCGAAGAAGAACTGGTGAAGCTTGAGGAGTCACGGGCGTCGCCAGCCGCCCGCGCGCTGCCCTCTCCGTCCACGCCGGGGATGAGTCCCCGGCCGCGGTCGTCGTCTTCAGGGCAGCACCCCATGCGGCGACCATCTTCCCCAAACACCTAATGTAGAGGGTGGCGTTGCCGTCGTACTTGAAGTGTAGGGAGCACCGGCGGCGGAGACCACGCGCGCGAGCAAACGTCTGCCAGCCGCGGGTCAGGGACAGGTTCCCTATAGCAGAGACCTTCAGAGAAGCCCATGAAGCCCGGCTGCAGCAGCCATCCGCCTGGAGCCAGAGGCCACCCAGGGCGCCAGCTGGGAGCTCACCCAAGAGGAAGCGAGGGAGCAGAAGCCGGGCGCCAGACGGCTCTACCGCCCACACCATGAACTCCGGCAGCACCTCCGCAGCGTGGAGGCGTGGCCTCGGGGGTCGCACGGCCGGAGCACGCCCGCCGACCATGGCCAGCCGCTCGTCGCCGCGCTGAGAGCCACCTCCGCGACCATGGGGGACCGCCGTGGAGGCCACAGGATGCTTGCAAGGGCGACCTCGACCACGCTTGGGCGGGGGAGAGGAAGACTCGACCTGGCGAGCCTTCCCTTTCTCTGCGGCCGAAAACTTCCTTGGTGGAGCCATGGAAAAGGAGGATAAGCAATGGGGATAGGCTGGAAGGGCGCATGCCGTTCCATACTTATAGCCGGCGGAGGCCAACCGTCGACCACCACGATCACAAGTAATCATGACCCGCCTTGCATGTAGGGACTTGTCAAATCCGTGCGGTTACCAAGGCGTCATGGGGAAGCGGAGTCGCCCCCGACCAATCGACAGCCATGCGGTGCCCAAGGCCGCAGGCTATTAGGGCCCGCGACACTTCGCACTTGCCTTTTTGCCTCTCTGCTCAGCCAAGTTCGGGCGCGCCGTGGGCCCGGGGGCTACTGTCGGCGTTCTGGGAACGGGGGTCCCCAGACTTGCCTACCTACGGCGTGGCTCGAAGGAGGCCCAGCACAGCCCATCTTCATCAACGCAAGCTCAAGACCCTCGCGAGGGGCCAAGCCTCGCGGGGCGGACGGCAAGGAGCTTCCTCAGGCATGGCCTCGTCAGGCTGGCTCATGAGGAGGCGGAGAGTTCAAGGCGGTGTACCTCGTGAGGTGCCCATGACGCAAGCCATGACGACCAAGGGCGCCAGTCGGGCGCCAGCCCGCGTAGTGTCCTCCTTTCCTCTTTGGTGCAAAGGGAGCAAGCGCGGGCGAGAGCATCAAGCAAAGGCGTCCATTTTGGTGCAACAAGACCAAGACCAGCCCAACAGCCAGAAGGAAGTCATTGTGTAGCCCGAGCCGGCGTCACCACCAGAGCCTTTGGCAGGCGAGGACCAACTTTAGTCAGGATAAGTGTACCCGCTGTTCCCCTTCAAAATGGCCAATTGTTGGCGCCCTTCCTGCTCAATATTCAGGAAGAGGCCCAGGGCCTTTGCCTATAAATAGGACTAGCCACCCCAAGGTAGAGACACGAAGAGGCATCGAGAGAACAAGGATAGGAAGACACAGAGAGAGAGGGAGAGAGGCGACTGAACTCCCCCTAGCAGTTCATCGCGGCAGCCAAGAACAGACCCTCGCGAGGCTGTTCTCCCTTTGTATTGTTCATCATCAAGCCCAAGAGGCAATCCACCACACCACACACTGGAGTAGGGTATTACACCACAATGGTGGCCTGAACCAGTATAAATCTTGTGTCCCTTGTGCTGTTCAGTTTAGTAGTTTAGATCTTAGCGAGTCGGTGAAGAGCGAGCCGGCAGAGGGTCGAATCTCCGCGCGCACCCCAGTGTTCGAACCTCAAGGGTCTGTCGGAACTAGCTTAATGATGGAGGCTGGAAAACAAGTCAAAGAGATCCAAGACAGACTACAGGTGGCTAAGTCCCGACAAAACAACTACTATGATTCCAAGCACCGACAGATCAGTTTTGAACCCAGAGAGTATGTTTACCTCCAAGTCACACCCATGAAAGGCGTCAAGAGGTTTCAAACCCCAAGAAAAACTTGCACCTAGATATATTGGCCCATTCCCAGTGATGTCCAGAGTTGGTATAGTGTCTTATCAGTTGGAACTATCACTGGAATTGTCAGAAGTACATAATGTGTTCCATGTCTCACAGTTGAGAAGGTGTATCTCTCCACCTGAGAAAAGGACTGATGTGGCAGAGCTAGAGCTTGATAAGGATTTAACGTATGAGGAGAAACCATTCTAAATATTGGAAGAGATGGAAAGAGTCACTCGCGGTAAGGTGATAAAATTTTATAAGGTACAGTGGGAGCATCACACCGAGGAAGAAGCAACATGGGAAAGAGAGGACTTTTGAGGGTGTCTTATCCAGAATTGTTTTCCCAAGCAACCAAATCTCGAGGACGAGATTCATCTTAAGTGGGGAGGTTTGTGACACCCTGGTTTTTGCTTTCATGAGTTTTCCTTGCCTTTTGCTTTTATTTGGATTTTGAGTTAATTCATTTGGACTAAACACTTGGGCTTGAATTTCACCCAAGTGGCTCCATTCACCTCCCACAACCTCTCATGGCCTCTCATTCATCCTCACATTGCTTTAGAAAAAAATTCTTCTAAAGAAAATATTCATTTTCACCTTGAAAATGGAATGTTTTCATTCCCACTCCAAAGCAATCCCTATGTTTCTTGCCTACGAAAATTTGAGAAAATTCACACACACCCTTTGGATAGTGCCTCATCATATTATGCAAAAATATTAAGTGGTCATGTGGCCCAATTTTGCTACGAAAAATCATTTGCATTCTGACCTAAAAATGCAGTTTGTACAGCAAGTGCATTATTCCTTGATATTTTGGAGCTGAATTTTCTTGAGCATCTGCACCTTAGTAACCTAACACTAAACCCCAAAGCTCGGCTCTTAACTCTTCTTAGTTTGATCACAACTTAAGCCACAAGTTTCTATCCAGAAACTTTCAGTCATACATGTGATCAACTCTTTCATCCCCGTGGCTTGTTCACTCCTCTCCTGACCTAAACACTCCACGGTCAACAGCCTAGACATAGTTTGGCCTCGTCTGGGCGTCACAATGCCACAATGCAAGTGGTAACCGCGTGAGGACACGGGCTCAGACATGTTGTTGCCGCGCTGAGCTGCACACGAGCCTTTGTTGAGCTCGTGCTCGGTTTAGCGCCTAGCCCAGCATGCCGCATCGCACCACCAGCCTCGCTTCGCCTCCCTAAATCCCTTGCTGCCGCTCGCCGACGCCGAAGACGTTGTAGCGATCACACGCGCACCGCGCCAGAAGCGCATAGTGCCCCCATGCTCTACGTTGTGCCCTCCCGTGTGTCCTGTGCTCGTCCCTGAGCTCGTATAGTGGACGCGTGAGCCCTGGCCACTCCCCCGTGCTCACTGACACTCCTCGTTGCCATGTGCCACGTCCAGAGACTCCGGCAAGGTCTCGAGCTCCGCCTCGGCCTCGCCTATAAATAGACCCCTCCTGAGCTCATTTCTCCTCACCTCTCCACCCGCTCAACCTCCACAACCTCGTAGGAAGCTGCAGCCCGGCCGGGCAGGCCTCTAGCCGCCGTCCCACGCCCGAGCTCACCGGCGATCCCATTTCTCTGCCCCCACCTCCCCACTGCTCCTCGAGCTCAACCCACTTCTCTGATGACTCCCTAGTGAATCTCTAGAGCTAGCTGACCCCCTTGGAGCCCCTGAAGCCGCGTGTTCTCGTGGTCTTCTTCATCTCTGGCGAGCTCTGTCTACTGCAGCCGCTGGAGAAGCTCATGTCGGCCTTGTCCGACCACCTCTCATCGAGCCACGGGTACAGGCAGGTGCGCCAGAGCCTCCGCTACCCATCCCTCCCTCTCAAACCGGCCGCCGAGCCCTCCTTGCCAGAGAGAGCCCCGACAAAGCGCTCTGTCCCCTGTTTCCTCTCCCCCTCTCTCCAAAAGTGACGTGTGGGGCCCGCTGTTAGCCTCTTTACTTGCGCCCGAAGTGGTA
>NC_041391.1:241472639-241479706 GCF_002162155.2 Triticum dicoccoides
GACCAGAAACTTTGACTAGCTCTAACTTTTAAACCATAAGTCCAAATGAGTTGATTCTTTTTGCATTGGTTTTGTACTTAAATTCTCTAGCAGCACACCAAATTTGAGATTTTTCCTTGCTGTCTAGAATTTCTGGTGAATTTCATAGTGGTTTTTGATATTTTCTTTTATTGTTTTTAATTATTTTTAGAGGGAGATTCTTGCCTTGAGGAAAACTAGGAGTGTAACCCTCCTCTATGCTAAGGCAAGCCACATAAATGTTTGCATGATGTCATTTCAATAACTATGATTTTCCAACTTGAATATGGTTTATTTCATGCATTTAATCATTTAATAAATATTGCTTATCCTAGTTCATTTGTTATGCTTGAATTGCTTAGTTTGCTCTAGTGCTTGAGTGCATGGACTAGTGTGAGGCAGTAGAGTTATTTTTGGTAGCATGAATTTGGTTGAATATGACCGATATTATTTTGCATATGTGAGTAATCATTTTCACCATGCTATTGTCATACTAAAAAGGATTAAGTTAAAACTAGTGAGTTAAAATCAGTGTCTCTAAAGAGGTTAGTAGTGCATGAAGAATGGTTCTATGATGTTGATCCGTTTCACTTCAATGTTATATGTATATAGTTGCATGTCGGATATTTGCATGATCATGGCATACTATGGCTCGAGTTTGTTCATTTCAAGTTAAACCTGATGACAATTCAATTTGAACATGATGTTGATCGAGTCATGGTGCCACCTAATCGAGCTTCCCAATGCAACCACATTTGCCTTTATGGGAAGGCCTTTATTCGGTCTGTTGTCATGCCTCCGGTGGATGCCTCCAATGAGGGAAGGTTATGGGCATGCGGTACCCTGGCCCGGTAAGCAGACATAACCTTGTGTGCCCGTTGTTGTTGTTTTGGTACCGGGTCCTCGTTTGGGATCATTTATGTTTGGCCACGACAGTGGCGTTGGATGTCACGGGTTGACCGGCCACCTATAGCTTAGCCCAAAGGGGAGTTGGTCGTAGTGGCCAGGAGAGTGTCATGGCAATGGATTGGTTCTGTCGGAATGTTGTTGGTCCACCCGAATGGGAGTTCGAGGCCATGGATTCCGTGGTGTGGGTACAGTGTGCTAACCTCTGCAGAGTGTGTGTCAAATCTATTGATAGCCGCGTCCTCAGTTACGGACCCAGTTCGTAGTAGGTCACACCATGGATCAACACAAATAATTTAATCTTACACATTAAAATTTATATGGTTGGCACTGGTTATGTGATGAGATTTTTGTACCATGAAGATGGTTGTTGATGTTGTTGTGATTGGAACCAGAGAGTTGGTTTCAGTTGTGATCCTGGAGTGATCACCATATCGATAAGATTGGTTACGAGATAACCCGTATGATAAGGAGTCTGAGAGACTCGATGCACAAGCATGTTCACTTCATGAGTAGTATGTTGAAGCATTGCATTTAACCTGCTTAATTTTCATGTTATTGTTTGTCATTGTGCTTTTATTTGTTGTGAGCTTGCAAGTACATTCAATGTACTGACCTGGCGTGTCATGCCAGCTTTTAGGAAAGTTTTACCAGATTGTGAGTGCTTCCCATGTCTAGACCGTGTCCACATCGGTGTCCCTGTGCTATGGAGTTCTGCTTCATCATTGTTCCGCTGGCGCGTAGTTGTCGTGATCGAGGCCCCTTCATGTTCATTAAATAATGTACATACTATTCAGCTGCATTGTGTGTTCTACTTGGCCCTATCTAATGTAAGATCAAACCTGTGTTTCTGCTAGCATCAATAAAGCGGTTGTTTTCTGTACCAAGTTCTTGTGTGTTGCCAGAAGACTAGATCTCTGGGCTGGAAATGCAAGGTAAACCGGTTGCTCTGAGTCGGGGTGCCACACGGTGCATCAGGGACATAATTCTTCTTTGCAGCAATGAGGATAATCCTAAAGTTACCGACCCAGTCTGTGTAGTTGCTACCATCATCTTTCAACTTAGCTTTCTCTAGGAACACATTAAAATTCAAATGAATGGTAGCACGGGCCATTGATCTACAACACAGATATGCAAAAACTATCAGGACTAAGTTCATGATAAATTAAGTTCAATTAATCATATTACTTAAGAACTCCCACTTAGATAGACATACCTCAAGTCATCTAAATAATATGTGATCCAAATCAACTAAACCATGTCTGATCATCACGTGAGAAGGAGTAGTCATCAATGGTGAACATATCTATGTTGATCCTATCTACTATATGATTCATGTTTGACCTTTCGTTCTCCAGTGTTCTGAGGCCATGTCTATACATGCCAGGCTTGTCAAGTTTAAACCGAGTATTCCGCATGTGCAAAACTGGCTTGCACTCGTTGTATGTGAACGTAGAGCTTATCACACCCGATCATCACGTGGTGTCTCAGCATGAAGAACTGTCGCAATGGTCCATACTCGGGGAGAACACTTATACCTTGAAATTTAGTTAAGGGATCATCTTATAATGCTACCGCCGTACTAAGCAAAATAAGATGCATAAAGATAAACATCACATGCAATCAGAATATGTGACATGATATGGCCATCATCATCTTGTGATTTTGAGCTCCATCTCCAAAGCATCATCATAATCTCCATCGTCACCGGCTCGACACCTTGATCTCCATCGTAGCGTCGTGGTCGTCTCGCCAACTATTGCTTCTACAACTGTCGCTACCGCTTAGTGATAAAGTAAAGCAATTACATGGCGTTTGCATTTCATACAATAAAGTGACAACCATGAGGCTCCTGCCAGTTGCTGGTAACTTCTACAAAACACGATCATCTCATACAACAACGTATATCACATCATGTCTTGACCATATCACATCACAACATGCCCTGCAAAAACAAGTTAGACGTCCTCTACTTTGTTGTTGCAAGTTTTACGTGGCTGCTACGGGCTTCTAGCAAGAACCATTCTTACCTATGGCACAAAACCACAACGGTGATTTATCAAGTTTGTTGTTTCAACCTTCAACAAGGACTAGCCGCAGTCAAATTCGATTCAACTAAAGTTGGAGAAACAGACACCCGCTAGCCACCTTTATGCAAAACTAGTTGCATGTCTATCGGTGGAACCGGTCTCATGAATGTGGTCATGTAAGGTTGGTTCGGGCCTCTTCATCCAACAATACTGCTGAATCAAAATAATACATTGGTGGTAAGAAGTATGACGATCACCGTCCACAACTCTTTGTGTTCTACTCGTGCATATCATATATGCATAGACCTGGCTCGGATGCCACTGTTGGGGAACGTAGCATGCAATTTCAAAAATATTCCTACACTCACGCAAGATATATCTAGGAGATGGATAGCAATGAGAGAGGGAGAGTGTGTCCATGTACCCTCGTACAATGAAAGCGAAAGCGTTTGCCAACACGGTTGATGTAGTCAAACTTCTTCTCGTTCCGACAGATCAAGCACCGAACGTATGACACCTCCGAGTTCTGCACACGTTCAGCTCAATGACATCCCTCGAACTCTTGATCCAGTAGAGTGTTGATGAAGTAGATGAGTTCCGTCAGCACGACGGCGTGGTGATGGTGATGGTGAAGTTATCCGCACAGGGCTTCGCCTAAGCACTACAAGAATATGACCGGAGGTGTAAACTATGGAGGGGGCGCCGCACACGGCTAACAATCGTTCGTCCGTGTTCTACGCACCCCCTCCCGATGTATATATAGGTGGGAGGGAGGGAGGAGCAGCCTTGGGGCGCCCAAGTAGGAGGAATCCTACTTGGGCTCCCTAGTCCAATTCGGCCTCCCCCCTTTCCTTCTTTTTGCCGGAGAGAAAAGGGAAGGGGGAAGGAGAGAAGGAAGGGGGAGCCAAACCCCTTCTCCTACTTATCCAATTCGGACACATGCCTAAGGGGGGGACGTGCCACCGCTTGTGGGATGTTGTTCTCCCCTCTTATGGACCTTATGGCCCATATCTTCCCCCGGGGGTTCCAGTACCCCCCCCCCCCGTACTTCGATAAATACCCGATACTACCCGGAACACTTCCGGCGTCCGAATACTATCATCCTATATATCAATATTTACCTCTCGGCCATTTCGAGACTCCTCGTCATGTACATGATCTCATCCGGGACTCCTAACAACATTCAGTCACCAAATCACATAACTCATATAATACAAAATCGTCATCGAATGTTAAGCATGCGGACCCTACGGGTTCGAGAACTATGTAGACATGACAGAGACACCTCTCCGGTCAATAACCAACAGCGGAACCTGGATGCATATTGGCTCCTACATATTCTATGAAGATCTTTATCGGCCGAACCGTTATGACAACATACGTTATTCCCTTTGTCATCAGTATGTTACTTGCCCGAGATTTGATCGTCGGTATCTTCATACCTAGTTCAATCTCGTTACCAGCAAGTCTCTTTACTCGTTCGGCAATGCATCATCCTGCAACCAACTCATTAGTCACTTTGCTTGCAAGGCTTATTATGATGTGCATTAACGAGAGGGCCCAGAGATACCTCGTCGATACTTTGAGTGACAAATCCTAATCTCGATCTATGCCAACCTAACAAACACCTTCGGAGATACCTGTAGAGCATCTTTATAATCACCCAGTTATGCTGTGATGTTTGATAGCACACAAGGCATTCCTCAGGTATCCGGGAGTTGCATAATCTCATAGTCGGAGGAATATGTAGTTGACATGAAGAAAGCAATAACAATAAAACTGAACGATCATTATGCTAAGCTAACGGATGGGTCTTGTCCATCACATCATTCTCTAATGATGTGATCCAGTTCATGAAATGACAACACATGTCTACGGTTAGGAAACTTAACCATCTTTGATTAACATGCTAGTCTAGTAGAGCCTTACTAGGGACACAGCGTTTTGTCTATGTATAGACACATGTATCAAGTTTTCGGTTAATACAATTCTAGCATGAATAATAAACATTTATCATGAATAAGAAATATAAAATAACAACTTTATTATTGCCTCTAGGGCATATTTCCTTCACTGCCCCTAGGGAGAGCCCTCGAGGCAGCATCGTCGTGTTTCCTTTAACCCGGAGGTTTCCATTAACGTCGCCAGTTCAGGATCCAAGACCGAGTCCAGGGAGATCCCACAGGACCAGTGGAGTAGATCTGAAGGAGGAGTTGAGGTTGTCATGATGCTTGGTTGTATGAGTGTAGTCGTACTTGCCATGCTATTTCCTTTCATGTATGGGTCTATGTATAATTATGTTGGAACTTCTTATTTTATTATTCGCCTTGGTTTTTCGTTACTTTCCTTTCAGACTATGTCGCTTGCTTTTTTTCCCCATTTATGGATGTTTGTCATCTCGATGCTTCGTATTGGGAAACATAAATAGGATGAAAAGAGGAGGTAGCAACAGTCATGTGGGTGACGATACTCCCGTTCGTCGCTCAGCCCGACAGGCGGGACATTCCCGCGAACCATATCAGCCACCACCACCTCCTCCACCGCATCCACCTACCACAGAGCAGATTATGCGAATGTTCGAGGAAAGAAGAAACCAAGATTTGCTTGAATTAGTAAGAAGATGATAACCCACAAGTGTAGGGGATCGTTTGTAGCCTTCTTTGATAAATAAGAGTGTCAAACCCAACGAGGAGCTAAAGGCAGAACAAATATTCCCTCAAGTTCTATCGACCACCGATACAACTCTACGCACACTTGGCGTTTGCTTTACCTAGAACAAGTATGAAACTATTTTGCAAGGATAAAACTACGAGTACTTTGCGAGAATAAAACTAAAAATAAAATGCAAGGTAGTAAAAGTAGATAGCTTTTGTTAACAAGAAAGACATTTGTCCCTAGGCAATCGATAACAAGTACCAGTAATCATTCTTGTAATTTTATATGAGGGAGAGGCATGAGCTAACATACTTTCTCTACATTGATCATATGCACTTATGATTGGGACTGTAGCAAGCATCCACAACTACTAAAGATCATTAAGGTCGTGAAACCCAACCATAGCATTAAGTATCAAGTCCTCTTTACTCCCATACGCCATAACCCACTTACTCGGGTTTAAGCTTTTATCACTCTCGCAACCCACCATAAGCGAATCATGAACATATTGCAACACCCTACAGTGGGGGGCCCTCACATTTGCGCGAGAATGGAGGGCACCGTAAGACAGCACCATAAATAAAATACACAATCAAACCAACCAAGATCACGATTAACCCATAGGACAAAACAGTTCTACTCAAACACCCACTACAAAAAAAAGACACATTCGTGACATTTTGGGCCGAACGAAAAAAAATTCTGTCATACATATGACACTTCTATGACGATAATTGTGACAAAACCCGGTATCATCATAGATGTGGTGGGATCCTACTTCTATGACAAAAAATCATGACAGAAAATGGGATTTTCGTCCTCGGCGGGCCGGAGACGCAGCTGCATGACATTCTTTGGGCCGTCCATGACGGAAAAAACCGTGGTAGAAGCAAGGGGGAGGAAAATTTCAGGGAGTTGCCGGTTACGGTGGGAGAGCAATGCGCGTTTCTCTCGTATAGGTACGCGCGTGTGTGAGAGGCATTGGCTCTAACTGAAGCCGAGCGAGGCGTTGGGCTCTAACTGAACCCGAGCGATTGCACTGCAGGCTACGCGTTACTGAACCCGAGGGATCGATCGATGGCTATTAACTGAACTCGATGGAGTGATTCCTTCGCTACTTCTGCTAACTGAAGCCGATCGATTGGATGAACAGTGAGGGTTGCGGGGGGGTTTGGATGAACAGTGAGCGGTGGCGTTGCCTCTGGATGAACAGGAACCCGTGATGTGGAGGGCTGGATGAACAGTAGATGGTGGAGGGGTGGCCGTGGAGGGGTGGTTGAACAGGACCCCATGGTGTGGAGGGTTAGATGAACAGTAGACGGTGGAGGGGTGCCCGTGGAGGGGTGGTTGAACAGTAGCCGGTGGAGTAGCACACGGTGGAGGCTGGATGAACAGGAGCCCGTGGAGGCTGGAGGAGGTCGATGGTGGAGATGAACAGTATCCCGTGGAGTCCCGTTT
>NC_041391.1:241480024-241510415 GCF_002162155.2 Triticum dicoccoides
CTCCAACACAAGTCCGTTTCGTCCGTTTTGCAGTACGCCACACCCCTCCCGATGAACAGGACCCCCGTTTCGACCGTAGGAGGTCCGTTTCCTCAGTTTTGCGGTACGCCATACCCCTCCCGATCAACAGGACCCCCATTTCGACCGTAGGAGGTCCGTTTCCTCCGTTTTGCGGTACGACAGGCCCCTTCCGATCAACAGGACCCCGTTTCGAACGTGGCCGGTCGAACACAAGGTCGTTTCCTCCGTTGTGCAGTACGCCAGGCCTCGTCTCCATCGCTTGTTCCGTCCAAGCCCTCCCGATGAACACGACCACGCATTCCGTTCCGACCCAGCCGGTTGGCTCCCCATGAACACAACGACGACGTTGTTTCTCCGTTCCGACCCAGCCATGTCGCGATAGGCGTTAGAGACCCTGCCCGTATGTATGTACGTGGCCGTATTTTCTTTCTTGCACCCTCGTCGCTGTACGTACGTGTACATGCTACGTGCGCGCCTCTACATCCACCAGTATATATGTATGTACACGTTCGCGACCAGAATGACAACGCTACGTACGCTTCGACCAGGTGGGTCCCGATTGTCAGGCACTTCCTTGCGTGCAAAGATGTAGCTGGTGGGTCCCAGCAGTCAGGGGGGCAAATCCTTTTTTTTGCCTGGACGCACTTCCTTGCGTGCGAAGATGTAGCTGGTGGGTCCCAGCAGTCAGGGGGGCGAATCATTTTTTTTTTTGCCCGGACGCACTTCCTTGCGTGTGAAGGTGTAGCTGGTGGGACCCAGCAGTCAGGGGGGAAACGTTTTTTCGTGAAATATGGTGGCCTGTCCGGTGGGTCCCCGCTGTGAGGTGGAGGAATAATTATTTTGCGTGTAATAAGGAGGCACTTCCTTGCTGCAGCCGTGGACCCAGCTGTCAGCCGCTCCACGTACAGTCCACATCCGATGGAAGCCGTTCCTTGACCATGTTGACCATGCCGCGCCGAGAGCACCAGGGCGATGGACGACGGCGAGGCCTAGGAAGGGGACGACGCGGAGCCGGGGAAGACGCGGCAGTGGATGCCCACGCGTAGAGGAGTACGAGTGTTCACTGGTTCGCTGCGGTGTGAGGCTGCCGTTGCCGTAGAATAACAGGGGGTGTGGGTGAGTAAAGGGATGGCCTGGCCAGCGGTGGGAGTAATAGGGGGCGGTGAGGCCTCCGCCGGATTGCAGCCGGCCACGGGAGGCAGGAGCACGAGGCACGACCGGTGCTGGTTTGGGCGGCTGGAGCAAGAATACCAGAGGTTGAAGAAGCACTACGGCCGTTGGATGGACATCGTATGGTCACTGGATCTAGAATCGTGCATATTGACTAAGTTGACAAAGCCCTCCGTCCCCGTCAACTTAGTAGGCCCACAAGTCAGCCTGCCACTATACTTGGTCCCAGCTAACAGGGGGAGTATTCATTTTTTTGTGCGTAATAAGGAGGCACTTCCTTGCGTGCGAAGATATAGCTGGTGGGTCCGAGCTATCAGCGGCGGTAACATTTTTTTCGTGAAATACTGAGGCCCTTTCGGTGGGTCCCTGATGTCAGGTGGACGAATCATTATTTTGCGCGTAATAAGGAGGCATTTCCTTGCATGCGGCCGTGGACCCAGTTGTCGGCCTCTCCACGTACAGTCCACTTCAGATGCATGTCGGTCGTTGACCACGTTGACCAGGCCGCGCCGAGAGCACCAGGGCGGTGGACGACGGCGAGGCCTAGTAAGGGAACGACACGGAGGCAGGGAAGACTCAGTAGTTGTTTCCCACGCGGAGGGGAGTACGACTGAAAGAGGGTTTACTGGTTCGACTGCCGTCGCCCGAGAATAATAGCAGGTGTGGGTGAGTAGAGGGATGGCTAGGCCAGCGGTGGGAGAACGGTGGGGCGGTGAGGCCTGCGCGGCGCACAACCGGCCGCGGGGAGGAGGGAGCAGGCAGTCCTGCCGGCGCTTGTTTGAGCAGCTGGAGCAGGAAGAGCAGAGATTGAAGAAGCACGATGGCTGTTGGATGGACATCCAACCGTCACTGCTTGTGCGTCAACCTTTTTTTAAGGAAAGCCTCAAATCTTTGGAAAATAGCATACAGCTCATCTGCCATTATTTCTAATAATTTACAGCCACTTGCTAATTCTTAAGGTTTTCTTGGGAGCCCATATTCTTTTTGTTAGCATTACAGCCCATATTGTGGCCACGGTTAAAAAATTATACGAAATTTTGCATATTTCGGTGAGGTCCGAACTGTTTTTAATCCCGAAATTTTGACTCACATTCAAACTGATTTTAAAAATAAATATATATCAACATAAAATCCAACAAATTCTCCACGCATAAAAACTAATGTAATTTAAAATCTTGAAATGAAAAAAATATCTGAAACTAATTGCCGGTTTGATGTGTTTTAAAAATGTACAGCCCATTTCTCATTACTGATGGGTCATTTTCTCGGCCAGCCGAATGAAAAGCTCTCCTTGTCTTGAAAGATTTGCAGCCCAATAGGCCTGACAAAGCGACTTAATTGGCAAATCACAAAAAACTGGGTTGTGGTCGTGGACCCAGTTGTCAGCCTCTCCACGTACAGTACTCTTCCGATGGAAGTCGTTCCTTGACCACGTTGACCAGCCGCACGGAGAGCACCACGGCGGTGGACGACAACGAGGCCTAGGAAGGGGACGACGCGGAGCCAGGGAAGACGCGGCAGTGGAAGCCCGCGCAGAGAGGAGTACGAGGGTTCACTGGTTCGGCTGCGGTGTGAGGCTGCCGTCACCGCAGGGCCTGGCCAGCGGTGGGAATAGTAGGGGGCGGTGAGGCCTCCGCGGCAGCACAGTCGGCCACGGGAGGCAGGAGCATGCGGCACGAGCGGCGCTGCTTTGGGCGGGTGGAGCAAGAAGACCAGAGGTTGAAGAAGCACTACGGCCGTTGGATGGACATCGTACGGTCACTGGAGCTAGAATCATTCATATTGACTAAGTTGAGAAAGCCCTTCGGCCCCGTCAACTTAGTAGGCCCACAAGACAGCCTCCCACCAAGGTGGGTCCCAGCTAGCCGGGGGAGTATTCATTTTTTTGTGCGTAATAAGGAGGCACTTCCGGTGGGTCCGAGCTGACAGCGGGGGGAACGTTTTTTTCGTGAAATAATGGTGGTCCGTCCGGTGGGTCCGTGCTGTCAGGTGGAGGAATAATTATTTTCCGCATAATAAGGAGGCACTTCCTTGCGGCTGCCGTGGACCCAGCTGTCAGCCTCTTCACGTACAGTATTCTTCCGATAGAATTCGGTCGTTGACCACATTGACCATGCCGCGCCGAGAGCACCACGGCGGTGGACGACGGCAAGGCCTAGGAAGGGGACAACATGGAGCCAGGGAAGACGCGGCAGTGGATGCCCACGCGGAGAGGAGTACGAGGGTTCACTGGTTCGGCCGCGCTACCATCGCCGTAGAATAACAGGGGGTGTGGGTGAGTGGAGTGGAGGGATGGCCTGGCCAGCGGTGGGAGTAGTATGGAGGTGGTGAGGCCTCCGCGGCAGCACAGCCGGCCACGGGAGGCAGGAGCAGGCGGCACGACCGGCGCTGCTTTGGGCGGCTGGAGCAAGAAGACCAGAGGTTGAAGAAGCACTACGGCCGTTGGATGGACATCGTACGGTCACTAGAGCTAGAATCGTTCATATTGACTAAGTTGACAAAGCCCTCCGTCCCCGTCAACTTAGTAGGCCCACAAGTCAACTTCCCACCAAGGTGAGTCCCAGCTAGCAGGGGGAGTATTCATTTTTTTGTGCGTAATAAAGAGGCACTTCCGGTGGGTCCGAGCTGATAGCGGGGGGAACGTTTTTTCATGAAATACGGTGGCCCGTCCGGTGGGTACCAGCAGTCAGGGGGGAAACGTTTTTTTCGCGAAATAAGGTGGCCCATCCAGTGGGTCCCTGCTGTCAGGTGGAGGAATAATTATTTTGCGCATAATAAGGAGGCACTTCCTTGCGGCCGCCGTGGACCCAGCTATCAGCCTCTCCACGTACAGTACTCTTCCGATGGAAGTCGGTCGTTGACCACGTTGACCACACCGCGCCGAGAGCACCAGGGCGGTGGACGACGGCAACGCCTTGGAAGGGGACGACGCGGAGACGGGGAAGACGCAGCAGTGGAAGCCCGCGCGGAGAGGAGTACGAGGGTTTACTGGTTCGACTGCGGTGTGAGGCTGCCGTCGCCGCAGAATAACAGGGGGTGTGGGTGAGTGGAGGGATGGCCTGGCCAGCGGTGGGAGTAGTATGGGGGCGGTGAGGCCTCCGCGGCAGCACAGTCGGCCACGGGAGGCAGGAGCAGGCGGGACGACCGGCGCTGCTTTGGGCGGCTGGACCAAGAAGACCAGAGGTTGAAGAAGCACTACGGCCGTTGGATGGACATCATACGGTCACTGAAGCTAGAATCGTTTATATTGACTAAGTTGACAAAGCCCTTGGTATGCTCCAACTTAGTAGACCCACAGGTCAGCCTCCGAAATGGTGCGCCCCAGATGTCAGGGGGAGGAATCATTTTTTGGGCGGCCGAAGCTAAGAATATCCGAGATTGAAGAGAAGCACGGCATCCGTTGGATAGACATCCAACGGCCACTGCTGCTAGAACCGTGTGTTGACTATAATAAGTTGACAAAGCCTTGCATACGCGTCAACTTATTTTTTTAGGGGACGCGTCACTTAGTAGGCCCACAAGTGTGTGGCAGAGAACTTATAGCCCATTTGCGCTTTGTAAGAATATACAGCCCATTTTTGAATTCTAATGGAATTTACAACAGCCCATTTACAGTTTGTTAAAAGTACAGCCCATTTTCTAGCTAGGACAACGATTAATAATTTCAACCAACCGTTGAAAACAGAATTCAATAAAATTTCCCACATTTTGATGGGATCCGAAATATTTTTATCCCGAAATTTCTATTTAGATTAAATATAAATTTGTATTACATAAAAATCCAACAAAACATTGCGCGCGCAACAATGAAAATTTAAGATTTTCAAAATCCATAAATAATATTTTATAAACTAATTTCGTGTTTGGTGCATTTTTTTATAGTTACTGCCCAGTTTTTATAATTACATCCCATTTATTATTTTTAAAGCCCATTTTCCTGTTAAGCCTAATGCATCCCTCCTAGGAAAGATTTGTAGCACAGCGGGGCAGAGAATAACAAGTTGACCTTGCCTGGGTATTCCTCAAAAAGACGTATAGCTGGGCTAGCCATTTTCATCTTGAAAAAAGTAGTATCTGGGCTGGATATCTGGCCTGGGCTAGACGGGCCACAGCTCGCCCAGTTAATACCCTGCTCTCCTCTGAACAACAACGAAATCATCGCTAAGAAAAACTCTACAGTGCTCACGCCTCAAAAACACAAATACTGCTCGAGCTGCTTGGTCCCAGCTGTCGGCCGCACCTTGTGCAATTCTCTCATTTATATTGACTAAATAGGTTGACAATGGTGTGGGACCGTGATGTCAGGAAACCAGGAGAAAGCAAAAAAAAATATAGTTGTACATAATAAGGAGGCACTTGCGTACGTACGGCTATGGCCCTAGTGGGTCCCTAGTGTCATCTAGTCAAAATAAAGTCACCTCCTGAATCCTCATGTTCGTTGACCATGTTAACAATGCTCGGCGCCACGGCGAGCGCAACAACTTGAAGGACAACGGAGAGGGCCTCGCGGGCCCTACGGAGGTCTGATACAGCGCCCGCTGCTCATTCAGGAAGCCAGGATCATCGGACACCTATTAGCACCTTTGAGAAACTGAGACGGCTTGAAACGGTAAGCCCGCGTTTGGGAGCTCTGGTTTATTTCAAACTTGTATTAACATACAAGTGTAATTTACTCGTCATCGGAAGGCCCGAGGTCTATAAGTAAAACCGGCGGGTTACGCGTGTAATTTGGGAGACCAGTGTATATTTTACGAGCATTGCTATATGGACGACATTACCAGACGATACATGCACGACGTGCGTATCATGCCATCCATGGGCAAGGCTGAAACAGCAGCTAATGGCTAGATTAGCAATCGTCTGAGTGTCGTTCAGCGTTTTTATCATGTGTGAAGTACTTCCGATATTTTACTAGTCGAAATCGACCAACCAAGCGCCTTCGCCCGAGACCATCTGCTTTAATTTACAAGCGTTAGTTTTACAAGCGGTTTTGGTTGGAAAACGACGATCCAATCACGGCCTAATATCATGAGCTGGTCGATGAAAGTGCGTTATATCGACTAGAGGGGGGGTGAATAGGCGATTTTTATGAATTCTTCACTGAGGAATTTGTTGGTGAGGGAATTCCTTAGCGAAGAACTACTTGCAGCAGAATAAGTACTCAGAAGTAAGCATAACAGGATACAAGCGTGGTCATCATGATGAAATGAAGACAAGCATAGAGTACAGAAAGCGTAAACACGGGATAACAAGATGAAGACAAACAGACTGAAGAAATTGAACTGAGGAATTTGAGAAAGTCAAAGTCAAAGTCTTCAAACACAGATATGAACAACATTCAACACAGTAATGAGGAAATGGAAGGGTTGAGGAAATAGAACCAGTTAGTTGGTGAAGACAATGATTTGGTAAACCAGTTCCAACTGCTGTCTCAGTTGTACGTCTCGTTGGAGCGGCTGAGTATTTAAACTCGAGGACACGCAGTCCCGGACACCCAGTCACTGAGCCGCAACTCAGGACACCAAGTCCTCACCGTATTTTCCTTGAACTAAGACCATGCAGGTCTCGTCCGATCACTCGTGGTAAGTCTTCAGGTGACTTCCAAACCTTCACAGACTTGGTCACTCGGCAATCCACAATTCCTCTTGGATGCTCTAGACCTTGACGCCTAACCGTCAGGAAGAAGCACAGTCTTCAAAGGTAACAAGCGTCGGATCCACGCAGGATCAATTTCTTCAATGATGCTCAATCACTTTGGGTTTGTGGGGGTTTGGTTTGGGGATTTTCCTCACTTGATGATTTTCGCTCAAAGTCCTGGGGGGTGGGTTGCTCTCAAATGACAAGTGTCAAGTTCTCTCGGAGCAGCCAACCAACTAGTGGTTGTAGGGGGCGGCTATTTATAGCCTAGGGAGCAGCCCGACATGATAAGACATAAATGCCCTTGAATGATATGACCGTTAAGTGGATAGGATATTTTGGGACAGCTCGCGCGCAGCACAGCAACGGTCGGAAATTTGACTCTCAAATTCCTCAGGGCTATCATGTTCCTCACTGTGTAGGCAATTCGCACTGGCGAATTCCTAACTCCACAGTCAGAGCAAGGTCCTCAGTGACCAGAAGAACTGCGTCTCTGTCACTGAAGAAATTGATTGAACTGTATGAGATTTCCAATGGCTTCACTCGAAGGGATTGGTAGGTGTAGGATTTTGAGTTGAGCATCACAAGGAAATTTTTCCTTAGTATTTCCTCGACCCCCTTTAACAGTACGGTGTTTCCTATGACTCAAGAAAGAGAAAATGAAACTATGAAAACAAAAGTATTCACGCTTCATGTTCCTCAAATGAATACCAAGTCTTCAAGGTCACACCAATTTCTTCACTTTCAAAGTCTTCAGAAAGTCTTCAGAATATCAAAGTCTTCAGTCGAAGAAATTTTTTTTTAGGGGTCGACTTTCTCTGTAAATATCAAACTCCTCATAGACTTATAGACATGTGTACACTCACAAACGCATCAGTCCCTTAACCTATAAGTCTTCAATACACCAAAATCACTAAGGGGCACTAGATGCACTTACAATCTCCCCCTTTTTGGTGATTGATGACAACATAGGTTAAGTTTTCAACGGGGATAAACATATGAAGTGTAAATACTGATATTGAGGATTTTGATTGAAAGATATAGAAGAACTCCCCCTGAAGATGTGCATAGTGAGGAATTTGCTTTTGAGGCAATGCACATTTGAAGAATTGAATCATGGAGATCTCCCCCTATATCTTGTAATTCATACACGCATTTGATATATAATATGAAGAATTTGAAATGCATGATGAAATATGGTGCCTGATGAGATTCAGCATGCGTACAATAATATTAACGAGGAATAAGCATGTAGAATAGCACATCAAAAGTATTAGAGCTCAGTGCATCAAAAGCATCAGAGCACGACCAAAAGTATCAAGGCACCATCGGGTTTAAGATTACAACTCGATCCAATAAAAGTTTTGGAAGAACGAGAGTTGTAACTTAAAAAAACGCCCTTAGTATAGACCCGCTTGAAGACTAACTCAGATTTCTCCCCCTTTGTCATCAAATGTCCAAAAGGATCGAAACCGAGGACTAACGCCCCTAAAGAATTTCACGTTGATGGAGGAGTGCCAGCGTTGTTGGGGTTGTTTGTTGTAGCAGGGCCTACCGCAGTGTCGTCCAAATCTTCATATTCATCTGTGTCACGCGATGAAGAATAAGAGCTGGCCACCAGTGGAGGAACTTTGACCCTCTTGAATTTCTTCGGAGGAGGTGCAGACCAGTCAAATTCTTCCTTGAGACCCATAGTCTTCAGTTCTTCAGCGCTATAAACATGAGTGAGAACAGCCCAGGTGCGTTTGAGGGTTTCATGAAGGTAGTGGTGGTTCTTCTTCACTGCATTATGTGTTGAGGTCATGTTGTGAAGAATTGCACCAAACTGACGCTTTACCCATTTGTGATTGCGATCAACCTTCTGATGAAGACTGAGGAGTAACTCACGGTCAGTCATCACCCTGGGTGCTGTTACTTGAGGATTTTGCTTAGCTGAGGTATTTGCGGCAGTGTCATGTGTGGCAGAGTCGTCATTGGTTGAGTAAGATGTAGCCAGACGAAATTGACCATCCAATGGACGAGTGCCTTCATCGATCACAGCAGCTGCCTTGCCCTTATCATCAGATGATGAAACTAGTTGCTTGAGGACTTCAATGGGAGGCAAGTAGCTACCATGGTTCAGAGTGTCAGCTTTGTAATTCAGTGAAGATCTTGCCCTTATGAATCTCATAATCCAAGGCGCATAGGGCTTCAGCTCGAATGGTGACATAGCAACGTTTGCCAGAGTCCTCATGAAGAAATCATGAAGTTGACGGGAATGCCATGAATGATGTTGAAAAGCATGTTCTTCATGATGCCAACGACTTCTTCATCATTTGAATCGTGGACTTTGATAGGACTCATTGTCTTCGTCAGAATGCGATAGACAGTCCGAGGCACATAGAGCAATTCCTTGACGAGGAATTTGGTTCGTGGGGCCTGCCCTGGCTTCAAAGGCTTCATGAGCACTTGTATATAATGATTTGTCAGTTCAGGGTCATTGTAGATGCAACGTGCACTGTCATGGGGAGGATCAAGAGGAAGGACACAAAGCAATTCAGTTGTTGGTGCCTTATAATGAGTGTTTTCAGTCATCCAATCCAGCACCCATGAATTGACATCTTCAGCATCTCCGGTGATATGCAGTGTGGCGTAGAACTGAAGAATGAGTTCTTCATTCCAATCGCAAATGTCAGTGCAGAAATTTAGTAGTCCTGCATCGTGAATAACACTGAGGACTGGCTCGAAGCATGGCAGAGATTCCATGTCCACGTGAGGAATATGTTCATGATCGAAGATTTTGTCCTTGTCAAATAGCACTGAGGAATAGAAATTGGCTTGACTAGTAGTCCAGAAACGCCTCTTCCTTATACGAGCAGAGTCATATGGATTATAATCAGTGAAGAACACATGCTCAGAAAAGAAGTCTTCAGCCTTGAATTTTTGCTTGCTGGAGAACGGATTCTTTGGTTTGGGCAGAGGAGTGTCAGTGATTTGCAGCACAACCTCAGGAATCGTGAGCCCAGGTTCTTCAGGCTGAGGATTTCTGGTTCCTCTTCTTGTGCAACTTGAGGATCAACAGCAGCAGGTTCTTTAGCACTAGCGGCTGGAATTTCTTCATGAACAGAAGGAGTGGGATGAGTTTCTTCAGAGCCCATCTGAACTGTGGTTGTCGGGGACTCAGGAATTTGTTGGATAGGTGTGAATGGAGGAGTATTGGGATGCTGACTTTCCCAAAAGTCATCATTCATCACTGGTGTAGTGCATCCAATATCCACATCTTCATCTTCATTTTCAATTTCCTCAACACCTGCCTCTTCAGCTGTGAACTGAGGCATAGGTGAGGAAATGATTGGCGTTGAAGGGATTGCTTCCACTTCAATTTCTTCATCAAGCTGCTCTGACGTAGCAGCAGAATGATTTTCTTCATCAGATCCGCTTGGGATCTTGTAGTCTTCTCCATAAGGAACAATCTCCTTTGATGACATGGAGGAAATTGGAACAGCATCAATAGGATTTTCAAGAGAGCTGGTCATTGGCTTCATTTTCTTCGTAGCGAAAGAATTTGACACAGCTGATGCCTTCCTTTTCTTCATTGCAGCTCGCTCTGCAGCCTTAGTCTTCTTCACCTCATAGGCAGAAGGAAGAATTGGAGTTGGTGTAGGTGCGGGAGGAGCTGAGGAATCTGGTTGATTTTCTTCAGGCGCAACTGGTGCAGTTGCCCTGATCTCTTCAGTTTCTTCAGGCGCACCACTAGTGGATGCCCTGGCAATTTCTTCAGCGGCTGGGATGGAGTCATCAGCCCTGGAACTTGTATTTTCATCAGCAGGCTGAAAGTCATCAGCGGTGCTGGCATGTTCTTCAGCAGGCTGAGCAGAGTCTGCAGCCTGAGGATTTTCTTGTTGCGATGGGGCTGCAACAGTGGTCATTTTCTTCGTCGGGTTGATGAATCTCACTTTGGCTCCTTGCCAATCAGCATAGTATGCATCGAAGTCTTTGCTGAGGGCTTGAATTTCAGACAGAGCCTTGAGAAGTTCCTCAGGTGTCAGTCTAACAACATTCTTCTTCAGGAGCTTCTCCTTTCTAGATTGAGCCTTCTTGATCTCACGTGCCTTCTCAAATTTCCATTTCTCTTGAGTGATGAAATGGGTCAGCATGTGACTTTGACCGGGAGTCAGAGGCAGATCAGGCATTGGAGTGTTTGGATCCTTGTGCCAGAGATCAATGTAATCGAGGATCTTCTTTGGATCCAAAAGCAGTGGCACAGATGTGCCTTTAGCTCTAGCGGCCTTCACTTGTCTATCTCTGATGATTTCTGCAAGTTCATCATCAGAAGCTTCATCATCAGATGGCACATGGAATGCAACCTGCTTCTTCCTTGGACTTGGCCGAGGACCGCGTCCAGCTGTTGCTTTAGTCTTCAACAGAGTGGGTCCTGATGAGGACATTGGTGCAGCTGAGGAACTTGCTGAGACCCCAGAAGCAATTGAAAAACCAGTAGTCCTTTGGCATGTAGCCAGATGCACAGGAGTTGAGGACTTTGGTGGAGCAGTAGCGGTCTGAGGAATTTGCCGTGAGGGCATAGCTGAGGAACTTGGCCGTGAGGGTGTTGTCGGTGAAGCACTTGGCTTGCGAGCAGGCTTCTTTGGCATTGATTTCCTCGGTTTGACCGAGGTCTCAGCAGCAGCAGCAGCAGCAGCAGCAGAATCCTCATTGAATTTCCTCACTGCCTCCTTGGCTTGTCTTGCCAATTTAGCTTGGCATTTTGCCCATTCTTCAGGAAAGTCCTCACCACTTTTGATACTAGTGGGATCAGCTACTTGGCCAGGTGCCAATGGAGCTCTAGGGCACGGAGGATTGAGGGTGAATTTCTTCATGTACTTTGGAGTAACATATCGATATTCCCTCCATTCCCTTGCCCATCTCCGTTCAATTCTCTGAATGCGCACCTTGTGCTGATTCTTGTTTTTTTTGCCAAACTTGGCTTCATCAGGTGTGCAATAGTCCTTATAGAGTTCATCAGGGATTTCGAAAGCAGTCATGACCTCAGGCCTCTTTCCTCCTTTCTGCGGTCTCTTTCCTTCAGCCATATTCTTTAGATGAGGAATTTGAACAATTGAACACTCTGAAGAAGTATGCAATTTTTCTTCGAGGAACGCTGCAAATGAGTTAAGTTGATGAGAACCTAGTGATTCAGCAGCGGACATGAGTACCTGTGAATAGAGTGTAGGTGCGAGGAATTTGGAGAGGTCATATGCGTTCTCAGAAGATTTTTCGAAAAGACAAGTTTTTAGGAATTTGACCAGATGAGCCTTGAGGAATTTCACCAAGTGTTTTGTCTCAGGTTCTAGAGTTGTATAGATCGAAGATCCACACAATTGAGGAATCTTGAAGAAAATGATTGCTTAGAGAAATAGTTCAGGATCATGCGATCCGTGAGGTGTTCATATGTGTGAGGATTTGAAGAAAAACACCTTTGAAGATTTTTAGGACAGCTTGAGAATCAAAGTGAGTAATAAAAGTAACTTTTAATTACCCGAAATGAAGAACACGACGAACTGAGAAGAACGGATGCGAAGTTCGTCAGGTTAGATCTCCCACGCCCTAACTTGGTAGAGGGAGACAACTACGGCGGCGGCGGAGTGAAGATTTCCGCAGCCGGCGCGAGTACGACGGCGACGAGGTCGAGGCAGGGAAGCTATTCCTCATCGGCGATGATGGAGTAGCAGCGGCGCTAGGGTTTGAGGAGCTCGAGCGAGAGACAGCGACCGAGCGGAGTAAATGAAGTGAGGAAGGGGAGAGGGGTATTTATAGCCTCGGTGAAAAACTGTTCGCCCGAAGATTTTGGGACGAACATGCCCCTGCCCTTTCTCCTTCACGCGACATGTGTCACCCACATACTGTGCAGATGAGATCATGTAAGATCGTGGGTGAATAAAATAATGCATCGTGGGATGCGGAACGGTTTGAGCGGTAAAACCGAAAATCTGGATAAGATTTGTTTTAAAGTTTCGTTCGCAATTTCTTCAGCTGACAAGGACACAGTGAAGACTTTGAACGAGTTTCAAATAGAACGCACATGAAGAATTTGTGAATAGATTGGGTTGAGTATAGCATAGAGGGGGAAGGGTCCGATCACATTCACTTAGCAGAAAAAGCAACATGAAGAAATAGCCATAAGTGAATGTTGTAGAGGACATAAACTCATATATATGTATAGCCAATGAAGAAAAACGATGGAAACAATGAAGATTTTGCAAAGTTGAAGAATTTGAAAAACTGAAGAATTTCAAAAATTGAGGAAAAACTCAAATTGAAGATTTTCAACTTTTGTGGTGGCGTGTCCCACCGTATAAGAATGATGATTTCAGACACCGCGTACAATTGTCGTAGGGTTCTGAGAATCAAATTCTTCATTAATTTCTTCACACTTAGAGTGTTATTCTTCATTGATTGAAGAAAAACGTTTCTTCATGTGTTGCACATCTAAGTCATCAATTCTACATAAGGGTTAGGATGTGTGTCCTTTTCAAAGAACATTCGAAGATTCTAAGATATTTAGCTCACACCGCAACTTGCTAAATCTCTTCTCATCCAAGGGCTTAGTGAAGATATCAGCTAGTTGTTCTTCAGTCTTCACATGCTCGATAGAGATATCGCCCTTCAACACATGATCACGAAGAAAATGATGATGAATCTGGATGTGCTTTGTCTTTGAGTGCTGAACTGGGTTGTGAGCAATCTTGATGGCACTCTCATTGTCACAGAGGAGAGGCACATTCTTCACGTTGATGCCATAGTCCTTGAGGGTTTGCTTCATCCAAAGCAATTGAGCACAGCATGAGCCAGCAGCAATGTATTCAGCTTCAGCAGTAGACAGTGATACGCAGTTCTGTTTCTTCGAGGACCAACAGACCAAAGATCGTCCGAGGAAATGACAAGTGCCAGATGTTGACTTGCGGTCCACACGATCACCAGCATAGTCAGAGTCAGAATATCCAAATCAAAAGCAGAGCCCTTGGGGTACCATAATCCTAGTGTTGGTGTGTGAGCTAGATATCGAAGAATATGCTTCACAGCCTTATGGTATGATTCCTTCGGTGCAGCTTGAAATCGGGCACACATGCAAACACTAAGCATTATATCTGGCCTAGATGCACATAAGTACAATAAAGAACCAATCATGGAGCGGTATACCTTGTGATCGAAGTCAATACCATTTTCATCAGTGCATAGATGGCCATTTGTGGGCATAGGAATTTTGACGCCTTTGCAATCTTGCATGCCGAATTTCCTCAGTACATCTTTGAGGTATTTCTCCTGAGATATGAATATGCCATTGCGCTGCTGACGAATTTGAAGACCTAAGAAGAATTTCAACTCTCCCATCATAGACATTTGATATTCTTCACTCATCATATAGGCAAATTCATCACTATAACGTTGGTCAGTACAGCCAAAGATAATATCATCAACATATATTTGGCACACAAACAGTTCACCATCATAAGACTTAGTAAAGAGAGTAGGATCAAGTGAGCCGGGTGTGAAGCCATTCTTCACGAAGAATTCCTTCAATGTATCATACCACACCCGAGGGGCTTGCTTGAGGCCATAGAGGGCCTTATTGAGTCTGAAGACTTTGTCAGGATTCTTTGGATCTTCAAAACCTGGGGGTTGAGCAACATATACTTCTTCCTCAAGCTTACCATTGAGGAATGCACTTTTCACATCCATTTGATATAAGATGATATCATGATGGTTAGCATAGGCAAGTAATATGCGAATAGCCTCAAGTCTAGCAACAGGTGCAAAAGTTTCATCGAAATCAATTCCTTCAACCTGTGTGTAGCCTTGAGCTACTAGTCATGCCTTATTCCTCACCACAAGGCCATTTTCATCTTGTTTGTTGCGGTAGATCCACTTTGTGCCAATGATATTATGCTTGCGAGGATCTGGGCGGTTGACCAGTTCCCAGACATTATTGCGCTCGAACTGATGTAATTCTTCTTGCATAGCCTGAATCCACTCCGGCTCCAGAAATGCTTCATCTACCTTAGTGGGCTCTGTGATAGAGACAAAAGCATACTGCCCACAAAAGTTAGATAAATGTGAAGCTTTTGAGCGTGTGAGAGGACCTGGTGCGCGAATGTCATCAATGATCTTCTCCACTTGCACTTCTTTTGCAACGCGAGGATGAGTTGGTTGTCGCTGAGGAATTTGATCATCATTTTCTTCAGCACCATTTTCCTCATCATGTTCTTTAGGTGCATCAGCTCGACGTTCTTCATGAACAGGAATGAGTTCTTCAGCAGATTCTTCAGTACGAATGACATCCTCAGTTGCCTTGAACTTGATAGAATCCTCAGGTGCTGGTTCATCTAACACAGAAGGTAGGTGCTCTCTTTGCGAGCCATTAGTTTCATCGAACCGCACATCTACAGTGTCAACAATCTTGTGAAGAACAATGTTGAAGACTCTGTAGGTGTGCGAGTCCTTTCCGTAACCAAGCATAAAACCTTCATGTGCTTTCGGTGCAAATTTAGAGTTGTGGTGAGGATCTCTAATCCAGCATTTAGCACCGAAGACTTTGAAATAACTCACATTGGGTTTCTTGTCAGTGAGGAGTTCATAGGCCGTCTTCTTGAAGAATTTGTGAAGATATACTCTGTTGATGATGTGGCACGCAGTATCAATTGCATCAATCCAAAAACGCTGAGGCGTTTTGTATTCATCAAGCATAGTGCGAGCCATCTCAACAAGAGTTCTGTTCTTGCGCTCCACGACGCCATTTTGCTGAGGAGTATAGGGAGCAGATAACTCATGAGTAATACCAAGTTCATCAAGATAGGCATCAAGACCGGAATTCTTGAACTCAGTTCCATTGTCACTTTTGATATGCTTGATCTTCACACCAAAGTTGGTTGAAGCCCTCAAGGAAAATCGTTTGAAGACTTCCTGCACTTCATGTTTGTAAGTAACAATGTGTACCCATGTATATCGAGAATAATCATCAACAATGACAAAACCATATAGAGATGCATCATTAGTGACTGCTGAGTAATGATTAGGCCCGAAGAGGTCCATGTGAAGCAATTCGAATGGACGAGTAGTGGTCATGATAGTCTTCGCTGGATGCTTGGCCTTGGTCATTTTTCCAGCTTCACAGGCTCCACATAAGTGATCCTTGAGGAATTTGACATTTTCAATGCCAATGACATGCTTCTTCTTCGCAAGCGTGTTCAAATTCCTCATGCCTGCGTGACCAAGTCGTCGATGCCATAGCCAGCCTTCTGAAGCTTTTGCAAGTAGGCACACGGCTGGTTGTGGTCCTGTAGAGAAATCAACAATATACAGATCTCCTCTCCTAAAGCCTTCGAAGACTTTGGAATTGTCAGCTTCCATAATCACAACACAGCGATACTTGCCAAAGACAACAACCATATCAAGATCACATAGCATTGAGACTGACATGAGGTTGTATCCTAAGGACTCAACAAGCATGACTTTGTCCATGTGTTTATCCTTAGAGATTGCAACCTTACCAAGACCCAATACCTGACTTTTGCCTTTGTCAGCAAAGATGATATGCTTCAGAGGTGACGGTGATAAGGGAGCATTCATCAATAGATTCTTGTCACCAGTCATGTGATTTGTACATCCACTATCGAGGACCCATTCAGTGGTTTTGGGTTGATCATCCTGCAGATGAATTAGTGTATCTTACAATCTCATATGCTTCATCAGTGAAGAATATGATATCAAGTTCATCAGATGAATTTCATCAAGCAGTAAACAGATATAGTAGTATGAGGACGTGTGAAATGAAAGTTCATTTCATCATGATTCGCCTGCATCCTTTCAGGCATTTTGTCAGGTCCCCAGCAAATTCTTCAGACGTTAAAGCACGTCTGGAGACCTGACCCTGCAGAAGAGATTAGTTCTTTTTCTTCACCACCCACATCTGATGGGGTGGCAAAGAGTACATCACTCTGCGAGCACCATATGAGAAAGGTGGCAAAGATGCCAAACCGTTTTGTTTCACATAAGAGGGGTTAGGGTAAGCATATGAATAAGCAGAGTAATTCTTCGAGGACTTATGAACATAATGATTTGAAGAATAATGCACATATTCATAGCCCTTAGCTCTACCCTGCGAGACAGAGTTGTTAGCGCGATGATAGTCATATGAGGACTTTGATCCTTTTGAGGAATTTGATCCATGTGAGGAATTTGGTCCGTATGAGGACTTGGATCCATATGAAAAATTTGGTCCGTATGAAGAATTTGATCTGGGGTTCCTATTCTTCACAGGTGGTGTCATGAGGACATTTACCTGAAGACTTTCAACATAACTTTTGGGAACCCAGATTTTCTTCATAGGGGAACCGTTCCTGCAGTTAGTGCCAACATATCTAGCAAATACTTCACCATTCTAATTTTTGAACAGTTTATAGTTGGAGTCAAATGACTCATCAGAAGAATGAGGAGATTCACATGTAAAGCCAGATAAGTTAGATGGATCAACTGGAGGTCCCTTTGCAGCAACCCATGAGGTTTTGGGGTACTGCTCAGGCTTCCAATATGTTCCATCAGCATTAAGTTTCCTCTCAAAGGCAATACCCTCTTTCCTAGGGTTTCTATTGAGGATCTGCTTTTTAAGCACATCACAAAGAGCCTGATGCCCTTTGAGGCTTTTGTACATGCCTGTCATGTACAATTCCTTCAGCCCTGCATTGTCAGTGATACTAGCAATGTCCTCAGATGAGGAATTAGTGATAGCAGAGGCAGATGAAGAATTTGTAACAGTTGAAGCATTTGAACATTCAGGTGAAGAATTAGCAGATTCACGTTCAATGCACTTTAAGCAAGGAGGAACAAATTCTTCCTGAGAAGCGTTGATTTGTTGAGCTAGTAATGAATCGCGCTCCTTCTGAAGATCTTCATAACACACTCTTATCTTTTCAAGATCTTCCTTTCTTTGAAGAGATTCAGAGGAAAGCTTCTCGTGATCTTGCTTTTCTTGAAGAAATTCATAAGAAAGTTTCTCATGATCAGATAAGAGAGTGTTATGATGACTTTGAAGGTTATCAAACCTAGACTGAAGTCTCTGAAGATTTTCAGTCAGGGATTTAGTGCGATCCATTTCTTCACCCAACATATCATCACTTTTGTCTAGCATGTTTTGAACCTTTTCAAGAGCCCTTTGTTGTTTTACAGCAATCTTTGCAAGTTTAGAGTAGCTAGGCTTGAGATCCTCATCAGATTCATTTTCACTAGATTCAGAGGAGTTGTATTTGAGTACCTTTGCACCTTTCGCCATGAAGCAATAGGTGGGAGCGTAGTCATCATTATCTTCATCAGGCTTGTTGGTGGAGTCAGTTTCTTCAGTGTTGAAGATGGACTTGCTAACGAAAGCAGTAGCGAAGGCCAGACTCGCCATACCAGATTCAGATTCTTCAAACGCCTCCTCTTCATCATTTTCCTCAGATTCAGCTTCAGAGTCCATTTCCTTGCCAATGAATGCCCGAGCCTTCTTGGAGCTGCTCTTCTTGTGAGATGAAGACTTCGAGGATTTTGATGACGAAGATTTTGACGATTTCTTCTTCTTCTTTGCATCATCAGAACTGTAATCCTTGTACTTCTTCTTCTTCATTTCCTTTTCCCACTGAGGACAATCTTGAATATAGTGACCAGGTTTCTTGCATTTGTGGCATAGCCTTCTCTTATAGTCACTGGATGAGGAATCAGTGCTTCTTGAGGATTTTCCAAAGCGACCACGTCTTGTGAACTTCTGGAATTTCTTCACGAGCAGTGCTAGATCCTGGCTCAATTCTTCAGGATCACCAAGGCTACTACCAGAATCCTCACATTCAGAGTCAGACACAGCCTTGGCCTTCAGGGCACGTGGTTTGCCATAGTTTGAACCATAGAGATCTCTCTTTTTAGCAAGCTGGAACTCGTGAGTATTTAGCCTTTCGAGGATATCGGCAGGATCAAGAGACTTGTAGTCAGCACGTTCTTGTATCATCAGTCCCAGAGTATCAAATCAGGAATCAAGCGATCTCAACAGTTTCTTCACCACCTCATGATCAGTGATGTCAGTGGCACCGAGGGCTTGAAGCTCATTTGAGATGTCAGTGAGGCGATCAAAGGTTTGTTGGACATTTTCATTGTCGAGTCTTTTGAAGCGGTTGAAGAGATTCCGAAGAACATCAACTCAAGAGTCACGCTGAGTTGAGACTCCTTCATTCACTTTGGACAGCCTATCCCAGATAAGCTTAGCAGTTTCCAAAGCACTCACTCTTCCATACCGTCCTTTACTCACATGGCCACATATGATATTCTTCGCTTGAGAATCGAGTTGCTTGAATCTCTTCACATCGGTTGCGTTCAGTGAGGGTGTGACAAAGGGGACACCATTTTCCACAACATACCAGAGATCGTTGTCAATTTCCTCAAGATGCATTCGCATCTTGTTCTTCCAGTAGGGGTAGTCCGTCCCATCAAAGGTAGGACACCCAGCAGAGACCTTGATCATACCTGCGGTCGACATAACTAAAACTCCAGGCAGTTAAACCAAAATCACACAGAACAAGGGAGTACCTTGCTCTGATACCAATTGAAAGTGCGTTATATCGACTAGAGGGGGTGAATAGGCGATTTTTATGAATTCTTCACTGAGGAATTTGCTGGTGAGGAAATTCCTTAGAGAAGAACTACTTGCAGCGGAATAAGTACTCAGAAGTAAGCATAACAGGATACAAGCGTGGTCATCATGATGAAATGAAGACAAGCACAGAGTACAGAAAGTGTAAACACAGGATAACAAGATGAAGACAAACAGACTGAAGAAATTGAACTGAGGAATTTGAGAAAGTCTTCAGTCAAAGTGTTCAAACACAGATATGAACAACATTCAACACAGTAACGAGGAAATGGAAGGGTTGAGGAAATAGAACCAGTTAGTTGGTGAAGACAATGATTTGGTAAACCAGTTCCAACTGCTGTCTCAGTTGTACGTCTCGTTGGAGCGGCTGAGTATTTAAACTCGAGGACACGCAGTCCCGGACACCCAGTCACTGAGCCGCAACTCAGGACACCCAGTCCTCACCGTATTCTCCTTGAACTAAGACCACGCAGGTCTCGTCCAATAACTCGTGGTAAGTCTTCAGGTGACTTCCAAACCTTCACAGACTTGGTCACTCGGCAATCCACAATTCCTCTTGGATGCTCTAGACCTTGACGCCTAACCGTCAGGAAGAAGCACAGTCTTCAAAGGTAACAAGCGTCGGATCCACGCAGGATCAATTTCTTCAGTGATGCTCAATCACTTTGGGTTTGTGGGGGTTTGGTTTTGGGATTTTCCTCACTTGATGATTTTCGCTCAAAGTCCTCGGAGGATGGGTTGCTCTCAAATGACAAGTGTCAAGTTCTCTCGAAGCAGCCAACCAACTAGTGGTTGTAGGGGGCGGCTATTTATAGCCAAGGGAGCAGCGCAACATGATAAGACATAAATGCCCTTCAATGATATGACTGTTAAGTGGATAGGATATTTTGGGACAGCTGGTGCGCAGCACAGCAACGGTCGGAAATTTGACTCTCAAATTCCTCAGGGCTATCTTGTTCCTCACTGTGTAGGCAATTCGCACTAGCGAATTCCTAACTCCTCAGTCAGAGCAAGGTCCTCGGTGACCAGAAGAACTGCGTCTCTGTCACTGAAGAAATTGATTGAACTGTATGAGATTTCCAATGGCTTCACTCGAAGGGATTGGTAGGTGTAGGATTTTGAGTTGAGCATCACATGGAAATTTTTCCTTAGTATTTCCTCGACCCCCTTTAACAGTACGGTGCTTCCTATGACTCAAGAAAGAGAAAATGAAACTACGAAAACAAAAGTCTTCACGCTTCATGTTCCTCAAATGAATACCAAGTCTTCAAGGTCACACCAATTTCTTCACTTTCAAAGTCTTCAGAAAGTCTTCAGAATATCAAAGTCTTCAGTCGAAGAACTTCTTTTTTAGGGGTCGACTTTCTCTGTAAATATCAAACTCCTCATAGACTTATAGACCTGTGTACACTCACAAACGCATCAGTCCCTTAACCTATAAGTCTTCAATACACCAAAATCACTAAGGGGCACTAGATGCACTTACAGTCGAAAGATCATATGGTTTCACATCTAACCTACCCGACATGTCGTATAGGCTATGAATGAAACATCAGACGATGAACTTCTTACGCACGGAAACAACAGAAGAGGATGATCTTCTTAACAAGCAAATCACTAGCATTAGATTGACATGCAAAACAATACGAAGCATTATTCTCAGGAGGCACGGTGAACAGCTCGTGATGCCGCATGCCACAACATTCCAAGCTCAACTTTGCAATCAAACACAAGGCCTGGCATTACATAGACAATATTCAGAACAAACTCTTAACACAGGAATATCTCAGCAGAGTAACTATTTACTTCTAAACTGAACACAGGAATAGGAAAAAACACTCGACGCTGCTCACAGCAAGGGCGTCCCACTCAAAATATCAAATGCATGTCTTCTGGCTAAAATCAATGAGAAAATTTTGACAAGGTTTTCCAATTCCAATATATTAAACTAACGTCTTCTTGCTAACATCAATGAGCAAATTTTGACAAGGTTTTCCAATTCCAATATATTAAACTAACGCCTTCTTGCTAACATCAATGATTAAACTTTGACAAGCTCCTCCCCTTCAAAATATGTAATGCCTATGATCGTGTCCTGTCTTAGCTTCTTGTACTTGTTTGGGCACTTTTTGCCCAGGGCACTCCACGTGTTGTTAAATTGCCAATGGTCTCTGCAGACTAGTTATGTCACCGGTGTCTAATAATACTATGTAAAGCTTCTCGGTCATTCCTTATGTAATGTACCGCATCCAGTGACTGCTTCTTTCTGCAAAGTGGAACGACCAACTGGACCCAGTAACGCAGCAGTTTGCCTTCGACACATTGGCTCCTTTTGTGTAGTTCAACTAAAATCGAAGTCGGAATAAAACCGAGCTTTAATTTTGATATCCCTGTAAGCAAGAATAGGTATAAGGGAAACAATTATGGAGAAATAACAGTTGATGACTTGTCTTAATGGGAAACAAAGCAGGAGAGGAGCAATTCTCCATCAGTGTGATTCATTCATATTGACTGAGACATTATCTTAACAATGCCTTGGTTCAACATGTATAAAGAAGGACAAAGCAGAAAAGTACCATTCCTAAAACAATGCACTGAAATCAAGGAAAGTGTTTCGCGTAGCGAAGCAAAATGTCGCAATAGCAACAAGTTGAATAGATATCATGTGGTAGAGACCAAGATTTGAAACAACTCAACAGGAACACTGGAAACAAATCTCGATCTCCTTTTGTGCAGTTCCACCAAAATTAAGCAAAGTCACCGGTGTGACATTCAAGTTGAACTGCACAAAACACTCCTTAAACATAAGTGTTTCGAGTAGCGAAGTAAAATGTCGCAATAGCAACAAGTTGAATCGATACCCCTGTTTTAACAGAGGCAAAAAAGGAAACAATTACTTGCCGATAAAGGAGGATGAAACAAAAGGTGACAGAAAGAAGCATCTAAGTTATCTTGGATGGAAAACAAAGTAGGATAGTAGCATTTCTAAAACGGTAGCATTGATTCATATTAACAGAGACACTCTCTTGAAACAACATTCGTTAAAAAATGTAATTTACTTTTAACAGTGGCATTGCTTCAATTTTTCGGTGGCATTCTTAGATTAACAACAGGAAAATAGCTGTATGGGACATGCTAGCACCATGTGCGTCCACACGTATAAATGGGTGATGCAGAGTATGTAGCCAAGTAGCATATCTGTGTTGGTCCCATATTTGTTCTCTTTGAACTTTTTTCCTATGTGAGGGCAGCAAATCTAGTCCTGCACAAACTACATGACCCCCCCCCCAGTTTCTTTCCCTTTTCAACAAAGAGATCGGTTCCTTACAGATGTGTGTACTGGGTTACCCCCTTTTTCCCTTTTCGACCAACAAAGCGCCTGGATAGCCAGTCTATACTACTTTTCCTCCCTCCTTTCCTCATTGAACCACGTCCTAGATTCATGCTCCACCCCACCGCACCTTTCTTTCCTCTTTAAACCAAGACCTAGATTCGACTACATATCAAAAAAGATCCACATGCAGCTAGAGCAACGACGGTTTCAAAGAAACTTATACCTTAGGGTCGTCGGGATGTGGGAAGGCGTGCGGCGGGAGGCCGGATCTGCCCACACTACGTATGGCAGCAAGGAAGAAGGGGTCGGTGGCCCTCCCGCACAGGCGCTGTGTGAAAGAGAACAGCGCAGCCGGTAGTGGATTGCCTCCCTCACCGAAGGCGATAGAGTTAACGCTGCACCTCCTCCCCTTCCCGGTGCGACGGGATACGGATGCCTCCTTCACCAGCTGTGAGGGGGGAGAGAGACAAGAGGCCAACGCAATCTTGTTTAGATCTGGTGAAGAGAGGGTGAGAGACTGTGAATATAGCAAACCCTAGCAAATGAACGCTGAGCCTCCAGCATGTAACATATATGTATTGCGGCGAGCGTGTGGAGAGTGCAAACCCTAGCGAACAAGCGCTGAGGCTCCCGCTTATATATATACTCCCTCTGTAAACTAATATAAGAGCGTTTAGATTACTAAAGTAGTGATCTAAACGCTCTTATATTTGTTTACGGAGGGAGTACTAATGTAGTACGGACTGAGCTCCGGTGCCTTCACTCCATCTGCTTTTGGCTGTATGACAGGTGAGCCAGCCACATTTTGGGCCCACCTGTCATAAACCCAAAGGCAGGTGCACTAAGTCAATGAAGCTGCATCCATATAGTACTCTCGTGTGTATACGACTAATATATAGTGGAGTGGTTTTCTTATTCTCTCCATAACAATCGTTTTAAATTGTGTAAGTACGAAACAAAACTCTTTATTTCATGTACAGAGGGAGTACTACTTCCGATGAACTAACAATCCACGCCCACGCGTCCTGGTCGCACTTCCTGTCCTTCACGTGTGGTACACTACCCTCCCTTAACTGAACAACCACACGTGCGCCAAATTATCGGAAACGTGTGAGAGTGTGTACAAATAAAGAATTTTAATTTCAATTATCGGAAAGGTTTGAGAGTATTACAAAGTTTGACTTCAGTCAAATCTAATATGCGGAGTAAATAAAAATGGAGGGCTACTACGTCCATCCGGGTTTTTAGTCCACACCATTTTTTAAATCAAAGTTAATAGCTGGACAAATAAAATTACAGGGGAGCTGGAGACAAAGTTCTGAGAAGGCTTAGAAATCAATACAAAACTTATGCTCTTAGTACTAACGTCGATCCTTCTTCGAGGAAACATTTGGTTCATAGCCAATTGTGTGATAAAATTGAACCAATGTGAAAGACGACTGTGTCTCCAATGCAACCAAGGTGAACTGACGAAGGATATCATCTTTGTGTGTAACAAGCAAAGAGCACTGATGCAAGACATCTTGTTTTTCATTGAAAATCGATCAGCTTCACCAGCCGACGCAACCATGAGGCGCGACCATGAGCATCGATAGGTCATCGTGGTGATGCATCATCCATTTGGCATCAAGTTTGGGTGAGGCACCTATGAAGTTCGACAAATCCTCACTGTGGTCTGTTTCTTCTCAGTAATCAAGCTCGAGGAAGGAAGAACCACGTGGCAGAGGATAGTGAGGTGGAACAACAATGGCCATCCAATTTTGTGCAGTTCCACTAAAATTGAGGAAGACATGCCCGGGTATGGAGACACGCATCGCTGTTTCCAAAAATATATAAAAGGGTTAATGAAAAGTACACCAATAAACAGAAGCATCATAATTATATCTTGATGGGAACTAAACCAGGATACCCGAGAAAAAAAGCATTTCTTCATTTAACAAGTGATAGTACTACCACCATATGGACAATGACCGCACCATCACCATGTACTTTTTGTCGAAACAACATGTATACCTCCACCGAGTATAATAGTACTAGTAGGTGATGTTGGACCAGCCGACGAACCCTAGCTACTATGCATGGGGAGCTGGGGAGTAGTCGCATAGAAGAAAACCCGCACGCAGCGACCTGGGGAGCTGGACCAGTACAAGAAGTTACACCTCAGGTGGGCGAGATGTCGTTTAGGCGGGCGGGCGGGATCTGCCCACACAACGGCAGCGAACAAGGGCGTGGAGGATCTTCGTCCGCGCCAGCGCCGGCTCCGAGAGGACGGTGCGCATCGGCTCCCCCCGTCGCCGACGGCGACAACGTCAACGCTGCACCTCCTCACCTCCCGCAGCGTATGGGATTCGGCCGGATCTGTGACCACCGGTAAGGAGAGAGATAGACTGGACACTGTCATCTTGTTTTGATATGGAGAGGGTGAGAGAGCAAGACGCGAGAAACTCTATCAAACAAGAGGCTATAATGGAGTAAAAAAATCTCTCCATAGTAGTGGTTTTAAATAGAATACACGCGTTCCCGGAAAAATGAAACGAAAACTGGCGAACAATTTTTTAAGGGTCTGTCTAGGACACATCTAGATGTGACATAGTTATGTCACATCTAAGTTGATGTCCACTTTGTTTGTGGTCTTTTTTGGGGGTCCTAGTTTTTTTTTGTTTCTTGTTGCTACATTATATACTTGTGGGAGCTTAGATGTGATATCCTTAAATAACATCCAGATGTGAATTGGACAAACTGATTTTCTAACGTACCAAGAAAGAAAACTCGATCAAAAACACGCCCCTCTTCCAGGTCGCGAGAGTCGTCGCGCACACACACATAGACATAGACATGCATATCCGTGTTTATGTAAAATTCCACTTCCATCTCCATCTCCGATCATATTTGTCCAACTGGCACATTATTTACGTTGTTAATTATATACACAGCAATATTAACATACAACATCTCTTGTTTGCGCACGTGCGGACCGCTGCCACGGCCGGTCCTGACCAACCCGAACCCTCTTCATCACCCGCGCGTGCTTCCCACCTAAAACGGTCAGTGCCGCATTCATGCCCGGCCAGAGCGGATGCGACCTCTCACTGGCGCTGGCATTGAAGCGGCGCGCCGGCCGAGAGAGCATCACCCGCGCCGCTTCCGGGTGCACGCGGCTGCTCCGCGTTCAAAGGTCGCAATAGCCGGCTACAACATGCATGTAAAAAGGTTTTGGGAGTCCGTACTCCAGCTAGCTGTCCTCCCCCAACTCGTCAATCTCTTCCAGTAGTGCTAGTAGTACTCCATGGTGCGATCCATCGACAAGCAGGCGGGAAAGTTATCGTATTCTTGGTTTGCGGTGAGTGGCATGCCGAGCGACCATGTGGGGTCGAGCCGTGGAGGAGGGTGAGACACGAACACGACAGACGTGATTTACTGTGTGATTTGACTGCTCCTTAGTGGCCCCTACACGTACTCCCCCTAAGTGTATGCAACAGTCACACGTACACATGGACGCAAAAACGCGCGTGACACCCTAATGCATGCATGTCCGAGCACACGACGGAACACACACGGTCACGCTAAGTGCTCAACCTACACGTGCATGCACACACATACTCAGTCAGGGTGAGCTAGTGACTGTATAAACACCGGAAAATATATATATTGAGCGCAATGAGCGTATTATGAAGTCCACTGGCCGTATTTTTACAAATATACAGTGACAAACAGTGTATTTATCTCGTTTGAAATTAATCCATATTAACCAGAGAGGAGGCGGTATGGACTAGCATTACTTGCGCGCGGTGGCTCGTAGGACAAGGAGAAACTTTTGACTAATGCAAGCTCTCCCTCGCTCAGGCGGTGGACGTGCAACAGTTAATTCGGTGTCAGATTGCCAGAAGCATACAGTATACTACTAGTGCTACTATTGTTCGACTTCCCGAATAGGCGAACAGCCAAGCGCAAAGTTTACTAATATAGTCTATAAAGGTACGTACTATACTAGTACTAGGAACCGGATGGAGGAGCGTCTGCACTCTTATTATAATTTTAAAATGTGATAAAGCAATCTTCAACACATTTGATTATCTTCGAGGGTTCTCGCATGTGATAATGGAAGTTGATTGCATGGAACACTCGCCACAATTCTCGCTTAATTCTGGCTCATATCCTGTTACAAATAGTAGCGCTCGGTAATATTTCCTCTTTTTTTGTTATTCAGCATGTAAGCAGGTCAGCAAACCTTGTGGCGCATCTTCGTGTGAACCGTGCTTGCTGCACTTTGAATGTGGCCGAGAGCTGGCTTGATGAAACACCTCGCTTCCTACTTCTTTTTTTGCGGGGTACCTTGCTTCCTAGTGACCAGTGTCTTGGCTGATCGTCCTAAGAATGCTTATATATGAATAAAGCTCTCTCATTTACCCGCAAAAAGGATTGAGCCATATTAACCGGAAAGGAGGGAGTATGGACTAGCACTACTTTTTGGTGTGTCCCATCAACTCGCAGAACAAGGAGAAGCTTGCAAGACAAGGTGAAGCTCGCTTACGCCTTTTGACTAATGCAACCTACCCTTGGTGGACATGCATTAGTCCATTTGGTGTCAGATTGTCAGAGGCATACACTGTAGTGCCCAACATGCGGAGTACCATCATTGTTCGACTTCATGAAGAGGCGAAGAGCCAAGCGCAGTAGTACGAGTAGTACTACTACTAGAACCGCATGGTGGAGCGTTTGTACTATTATTTCTTTTTATCTCTGATAAAGTACACGTTTATTCCGGAGAAGGGCGGAAAACGGCAGCCCAACATGGCAACATGTAATGAATGATATCGATCAACCAACCATGCTCGAATATATCTTGGCCTCCATGCGAACCCGTCTGTGTGTTCTCGCTCCTCGTCTCTCTCAAGGAATGGCGGGTTGGATCTTTGCCGTTAATTGAGATCGGTTTGCTCACACTCATGTCCCACATGTCAGTGATATGCCAAGAGGAGGTGCGTTAACCGACTCGCCATACGCGTACTTGGTTTTGAACCTTCATACTACTCCTCCCTCCGTCACAGTTTACAGGGCGCGCTTCATTATGATGCATTTCTCTCAATGCATTTCCACCACCAGAGAGACTTTAGACGCATTTGGTTTAATGCTCAATTAATTAGGGCGTGGTAACCGCAATCAAGTCCACAATTTTCTCTCCATGTAACTACGGAATGGAGTAAGTGCATGCATGTGTGTACCCGGGGTGGAAGCACTGCATGCATGTGTGTATGCATTATTCCCTCTACTAGTAATAGACGCCGTGCTATAACTACCAATGCTATTTTTCAGGCCGATCACTAGTCGCCTTGGTCCCACGGATCTTTTTTCTTTTTTCTGAAGCGCGATGTATAAACAGTGACGGATGGAGTAGTATGAGCGGATTCAAAGAAGAGTGTATTGATGGTTGCTTCTTCAGAGAAACTTACAATGGGAAAGGTGGGGCTTACGATTTGACTGCTCATTACTCACTATTAATGCGGCGCAACGACCGGGCTGAGTCTCCCATGCGGTTGTGCACTACCCCCTTGGTTCTTAAATATACTCCGGAGTATATTTGTCTTTCTAGAGATTTCAACGAGTGACTACTCAAATATTTGTCTTTTTAGAGATTTCAAATGGACTGGCACATACGGATGTATATACATGTTTTAGAGTGTAGATTCTCTCATTTTGCTCCGTATGTAGTCACTTGTTGAAATCTCTAGAAAGACGAATAGAATATTTAGGAACGGAGGGAGTACACATACGAAGCAAAATGAGTGAATCTACACTCTAAAATATGCCCGTTTGAAATTTGTAAAAATACAAATATTTAGGAACGAAGGAATATAATTTTGTGCATGGCACATGGACCCGGCTGATGAAGAGGCTTCTGGCAATGCTATCAAGCTTCCATCATTTGTTTACATAATTGACGTACTATACAAATAATTTTCCAGCGAGACATGAAATTGTACAATGGTGTGAGCTTTCAGCTTCTGTTTCGCGTGTCTTGCCATCGATGCTCTTTCGGAAACAATAAAAAACTAACTTCCTTGCTAATGCATGTCAATTATTAGCAAATCAGAGCTAATAATTACATCACAACTGAAGACAGAGTTGTGAGAAGGTGTTAAATTAAAATTTATCCATGCTTTCATTGGCAGCAACGTCCCCCCAGCTCTGTCTAAATCAACAAGGCATGTTGGGAAAAAAAAGTAGCTGTCTAGAGCATGCAACATTCCGATCATTTTGTGCAGTTCCACTAAAATAGAGCTGAGCATCCCTGTTCCAAAGATATTAAGTGTGATTATGATAATAGAGGACTGCTGATGAAACAATAAACACATAAATAGAAGTCGGTCACCTTTGCAGTCTTTTTTAAGACTAACTAGTTGGAGAAGATTAGGCTGAGAGTTGGATGAGGAGGATAGAGCAAAACCAATCTCCCTTTGTGCAGTCGCACTGAAATGTAGAGACGTTACCCATGTGACATTTTAGTACAACTGCACAAAACACTCTTAAGAAAAAAGTGATTTGTCCAGTTCACCAAAAGGTCGCAATAGCAACGAGGTGAAATGGATAGCCCTGTTTGCAAAAAAGAGGTAGAAAGGAAACAATTACTGGCCAATAACAGTTGATGACACATGCGAAGACAAAAAAGAAGCATATTCCTTGCCCTAAGGGAAGATAACAACACGGTTGTGTCTGTCTAAAACGGTGTGAGGATGAGAATGCAATATGGAAAGTACGCTGGAGGAGCTACATTTTGGGCAAAGAACTATGGAAGATCCACATGCAGCGACGTGGGAAGACAGGAAGTGAAGCAAGGCCAGAGGGGATACCTGGAGGTCGTCGAGATGTAACTAGGTGAGCGGCGGCGGGCGGAATCTGCGAGCAGGTGGCGTAGGCCCTGCCGCGCCGGAGCTTGGGTCAGAGAGAACGGCGTGTACCGCAGATCAGGACATGTTGCCTCGGCGCCGTCGAACGGAGAAACGATGCACTTCCTCCCTTTCCCCCGATGGACGGGATGCGGCTGGATCAGTGACCAACGGTGAGAGAGAGAGAGGCCACCGCACTCCCTTTCCCCCGGCAGATGGGATGCGGCCGGGTCAGTGACCAATGGTGAGAGAGAGAGAGGCCACCACAGCCTTGTGTGAGATACTCTGAAGAGCGACAAACCAGGCACGCAAGGCTCCATTGTATATAGTGAGCGGACTACCTTTTTCTCCATAAAAATCGTTTTATATTCTGTGTATGTGCCATTGAGCGCTATAACTTTATTTAAAAATAACGCGGCAACGCATCAAGTCGAACTTTGTTTTGTGCAGGCGTGGTACACGACCTCCCTAGGTAAACAACCGCTACAGGCGTTCAAATTAGCATGTGGGCTACCATTTTGTAAAGAAATGAGCTCCACCGTGTACCCGCGCGGGTGTGGCTGGGCACGAAGCGTGAGTACGTGCACAGTGCACCTATTCTCTTCTTGTATACGTACACCACCTACGTGGGGTTGTGTGAGAGAGATACAAACCTAGAGAGATATAGTGTGTGGGTTCTTGAGAGTTTTTTTTTTG